>NC_142149.1:29029806-29335306 GCF_024610735.1 Ursus americanus
TTAATCAAGCATTTTGAAGGGCAGGTGTGGCTAGAGAAGTACGAAAGTAGTGAATACTCACCTACACCTGTTGCTTACAGTTGAGGCAGGGCGGAGTAGGATGACCTATTCGGGGAGAGTTGAGAACTAAAATATTTTAAGAGAGTAAAATAAATGGACTGTGATTCTAGATAAAACACTCACTTTCTGATTTTTCATTCTTTAGTTCATTTAGCAAACATTTATTGAGTACCTGCTCTGTACAAGATGTTTTATTTGGCATTATGTGAGGGTTAAAAAAAAAAAGACATCATCTCTTCTAAGGAGATTCGGAAGAGGATAAAACACTTATGCCACCAACATGGTAGAAAATGAAAGGTGCCGTCAGAGAATAAATAAGTAAAGACTTCAAAGGAGTAATTATTTTGAGATAAAAGGGAAGGCTTTTTAGGAAGGGGCTGCATTTAGGCTGGGGCTCTAATGAGAAGCAGGATTTGGAGACGTTGAGACAGAGAGGGACAGGATGGCATTACGGAGGAGGGAGAACAGAAGTTGAACATACATGGAAGCAGGAAACCACAGTCTGATTCAGAATGGCGAATAGTCTGATCTGGCTTACTCATGAGTTTTCGGCTGGAGTGAAGTGAAAGCTGGATACATCTGTTTGGATCGGATAGTGGAGAACCTTGAACACTTGCCTAAGAAATTTCTTCATCAGCAATGGGGAGCCTTTGACTATTCTGAGCAGAAAAGAGGCATGTCAAAGCACAGACTCCCTCCAATTAAAACCAACCCGACGCTACATACTTGCATTTGGCCCAGAGGAGTGTGGATGTGCATGCATTTAAGATAATTGTGGTGTACTCTACTATAGTGAACAACTCCAGGCTTGCGCCATCTGACCTTCAAAACCAGGACAAGCGAGGCCATCAAGGCTTCTCTCCTTAACAAAACTACTTGGGCACCAGGCAACAGTCTCTCTTCAAAGTGCTACGTGAGGTTTGTTTTGTTTTGCTTTGCATTTCCAAGGTTTGAGGAAGGCTTCGTGCCTCACTATCTTCCCATATTTGTTTCATGTGGTTTAAACTACATGGACCAGGGATATCCCTGGTGGGACTTCTGAGGTAGAGTCCTAGCTGGGTGTAGAATAGCTCACTATCCACAGGAGTCAAGCAGTGATCTTATTTGCATTGTATTAGAACTAACTCAGTTTAGCAGCCTAAGAATCTACACAATGCCTGGCATATAGTTGATGTTCAAAAATAGGTGAAGCAAATATTTAACCAACTGATTGAATCGATAACACACATTTAATAACACATTATAAAATTCCTGACTCCAGGCATTGATTTCCTAATCGTTAATGGCATAGAAATTGTTTAGAACGTAGTGAACATAATTAATATTATTCTTCACAAGTCATGAAAGAATGATACAATAAAAAATAAAAAATCTTCTAGATAATTTAGGGAGAAGCAACATGCCCATTCAAGAGAAATACATTTGAGACATTGCCAGTGAGGCAAGGGAAGATGGGCAATTTGGAACTGCAGTAAACATAACTGTAACAGCAACTAGCATTTAAGAAATTTCAGCAGCAATAAGTATTTATTATTTTGAATGAAATGTACATTAAACTTTATATAAAAATCATCAAAAGTGCTAGGTTGGATTATTTTAATATTAATTTAACCCCCCATGTCATTTAGTAGCTACATCTTTTAGCTTCTGACTCAGCAAAAACTGTCCAATGTTAAAACATAAAAAAATTAGTTTATTCCTTAAGAAAAAGTACCACCAGTGATGAGTTATTGAAAAAATAAAAAGATGCCAGAGAATCAACTTATTAGAAAAAATTCTCACAGAATTTCATAGAAGGATGCAAAGTCCGAGGTGATTTAGACTCTCGGCAGAATATTTTTTTATGATACAACTTCTTAAAAGTGTGGGTTTTTGTTTTTTTTTTTGAGGCAGGTCGCTGGTGTGCCAGAACTATCTGACTATTTTCTCATCTTTCCTTGGCTACTTTCCAAGGTGAACCAAACGTTGTCTAACGCCGTGCACCTCCCATGACCCCTCAAATGTCTAATACAGAGAAAAAGCTGATTTTTCAGTCTTAGAAATAGCCCTTAGAGTTAAGTTTGTCATTAAGGAAGACACAAGTAGGTTCTTCATCCAACAGAACCCCCTCTGCCCTCCCACAACCAATTCGCCCCAACCCTCTGGTCTGCTGCAATGCACCGTTCATCCTCTCCCACTCTAGTTCTGGGTGAATTGGATGACACAGCAAGAGGAAGGTTTTCAGGCCACATATCCCATGTGGTCTCATTCAGTCCTAGGCAAACAAGCTTCTCTGATTTGCCACAAGAGCTGTCTGACTCTCCCGTCTCTTGGCTTTCTTGCTCCTCTGCCTCACCTTCCAGCACAAGGCACTGGAGGCTAACAAAAAAAGTCCAGATGACAGGAGGACCAGACCCAGGATGGAAATGATGGAGCCGTGGGAATTGAAGCTGTAAGCCACAGCAGTGACCACTATCCCCGCGATGAGGACCACCACGGCGAAGGGGATGATGCAGCGGTAACAGGAGAGCTCAGCACCCCCGGTAGCAGCCGTCAGCTGGATCTCACTGACCAAAGGGACCGTGGTGACCACCGCTTCACTGTTGGGGCTCTTCTCCATTGTCATGGGCTTGGAAGACGTTGGGGTTCCCAGGATCTCCTTTATGGGCTCTTCAGTCATTTTTGCTAGCGATGTTTCCTAGCTGGGTTCACAGACTAGACCTGGGGGCTCTCTCCAGGGTGGAAGCTGTGGAGGAGACAGAACATATCAGGTAAATGTATCAGAGTGAGCCCTGTAAGTAGAAGTAAAGAGCTGGGGAAACATCTCTGGGTTCTTTTCTAGGAGGCACTGATGCATGTGAAAATCAACTTTCATATTTTTTCCCCTGATTGTTTGCATTCTCTTTGCAAAAAGCAAGATAAAGCGATAGCCATAAAAAAAAGGGAAGATATAAAAAGCAGGAAGCACTTTACAGTGTTTAATATACCCTGACGATCTACAAATGTTTTTTACAAGGCTTTCCGCTCTGTCTATTGCTTCTCATTCCTCTAACTGCACGGAAAAGTCTCAGTCCTAATCCAAAAGACAGCCTCCCTCATGGGCAGAATACACTATAAACAATCCTTTGCATGGACCGTTCCAAAACTCATCACAATTTAGACTCTGCCAATGTTTTCAGGCATAACATGCATTCCAAATTATCACCCATTCACTGCCTACGAGATCAGTGTCAAGCCCAGCAGCCAGTGTACGAATGATGTTCTTCTATAGCAGATGACCGTCAGCAGGTCTTTATTGTTGTTACTACTTAACAGTGCAACATGTGTCCTGGGACTGCGGTGGGGGTGCAGGTCAGCAAAAATTGAGCAGCAATAAGACCAGGATTTGTGATCTGAAATGGGGCAATACTTTCCAATCCACTTGAAAGAGGAAAAGTAAGGGGAAAAACAATTTAATTTTGTAGGATATAATTTTGTACTTTCTTACATTAAAGATAAGATTAACTATTAGAGTAATGAGCTGTGAATTCAAAATTTTCCATGGAACTCAACAAGGGCTTTCAATCCTATGCGGACCATGACATGTATTAAAAAAATAAGCATGCAAGATATTCAGCAAAGTTTTAGACTTTATTTTCCCATGCCCTTGCTGCGATGTACCTTTCTGGATATTTTGAACCAGAACACTTTAGGACAAAATCTGAAACTCTTGGTTAAAAGCGTCTGGTTGAAAGGCTGCCTAGGAGAAATCAGTGAATGCTCTTGTCTGCTGTTCAGACATGTTACGTCATTCTCTTTCGTCCCTAAGAAGCGATGGAACAGCTAAAGAATCGAGCAATTGCAGTCACTGAAGAAATTTAGAAGAAGGTTCTTGAGGCTGTTATAAGGAAATTAATACTTGGAACATATTAAGCATCCACTGAAAGCAAATTCAAGCCCAAATCAACATATTACTCCCTGTGCAACAAAGCTAAATATTAGAACTGCCTGTTTGCACGTAATTTTTAGTCACCAAAATTAATCATTGCTGTCCAGTGATACCCTAGTATCATTATTAGGCCAGAGAAAGGATATTTGAGATGATGTTGGAAAGCAAAATAAATCCCCCCCCCAAAAAAAGCTGCGACATAAGCTAACTTGCAAATGAAGATCTGTCCCCAAAGGACACACACATACCTCAGAGAAAAGCAGTCCATTAGCAGGGGAGCCACCGGACTTGGGAGGGAAGAAATAGCAGCGCTTGGGTTTCTTCGGTCAACTTCTGGGAAAAGAGCCTGTAATAGCGCGTCTGTCAATAAAATGACAGGACAAGAATCTCCTCTGGGGAAAAGAAAAGATAGAAAAATACTGTGCTGTATGGTTGGTTTCAGACCCTGGAGTTCCTTCTTTCGCTCTACCTCCGTTCCTAAATGACGCTTGTCTTTCCCTCTCTCTCTTTTTATTTCCTCCCCCTCCGGATTGCCCCTCCCTGTCATTTTTTTTTTTTCTTCGTTCTCTTCCTTGCCAGCAGATTGAGTTTTGGCTTCACCCAACTCTGCTCAGTGACATGATAAGTCAGAATCATTCTAGAGTCCCCAGAGACAGGAGCCAGCTTTTACTTTTATTTCTCTTGTAGCATTTACTAACTAGACGGCTTTGCATTACTCATTTTTTCCCCAGCTAACCTCCAGATCGTCCTCCCACCCATCAGGCATTTTCCTAAGAAAATCCCAGAGTCAGCGTTGCAGACCCAGCCGAGGGGACAGAGCTGAAGGGACAGACACTTTAGGGCAGCAGGAACAGCTGTGAAGTCATAGGGCAGCTGAATTCAGCCTGTAAGCCAGCAAAAAGCCATGTTCCTAGGCTTCCCCAGTATTCTTTATTTATAAGTGTGGGGGGCCATCTGAAGCTTAAAACCTCCCTTGTTTGATATTAATTGATAATTAAGGAATGACGGTCGGGAATGCAAACCTTTATGGTTGAGGGAGAAACCAATCATCTTGATTTAAACACGATCACTTACTACTCATGCTAGGGGTTGAGTACTTTTGGCTGAAATTATCATCACCATCATCAACACCATCATCGCTGTCATTTACAGAGCACCCACTGTGGCTGTGACACATAAGCGTGCATGCATTAACTTTTAATTCTCACTAGTTGACAAATGAGTTTATAAATAGTTTATAAATGAGGCTCGGAGGGGTTAAATAATCTCACGAAGGTCACACAGAAAGAAAGAAACCCTTGGTTTGAACCGCAGTCTTTAATGGGCACATAAATCACGTGGAAAGCTTGTTAAATGTAGAATCTGATTTAGTAGGGCTGTAACAAGCTCCTGACTGATGCCGATCTGCTGCTTCTTGGTCCACTTTTAGGAGCAAGATATTTTAAACATTTAAGTATACATGGCTTGATGCATCACACTCTCAAATAGTAAAGTTAAGGGTTTATATCCACCCGTTCCCCAAGTGGCCTTACAGGTTTATACTTTTTTACAGATAAGCTATTTGAAAATTTAAAGCCCCAGATTGCCTTTTCGAGAGAAAAATGAGAAAATACTGGGACACTATTATAAGCTCATCCCTAAAATTCTGTAGCTAAAAGTTATCCATCCTCTATATTTTAACCTCTACAAGTTTTAATAACTTCGTTTTAATTACTATGGCAAATCTACAAATGTAAATTAAATCTCCGAAGATATTTGTTCCCTTCTTTCTCCTGGGTTGTTAGATTTCTTTAACATTGGTGCAGGGCTTGGATGTTCTCAGGCATCTCCCCTCTGTTCTAAGATAGCATCCTGCATCTTGTAAAAATACCTTGACGATTTTATCATAAAGGGGGAGGGAACAGAAGTCCTTTTTTCTAGAATGGAAAGTCAGAGAGAGAGCTTCTTCATCTATAAATAAATAAACAAACAAACAAATAAATAAATAAATAAAGTTGTAAAGTCTGAGGCCTGACTTCACCGAGTCAGGGGAGTCCAGTGTGCTGAGAACGGTGATTACCTGGAGGTCCTTCTAGCTGTCATCCTTGTCCTTTTAAAATGTGAGGCCACAGGAGACAGAGCCATCATCCAGGAGAAATGCTGTCACTTGGTGTCAAAGGTAAGGGGTGCTTAAGATCAGAGCATCTCGGCGCTTGCCAACATTGCCCTGGGAAGGTGGCGATATGGAGGCCGCTGGCTACATACATTAGAGGCTGTGGGGATGCTCCTTAGAAGAGCATCAGTCCCTCCCATCTCCAGACTGTGGGCTTTGGGCACAGTTCCTCTCCGTTTTCTAGCATAGGTCTCTTTCCCCCCAAAAGAATCCAGTAAACCCACTGAAGCTCTCAATATCACCTTACCCTGTTGAATATCATATTCCCCTATGACCAAAATCAAAGGTACACGAATCAAACTTGCGCCAGAGAGAAACCAGAGGCACCCTTTTCCCGCAGTGAGCCCTTGGCTGAATCTATAATAAGGGACGGTGAGTGAATCTGTGTGCTGGGACCAGGGGCAAGTCTGTCATTACTTGTAACACGAAAGCATTCTTCAGCCTTTCCAGGCTCCAGGCATCTCATCACCCTAACTCCTCACAGAGAGTGTGCACATGCCTAGGTACACAGATACACATCTCCAGACTCTAAGTAGGCAGCTGATGATTTGTATTGATAAATACAAAGACGAAGAAAGCTTTGGGATAAAACAAGTTGTATACGAAGAATAGGCACCAATCATTATACCCATGGACACATGCAGTCTCAACTGACTTTCACCTCTTCGAATTGCAATTCAGGGAGAATTCCTAGTGATCAATGCCTGATGTCTCTGGATATTTTTACCTGCTTCCACTGTGCCTATAAGATATTAACCCCCCTTGGGAATTCCTTAAGGGACACCTGCCCCCAAATGCAAAATCTTATGCACAATGGAACCAGTCTTCTTTCTGCAAGCCTTTCAGAAGGAGAAGAAATCTTTCTGGTTCTTTTTAAAACACATGGCTCCAGGACATTCTTTCAAGTTTGGGAAACTTTTCAGAAAGCTTCCAGTGCCTGAATTAAGTAGATGCCCGCCACGACCCCCTACTACCCCTGTGTAGGCGTTCAACATTTTTCTCCCAGATCTTTTCAAAAAGCAAGGCAAAGATTCTTACCTTTCCCAGCCAGAATCGGACTGAGACAGCTGCGGGCTCCGGCCAACAGCGACCCAGAGAGGGGGATGCAAATCACCACACTAGGGACCGTAAACAAAGTACTCAACAAGGCTTAAACACAATTAAGGGACCGGAGAAAACTTGGAGAGAGGAAATCCTTTAAGTGCTGCTGCATTTTGTTCTGTTTCCCTCTATGAGAATGTGATCCATATTTTTAAAAAGGGAACCAAGTTTGAAAAGAATGTCCTGCTTTGTTTTACTGTCTTTAGAGCCTCATTCAGACTTTCATTTTCAAGATGTTCCCTACCCAAAGCCCCCATCCTGGTATTCCTGGGTCTTACTTGGAACCTGCAGAAAAGAATTTGTCATCTTTGTTTTATACTTCCAGGTAGGTGTGGGGTTTGGGAGGTACGTGGGCATGGGGAGTGGGGTGTAAACTAATCTCGTTCGTCCTACCATGCCAGTAAGAAGAGAAGTAATTGAAGAGGATTTCAGGGTGAAAATGGCACGTGGTTCCTTGTGTGGACCCTTTCCCTAAAGTCCCAGTCAGTAGTGGTCTTATCAGCGCTCTTCATCCGAGGATGGCAAGGCACCATGGAAATGATGGTTTACTGGAAAATCACATCTCTGAGGAACTGAACTCCTAATCAGCACATAATGTCCAGGCTTTCACATCAGTCTCGTGCTGGGAAATTGAAACCACCCTGCAACATGTAACCTTTCCGCCAAAGGCAGCATCATAAACAGCAGAGCTTGCTAATCTGGAGAGAATTTCCCCAAATTTGAAAAATCGTATCTTCACTCAGAAATTAGAAACAAAGCTATTTAGGTGCAGGGGATACAGCAGCGGAGGAGGGCAGGGAAGATGGTGATGACAAAGAGGAGATTTCGCCCCTTTCTCTTTGATAGAAGCCAAGGTTCAGTCTCTGGGCTGGAAGGGGGGGCATTTTGATTTTTGCCATTGACTTTATGCTGTTGAAGACCTGGAAGTTGCTCCTTTGGGAACACACAAACTTTGCATTTTGTGAAGAGCACCCCCATGTGTATTCAGTTACTCACCCATATTTACTTTCAGTTTGCTTTTGCTTGGTGTGGTTGAGTTGGCTAATTTCCAGCAGTTCTGAAGATGCCAGTTCCTTCCGGCACTCCATCCAATCACTGCATGCCTTTGATCTGGGTCATCACCCAGTCCAATTGGATTAAGTGAGATTTGGGAGGCTGGCCAGTTTTTCTCCTTTCCAATGCTTCTTTTAAGGGCGTGTCTGCATTTGTGTTCTGAAATCACTAACATTTTGGAAAGTGATCTGTTCTTGTGTGTTCATTTTGGATAATAGGTCATGTTATTACTGCCTTCTCCACACCATTCCCCACTCCCCAGGCACTTTTCTTTGAGCTCTAGGACATTAAATAGAGAGATTTGATAGCACCAAGAGGAGCAATGGGTATGCCTTAGATATAAATATATATTTTTCTATTTGGTGGTCAATTTTCAACTACGAGAAACTCATGAAGTCCATTTGAGTATAAAAAGGAAAACATACATCTTTTAGATATACATTCTTGTCACCATTCTCTTACCCATTTTGTTCTGAGTAACTATGAATGATCATAGAAACATTAAAAAAAATAGAGTTGCTAAATCAAATGACACAGTGGAACCTTAGGGAGGGCTGAGTAAATCACCTCTCACTTCAGCAAGAGCTAGTGGGCGCTCCAGCCTCAGATGAGAATTGATTTTCTTGTTTCAAAATCCGAATATACGTTGAAACTGCTATGCTACATCCCCATGTATCTTGCATAATCCTTTGTATTTAGGTATATTATTCTTTCGAGTCCTAAGATGAGGAACCTCAAAGGTAAAGAGTTACAGCAAATTGGACTGACATTTTCCCAGACAGATACATACCACTCAGGTCAGCCTTCCCTAGTAGGCTATGGGTCATGTATTCAAGGGCTTGTGGGAAGCCCACCATACTTGCCTTTTTTTCCAGGGGAGGAAAGGGAAGGGATGAGAACGAGCTCACTCCTTTGCCACTTTGATACTTGATAGTATGGAGTCCTACTATGCCTTTTTACAGAAGCAATCCCCCCTGCCCAGCCTCTGGTGAGAAATGTCCCTTGTCTTGCCCATTGTGTGACCTCAGTCCACTCCTGATCAGCACATAATTTCTAGGCTTCAACATCAGTTTAGTGCTGGGAACTTGAAACCACCCTACAGCGGGTAAAATTTTCTAAAAATGACTAATCTATGACATCCTGTAAGGGTCAGTTAGTTTTCCTTTGTTCTGTATCTATATCCTTCCAACCCGATTAGCCATCTCTCAGTTGTGTCATGATGGTCTTAAAATGACCCACATGGGATGGGCCCATGAGGGCTGGCCCTCCCCCAGATCATGAAAGATACAGTTGAAACCATAGACTTTAAGCTCTCTATATATGGGCAAGAGGTACGTCAAGTAAATTGTCACGAATGGGTTTTGTCAATTTCCAACTACCAGCAACTCATTAAATCCATGTGAGTATAGAACAGAAACACGGGGTAGAAGCAAAGATTCAGAGGACATCACCGTTCCCAGGTTAAAGGCCAGAGCCTGGACACCTTCATTGTGAGCTTCCCCCCCTCCCCCCACCCCACCCCCCACAACACTCTCAGTGAAGAGGGGAGGAGCACATCAACACCTGCCTGGTGTCTAGTGTGCACCCCCCGTAACACAGACACCATCTCAGGTGTTCGTATTTTCATTTCACTGATGGAGAAACTGAAACTCAAAAGGGTTAAGTACTTGGCCAGGATCTACTACTAGGGAGAGAGGCAAAGCCAGGATTCAAGTGCCACTTTCTCCTGTGTTGTGCTGGGAGGACTCTGTTGCATAGGATTATTGATGAGGTTGCGTGTCTCTTCCTAACTTCAGAGGAAGTCCCATTTTCTTGGGTTTGGGATGACATAGTCTGTCACTAGGTTTAGTTTTGGAGAAGAGTTTTGAGAAGGCATACCTATTGCTTATGATAAAACCATGTGTGTTGCCTCATATGCTTCTGGGTTTTGAAATTGAGCTGTGTTACTAAACAGATTTGGGGAGGTCTGAGACACAGGCCTGGCACCAGTGAGTCTGTGCCAGATGCCACGGCAGCAGGGACATTTCAGAAGTCACCCAGGCCATTCCCGTGTTTTCATGAACATTTAAGTTCCACTGGTATTTACTATATTCTTCTCGGATGCCAGGGATTTATTTAATGCTCTAGTTGACAAGATAACAAACCAGTAAACAAAGCCATGGTCTCTGCTCTCGGGGAGCTCATTGCCTAGGACAGGAAAGCCACAGGGCAACCTATGTGAGTAACCTTTTTACTAGAGAGAATAGCAAACTGCTATGGGAAACCCAGGGAACATCAAGTCAGTCTGGTGTAGGTGGGAGGGAAAGCTTGGTGGCAGGCAGACATTGAGAGTATTATAAGTAGGGAAGGAGAGAGGGTGATTCCAGGTGGAAGGATGCATATAAACATAGCTCAGAAAAGTGCAAGTCTTCTGCAGACAGCTTGGAATAGCCTGTGTGGCTGACTTGTAGAGCACCTGGGAAGACAGAGAGCAGTCCAAATAAGACTGGAAAGAATTTATGGTGAGATTATGGCCTCAATGTCAAGTTGGGACTGTATTCTGAGAACAGTGTGTTTTTTGAGCAGAATGGCACGGTTAGCTCTCTGCATTATCACAAGTAGCCTGGTGTGAGAGTGAGATGGAATGTGGAAAGTAAAAACGGGAAAGTCAGAGAGTATGACTGGGACACCAGTTAGGAAACCTCTGTGACTGTCCAGGTGAAAGGTGCTAGGGGCCTGATATTAGGAAACGTGGGTCTGAAGACACCATAGTAGGCAGAATCAGCAGAACTTGGCAATGGATTTTCTGTGTGAGAGGTTATCAAGAGAGAGGGAATTGTAAGGTTTTAAGGCCTACGTAATTAACAGCTTGGTGATGCTGTCATCAGAAAGGGATGGCCACGACAAAGAGCAGGTAGGGGGAGGACGCACGCTTCATTTTGTTAGCACAGTTGGCCACTTCTCCAGTGGAGAGGCGTGTTTGCCTGCCTGCTAGTTCATGAACCATTGTCTGAATTGCCAATAATGTCGTTATTAGCTCACAGGTAAATTTGCTGCTAAAATTATGAATGAATTTATAATTTACTTCATTCCACACATATACACGCAATTGCTGACACATATACAATATACACACATGACTTGACATTGCTAACTTTTTTCATAGAACAAGAAAGTCAGTATTTTAAGAATTCCAATTCGAGACTTTTGTTATCCTGACTCTGTGCAAAGCATACATTGATCCCATTTTAAAGTTCGGTTTTAAACTTTGTGAAAACAAGAACATAAATAGCAATTCCTATTGTATGAGTGTGCACCACAAGAAAATCACCCCACAGATGTTTTCTGGGAATGAAAGTGTTTTCTCCTGCATTGATCACTACTCTGAAGAAGGGTCTATTCATGTAGAAGACTACATAAGAAAGTTCCAATCTCCCCATATCACAGGTGGAGAGCAGCCTTTGTCTTACCAAGAACTAATTTTATGATCCCCCTGAGCGAATGCAAAAAAAAAAAAAATGCAGTCCAAGTTCCCTGTGGATTTCTTTAGAAATGTCATGTTTGGTCCCCATGCAATGTAGGCAAGTCTTCATATTGGAGTTTACCAAGATCATGTTGACTGGGAAGTCTCCCACATCCTCAAGGATAGTATCAGCAATTGTGTGTGCTCAGAAAGTCTTTGCCAAATAAATGAACAAATAAAAGAATGTACGTTGAAATCAGATATAAACTTGGAAACTCACAACATTATTCAAATGGATAATTTCAAAGGTGACCTGCTGTTTAGCACTAAGTACATTAATTATTCAATTACTACTGGCATTTTTTCAGTATTCTTTGGATGGTAGGTACCATGTAGATCCAGCCACAGGCTTCACCTAATAATAAGCGTAAATATTTACTGAGCACTTACCTTATGCTATACACCTTTTATAGATTTATTATTTCACCTAATACTCACGTATAATCCAGGAGGTCGACGCTAGAAATAGTCCCGTTATACAAAAGAAGAGGTGAAGGGACTCACCTGGGGAAGTTGCCATTTGGAAAATGGTAGAGTCCAGGGTTAGACTCAAAGCCTGTTTGACTCCAAAGTTTCTCTCTTAATCCCTGTGCAATATTTTTTCTGTGTTCAGTTGATGTGCACACTTTCTGTTGCTTACAGGAGTTTATATGTCATCCAAAATAAACTCTCGAGTTTTGAAATGATTGTTTTCCTAGAAGAAACACACAATCACCTTCCCATAGAAACTCTGTAGGGGCCCACTGATGGAGAGTAAGGCCAGCTCAAGAAACTGTTTGAAAACATTTTTATCCACTAACAATCTGATATCCACAACGTGGGTGGGTAGTGGGAAAAGGAACCATTTGCCCAGCTGGACTTAGTTCAAAATACAACTATTTATCTTATAAGCTTATCTTATGGAACAATGCAGAGAACAGATCTCTTGCTTTCTTTCTTTAGATAAAAATTTTAAAGTTTTGCCTCAGAGAGGAGATGGTACCTTGCTGTCTCCTTTTTGTTTACTTGAATAAACTATACAGGAAACAGGCATCATTGTCTTTGTAAAAGCAGTTGTAAAGCTTGGTCAAACTAATGATCCCAAGACAGTGCGTGGCCACAGAGCAAGGACACAGTGTTTCTTCTGTTGGTGTCTTGAGGGGCCCCCAAGTTCACTTTCAACTCCAACTGGCCACTTGTGCTTGGTTGGTAAATCTGCCATCGATAACTTTGGATGACTTCCAAGTTGATGGGCTCAGGAGTCTCAGGAGAACCTCTCTCCCCTTATTTCTTGGTATTTATTTTCCAAGTTAAACTTAGTTTGGAAAACTTTCTTTATAGCTCCAGTTTGACTTGGTCTTTTTTCCTAGGGTCACAGGGTAAGGTTTTGGATCACTTCCACAACAAAATGAACATCTCTGACTCTCCACTCTGGTTGTGCAATGAAAACAGCCACGAACAGAAAGTCAGGAAACTTGGACTTGGATCTTCTTTCCTCTCTTTCAGAGTCCCGTCTGTCGGACTTCAGGGTCCCATCTGTAGATCTTTTACTATTCTTTCCTTTTATTCTATTTTTAAAAATCCTATTTGGGCTCATAATATCTGAGAACTTAGACAAGACAGCTTGGGGGAAACAGCTAACACTAGGACCCAAGCTACCAGAACAGCTGTAGGAAGCCTCTTAAAAAAAAAAAAAAAAAAGTCCCTGGTTCAGCATCTGTCAGCAAAGCCATTGACCTCTTACTGTGGATATTCATCTATTTCCCAGTGAAGAGAGTCACAGACATCTGGCTCAGAGGCTGACCGCAGTGCAAAGGTTTTCTTCAGTTCCAATGAGAAATTCTAGGTTTGCTGCGATCACACACTAATTTCCACTCTTGCTGATCCAAAGCCAGTGCAGTACGGAGTGTGGGGTGTCCAAGGAGATCAATAACAAGATAAATAGTAAATTGAATATGGAAGTCAAGCAGCAGGGGTCTGAATTCCCACTCAGGGAGCTTTACTTTGCTGTAACTGACATGACACGACGTAAGTCGGAGACCTCAGTTCACAGTTTTCTGTGACAGGACACGGGAGCAGCTGGCGTTAGGGAGGATGAATAGGAAAGCCTAAGGGTGAGTCTCTCTGGGAACAGGAAGCAGGGACCGCTATACCAATGAGGCTCTGGGACAGAGAATTTTGACAGGTTTTGTAGAAGCAACTGGGCTCTCCTGAAGCTGCCAAAAGGGTGTCACACAGAGCGTGCAATTCATTCTCACTTCTCCCCTCCCAGGCCACAGGATCCAGAAAGAGCAGCTGTGCCATTCGCTGGGTGACTTGTCTTGACCCAATGGATTCCTAGTGTTCCCAGTTCACATTCTCATGTTTATGGATTAGAACCGAGGAAAGGATAGCTTGTATATCCCTCTCTTCCTAAAATTCCTTTTTATTTTCTTTGTGGTGGGATCACAGTCTTAACACCATCAAGTATATTCTGTACCCCAGCAAGGATTTGGACTCCCCGCATCAGAACTGCACAGGGTACTTGTTGAAAATACAGGTTTCTGGGCTCCAGCCCAGACCAACTGCATGACAGCCTCAGGATAGTTGGTGTGCATGTGTGTGTTATGTGAATGTGTATGTCTTTGAAAGGTCAGGAATCTGCATTGTTTTATACCTGTCCCAAATGAAGTTTGAGAGCCTCTGCTTGACGCTAATATAGCTAGCCATGGAGTATTTGAGCCTAACTACACTACTCCTCCGGATAAAACCCATCAGTGGTTTCTCTTCATTGAAGGTTTGGAACCTCATCATGACAGCAAAGCACAAAGCGCCCCATGAGCTGGCCCCTTCCTCCCTAGCCTCTGCTCCAGTTTGGATCAAATTACAGATTACAACTACAACACACTTTTTCACGTTCCTCATGACTTGCTGATTCCTACTCTTAGAGACTCACCATCATGTGTACTCCTCTTTCCCAAGTACCTCGAGGATCCCCTTCACTGGTAAGTCCTCCTCCATCTTCAGATCGGGTAGACTTCAGTTCCCTTCTACTGTGTCCACATCCTGCTCGAAGCCAGGGTTTCTTAAGCTGGGCATGTTTGACGTTTGGGGCTGGATGATTCTTTTTTTGTGGAGGGGCTGGCCTGCTCACAGTCAGATGTTTAACAGCAGCCCTGGCCTCTGCCCTCTAGATGTGGGTAGCAACCCCCAAGCTGAGAACCAAACATGTCTTTGGACATTGCCAACTGTCCCCTGGGGGCAAAATTCTACCAGATGGAGAACACTGCTCTACTTACATACAGTCCTCACCAAATTATGTATAAAGTAGCTGTTTGCTTGCTTATCTCCTCTAAGAGTCTAAGAATACAAGTGCAGGGGCTATACAAAATTTATCCTCATGACCCCTGTGCCGAAACATAACACCCAATGCATACAGTAGACATATAATACATATTTCCTCCCTAGCAAAACTTTGAGGTGCCAGGTATCAGAAGACCTAGATTTTAGCTTATCTCCGTCAGCTCTATTGCTTAAAGTGTGGTGACTGTGGACAAGTCAGGTAGCTCTGTGCTCTGGTTTCCCTCATTTGGTTCTGGTTCTTTTCTGCTTCGTGCAGGGATGGCTGCTTCCTGGTATGCTGACCTTCAATGGTAGGAAATTAAACAGGTTTTGCATCTGCAACTGCTCAGGATTCCACAATATTAGTAGGGAGACTCAGCTATGCTGAAGGATGATTTTTTTCCTCCTCTAATACACCCTATGAAATGCCTCTCTGGTTATTTCATTATCTTAAGGAAGGGCTTCTCTCTCTTTCTGTTTCTCTCTCTCTCTCTCTCTCTCTTTCTCTGTTTACGTACTTTATGACTTCCTTTTACATTCTGGTCATTCTATCACTGTGGCTTCTGTGTTCTCCCAGCACCGTGGTGGGCTGGTTTATGTATCTTGCTCCCTCCTTTGAACAGAAGGAATTCGTTTCCAGATTGAATTCGGCTGAGAAGGACCCCTGTTGCAGGGAAATGTGGATTAGGCCACCACCAATTCCCCTCCAGCAGCAGCTGGCTGGAGCTTTCCGTTAACCATTTCATGCCCTGAATGTGGAGGCTACAGAAAGCACTGGCAAATTATAGAATTCTACACAAATGAGTCAAAGTGCCAGACACATATCCTTTAGGCTGCAAGGGGAGCTTGAAAATCATCTAGTCTAGCTCTTTTCATTTTCAACTTGGGAACAGTGAAGCCTGAACAGATTAGGGGATTCATTACTATTTTCTTTGCAGTTTCTTACTATCTCAAAAAGTCAATCTCAATCATTCTGTTGCTTTCTTAATGCATCACAGCTAATCTTTATTTTCCATCTTTTCCTATACTTCATGATCCTCTCTTTAAGCTTAAAATAAGACTTTCCTTTCAATGCAGGGTTTGGGGATGTCTCATCTGAAAGAGGTGACAGATGTTTTTAAAATAGTGAGCTCTGTGTATCTAGGTCTACAGTAGCACATGGTTTAGAGGGGTGAACAGGTAGACTAATAGATGGGTGCATTCATATTGCAAGTTTTCCAAAATTATCTAATAGAAAACATTTTAGTGGCTAGTGAGCACTGCACATTTTCTCAACAGCTGTCTTCTTACCAACAAATCCTGGTAATCTGCCTAGGAAGTTTTTAAAAGAAAGTTGTAAGAAAAAAAAATTAAGGAATAGAATGGAGCTATTTTCAATTTGCATGAAAAATATTGTCCCTTGGGGTGAAAAAAAACCAAAACCCTGTTCATCCCTCTAAACCATGTGCTACTGTATATAAAGTATGTTTCAGTGCCTGGAATAAAATAGACAATTATTTTTATTCCATTTACCCACTCGGAGTACATGTTTGACTCTCCAAATAACATAAATGCCAAAAATTTCGCAATGTAAGTGATAGCCAAGCTGCAATTATGTGTCTATGATCCTTTTGAAGATTTTTTGGATACATGAGTGAAAAGGATATCAAAATAACCTTTAGGTTATGAAACCATAAAACCAGCTACCCACCAGATCTTTCACCTCACTTCCTTCTCTTACTCCTCTGCGCCCTCTGCCGACTGTAGGTCTGTACTGCATTAGCAAATTTAACTGTTTTGAACAAAAGGATCACAATTTTCCCCAGCCCTCAACTGAAAGTCCTAACACACAAATTACCACTTTCAGGAATCATGGTGTCTTCTTTTTTCCTTTTTAGTAACACCAGGAACACTTAGCCATAATGTAAAAATTAAATAGGGATAAAGATAAATAGAAAATAAAAAATCAAATGTTAATTAACTCTACCTTCGATAGAACTATCAACATTTTGCTGTATCTTTATTCTATTTTGTCTACATAAGATGTATGTTATTTTTCTTACAAAGATAGGATTATTCTGTATATAATTTTTACACACTTGCTTTTAGCACTGTTTATGGTAAACATCTTTCCATGTCAATAAAATGGGATCATGAAGTGGCTACCTAGTGTTCCATTGCAAGGATGTCCCATAATACCTTTATATATTTATAAAGTACACTTTCAGTCTGATTTCAGCTTTCCTGATTGCTGGGTTTTTTTAAATTTTTACTCTTATGCCCCATATTGTCCATGAAGATAGATCAGAAGCTAAAGCAAAAATTGGTAATACTTCATAATTAATATTAGGGTCTAAAAATGATACACTAAGATCTCAATATACTGTATTATCAAATACTTCTACTGCCTGTTTCCATTTCCTGCACCGCTTATGCTTTTCTACTAAATTGTATTAAAATATATTTATCATAAGCAAAGAGTGAACATTTTAGAAAGGTTTAGTCTTTTTCCCAATAAGATTCAAGAAGATTTTTCATCTCCAAAATGAGAGTTGACAGCATGAACAAGAAAAAATCAGAGGTCTGGAAAGACCTGGTGAAAATTAGAAATATATTTGCAATGTTCAACTCCCAATGAAGGAATGAATGTCCTCTATTATACTGAGAAAAATCCAATTAGTGAAGCTGAAGATAAACTTGAGAGTTTTCTCAAGACTCAGAGGAAATAATCAATAATTGAAAATAATGAGAGGAAAAGATAGGAAATAAGGAGTCTGAAAGATGTAGTTTGTGCAAAGTAGGAATTCCATAGCAGGAACTGAAAATAAAAGCAACAGAAGAAGAAATTTTTGAGCTAAATAAATATTTGAGTTTGAAGTTTAAAAATGGTTCACTGGAAAGTAAATGGAACACATGCCTAGGCAAAGCTCTTGAACATAAAAGACAGATCAAATTTTCCGTAAGAACAAAGACTCTTACAAGAGTGTAAAGTATGTATTTTAGAGAGAAATACAAGCCAAGCAATTCTCCCTAATACTAAATGCCAATCTTCAATATTTATAGGACTTTGAGGATTAATCAAAATTAAGAACTCAAGAATAGTGAAGGAGTCGTTTAAAATTTCCCCTCTTAAATTTTTTTGCGGAGCTCCAATAAGGAAAACCAGCAAAAGCTTAGCTCTTGTGAAGCAGGAGTGGAGGCATGGAACTCGACCTGGCAGTTTGCCCTCCCTCCCCTGATGGGGCCAGAGATATCTCCTCAGGCATTTTGAAAACCACTGTTCCAGTCCATTTAATAAGATAAAATAGGAAAATAATTGGTATGGCTATTGGAAAAGCTATGGTGAATTTATCCTTTTTTCCCTCCCCCAGCAATATGATTGTCTATATAGAAAACTGGGAACAACTTAAAAATGAATGGAACTAACAAAAGAATTTAGTATGGTGGTCAGTTTATACATATATTCATATATATGTATACATATATATATATGCACACCCATATATATGAAGATCAACAGAATATATGCACATACAATTCATATGTATGTGTGCATATATTCTGATACTGAATATATGAATATCATATAATAATGAATGTCAGAATGCAGAGCAACAGAATTCTTCTATTAATTCACTCAACAGATGTTTATATACCAGGTGTATGTTAATAACTGGGGACACAGTGGTGAGAGGGATGGACAGGTGTGGATGTTGAGCTTATGCTCTGGTGGGGGAAACAGATGCTCAGCTAATTACAGATCAAGATCAGTGCTAGAAATAAATTAGCATTTATCTGTTTACTTTTTACTGTTTTCCTTTTGCCCCCCACACTGGGATGCAGGTCCAATCACAAGTGGAAATCACTTTTTTTTAGAGGGAGGGGGAGGGGCAGAGTGAGAGGAAGAGAGAGAATCTTAAGCAGGCTCCATGCCCAGCGGGGAGCCCAACACGGGGCTCGATCTCATGACCCTGGGGTCATGTCCTGTGCTGAAATAAAGAGTCAGACACGTAACTGACTAAGCCTGGAAATCAGTTTTGTACAGGAAAAAAAAAAAAGCCAAAGGCTGAGAGAGATAGCACATAAAAGAGGCTGGGGAAGAAGAGTCTATGGAGAAAAGATTCGGGCTGACGCCTGAAAGATGGGAGTGAGTGAGGAGTGTGAGGAGGGTGGCTGAGACCAAGAGAAGTTGAGGGAACATGTGGCTGGACCCCAGACATGGGGGGAATGGCAGGCTGGACGGCAGGGAGGGGAGAACAGGGAAGATGGGCACAGGGTGCCCAGGAAGGGCTAGTCAGATGGCACAGGATGCTGTAACCTGGGGTGAGAACTCTGAATGTTGTTTTACACGGTGTGAAGCCCATGGACGGTTGTCAGGAGAGGAGTGACGGAAGCAGTGAACTCAGAATTGTATTACAGCGCTGTCTCTCCGTGGGGGTGAAGGGGGTGGACTTCCACCAGTTGGACTTCCAACTGGTTGGAAGGAGCACTGGGCAGTTAGGCACAGGGATGGTGGCCTCGGCGAGAGTGGGCAGTGCTGATAGAAAGAAATGACAAACCTAAACTATGTGGAAAGTATAAATAGCAAAAACCATTGACTAGTTGTATGTGGGGTTTGAAGGCAAGAAAGCAGTATCAGTGTGAGGTTTTCAATCTTCCAAACAGATCTGATGGGCATGCCACCGTGGGGAGATGGCGGCAGGGAGAGGCGACCTGAATGAGTCCTTTGCTGGGGTGCAACTGGCCTCAGCTAAGTCATCTGAATTCATGAAAGACTTAGTTTATATTCCTGGAGAAGACAGCCAGGCTTCTGACCCAGACTTGAGACCTGCCCTCTGAGAGAGGACTCCAGGTGTACAGAAAAAAAGGGCAGTGGTGTTTATGCTGACAAGTATTAGAATGCAGTCTGGGGACCACAGCCCAAGTGAAACCCTAAACTTTTGTCTGAAATGCCCTAATGCTGAACTCGGATCCCCTGCAGTGATTAGTCGGGGCAGCGGAAGGGATTGAGAAATAGAATACTTTCAGCTCATCTCTGGAATCCCTTTACTGGAAGGAAGGTGGTTGATGACTTTATTCTCTGATCCCTTCCAGAATTCAAACACCTGGTTTTCTGAACTGTCAGTTTTAATAAAGCTCACATACAGTATATGTCTCACTAGGCAAAACTATAAACTCATCTTCCTTAACACCTGGTTTGTGTGTCTTATTTTCCTTATATTAGCAGGCTAAATTGACTAGGAACCTTCGGTCTGTATGGATCTGTGACAACACGTTTGACTAACCAAATCACCAGGTGGTTATCCAAGGTTTTATGGATTCATTCTCTTTACACCTTCATTCTCTTATTCTAATTCTCTCTTAGAAAATAGAAGGGGTGCCACAGAAGACCCATGAATAGCCAAAGCAATCTTGAAAAAGAAAAACAAAGCTGGAGGCATCACAGTTCCAGACTTCAAGCTGTATTACAAAGCTCGAGTCACCAAGACAGTATGGTCCTGGTTCCATAAAGTAAAACGGGTGGACTGGATAATATATAACACATATATAAAATAATTTCTCAAATTAATTCTTTGTGTGTTCACGAGGATGGCAGGCTAAGGATGAGAATTTGCATCTTACTTCTTTGTACCCTACCATTGCTGTTATGGCCATAAAAGCATAAAAGCTCATACTTAGGGATGCCTGGGTGGCTTAGTCAGTTAGGCATCTGCCTTCGGCTCAGGTCATGATCCAGAGTCCTGGGATCTACTGAGTCCTGCATCGGGCTCCTTGCTCAGCGGGGAGCCCACTTCTCCCTCTGCCTGCCGTTTTCCCTGCTAGTGCTCTCTCTCTGATAAATAAATAAATAAAATCTTTAAAAAAAAAACAACTCACACTTAAGGAGAATTCAGATATTGCCTTTAATTTATTCTTTTATCTACTGAGGTACTCACTTATTTGATAAATATTTACTAATGATCAGTATTTATAAAAGAAGTGAGAACCTAAATACATAAGCAGGAACAAATTAAAGTCAATATCTAAATCCTTTTCTGGTATTAAATGTTATAGTTTTATGGCTAGAATGGCTCATAAAAAGTCTTTTAAGAGTGGAAATCCTTACAGATATAATTGAATTAGCAGCTACTTTCACTGCTTCATGTCTGTAGATCCTATGTTGGTAGTGGGTGATCCAGGTAGGAGAAAGTAGGCTCTCGAAACCAATAGAACAGGCTCCCGCCTCAGATCTGCCTTTGACCTACCCATGTGACCTTGGACAAGTTACTTCATTCATCTAAACTTCAGTTTCTTCATGTAAAACCTGGAGATCATAATGGAACCGATTTCAGAGGGGTATTGCAAGGATTAAACGAAAACACTTAGCATAGTTTCTGGCTCATAATGAGTACTCAGCAGGCTTAAGCTATTATGAAGCGACTTACGGGTTGTTATTTTATAAGCTTTGGAGCCCAGTAACAGTGTCATCATCCTCTTCTGTTTCTCCACTGCCCTTGCAAGGCCAAACTCTTGAGCATTTTCGTAGGAGCAGACATTCAACAGTACAAGTCAAATAAAAAAGAAGTAAACTGATTTGGACCATCATCAAGACAGATTAAATTCAACTCAGCTATAAAATTTAGCAAAAACTATTGAGAGGATACATTCCGTAAGGGTCCACTTTCACATTACAGAGTGCTTTCACTTGTATTATTTTTATAATCCTCTCAGCAAATCCCTGGGATAGCTATTATTTTTATATCACTGTTGAGAAAATAGGTTTAAAAAATTAAAGTGATCTGCCTGGTTCTTAAAGTGACTGGAACCCCGATCTTTTGATTGCAAAACTAGCTTTTGTGACCATGACTCTGTCTTGGGAATCCACAAACCAAATTTGTTCTATACTGTGAAAAACATCCCTGCGGAAAGTGAGAAGTTCTGATCTTTACCCATCTGTTTTATCCATGATACCCTATAGTTCTTTCTCTTCTGAGTTGCTTGGTGTCTAACAGCTTTTACTAGTAAATAAGGACAGATATACTTTTAGTCCCCCAATTAAACACACACACACACACACACACGAAACAACAACACTGATCAATCACAACAGGTAATCTATGTTTGTTCTCTGTGCGAAGTCAGACATTTGTGAACATTCATTTCTCACTCATTCATTTTACATGGTATTCCAGAATAGTGTTTTCCTTTTTCTTCTGCTATTTTTAATGAGAACAATAGTATTATATCTTTATTAGAATTATTTCTTTGTTTACATCACACAAATCTCAAATATACAGAAAAGTGCAGAGAATAATATAACATTCATGAACCTACCACCCAGCACATACATTAATATTGTGCCTTATTTTCATCATAGTTTTTAAAGAAATAAAATGGTACAGCTACTTTTGAAGTTAACACGAATCCTTCCCTTTCACATTGTGAAATTTTCAGACTAAACACTATGAATATCAAGTACCTTACTCTGTACATCCTTCTGCAGCTTGCTTTTCTTCATTCAAATGTGTTTTCAAGATTTATCCATGATATACAAATAGATTTTTTTTATTTCAAAAGTTGCAAAATGAATATACCACAATTTATTTATTCTGTGTTTGGTGAATATTTTATGTTGTTTTCAGTTTTCTTTGCCACTAGAACAATGTGTGTCTTTACACAATATTAGCGGTTCTTTCAGGTACACTCACCAAAGTGGAACTGCTGGGCCAGGTAGTATACAGATACTCAATTTTAATAGGTCTTCCCAAGTTGTTTTTCAAGCTACCATTTACATTTTATTATTTTTTAGAAAATTTTATTTATTTATTTATTTATTTATTTATTTATTTATTTGAGAGAGAGAGAGAGAGAGCAGAGGGAGAGGGAGAGGGAGAGGGAGAAGCAAACTCCCTGCTGAGCAGGGAGCCCTACATGTGGGGTTCAATCCCAAGACCCTGAGTTCATGACCTGACCGAAGGCAACTGAGCCACCCAGCCGCCCCCCCATTTACATTTTAACTAGAACATTTTATGTCAGAGCTTTCATTTCCTTGTATATTTACCAACTTCTATTATCTAAGTTTTTGACAATTTAATATAAATGAAATGGTGTGATTTATTTTTCATCTTCCCTGTTACTATGGAAGTTAAACAATTTTCCATGTGCTTATGTGCCATTTGGATTTTTTCCCTGTTCATATTTTCAGTTGCATTATTTAGGTTTACTTATTGATTTATAGGAATTCCATGGATATAATCAATATTGGTCCTTTGTTGTCTATGTAACAAATGTCTTCTACCAATCTGTGTGTTGCGTTTTGATTTATTTATAGTATATAGTTGAACAGGAGTTTTTGCTTTCTAGTGTAGATCAGTTAATCTTTTCTTTCATGGTTTGTGATATTTTATGTCTTTAAGGAATCTTTTTTTAAAAAATGATTTTATTTATTTATTTGAGAGAGAGAGCATGAGAGAAAGAGAGAGAGTGCACAAGCAGGGGGAAGAGGCAGAGGGAGAAGCAGACTCCCTGCTGAGCAGGGAGCCAGACATAGGACTTGATCCTAGGACCCTGGGACCATGACCTGAGCCAAAGGCAGACACTTAACTGACTGAGCCACCCAGGTGCCCCTAGAAATCTTTTTTTTTTTTTTTTTTTGAAGAGAACGAGGAAGTGAGAGAGTCGGAGGAAAGGGCAGAGGGAGAGAGAAAGAGAGAGAGAATCTTAATCAGGCTCCATGCCCAGTGTGGAGCCCAGTGTGGGGCTCGATCTCACCCCCCTGAGATCATGACCTGAGCCAAAATCAAGAGTCAGACGCTTAACCGACTGAGCCACCCAGGAGCCCCAGAAATCTTTTCTTAACTTTTAAGTCGTAAAGTTTTACTTTTATATTGTCTTCTGAAAATTTCAACATTTTGCCTTATGCAATTAGTTCTTTATACATCTGTAATTCACATTTGTATATGATATGATAATGGAATTTCATTTTTGTATAAGGATAGTCCATTGTTCCAGTATCATTTTTTTCTTTACCATTTTTTGTGATTGAAGTATAGCTGACAGACAATGTTACATAAGTTTCAAGGGTACAATGTAGTGATTTGGCAAGTCTCTGCATTATGCTGTGCTCACCATAAGTGTAACTACCACCTGTCACCATACAGTGCCCTCAATACTATTTTTTAAGTATTTTTTAAATTGTCCATTCTCTCTCATATGCTAAGTTGCAGTGTGCGTATGGAATTTTTTCATATGAAAAGCTGTTAGTTGTATATTTATTTTTCCTTGTCAGTATTACCATATTTTCTTTATACTGTCCTCATATCTGATAGGGCAGTTTTCTCCCCGCCCCCAACCTTAAAAAGTTGCTTTTCTACTTTTTCAGGTTGTTGGATTCCTATACCTTTCCCGTGAAGTTCAGTATTGGTATGTTAAGTTCCTTGAACACTCTTAATGGATTTTTATTTAAATGTCATTGGATTTATAGTTTACATTGATAGAAATGGTCTTCTTTATAATATTAAATATACTAATCCATGAATAAGATATCACATAGGAGTAAGGACAGAAAACAAGAACGCTTCCCTAGGTGTTTTAAGCAGAAAGGAATTTGATGCAAGGGCTTAATTGCTGGCTAGGTTCCTAGAATAAGTATGTATTTGTTTTGTTTGTTTGGTTTTCAAATATATGGCGGACAGGGATTAGCTATTTTTTCTTTCTTTTGCTTCTGCGTTGTCATCAGAGAATTATATATATTCTTTGGTGTTTGTTGAAAATGTCCTCTGTGGCTTACAGGATCATCAATTTTAATGAATGTTTAATGAGAGTTTGCAAATAATACGTATGTTCTGTTTATTGGGTATGGGGTTCTACAAATGTCCTTTTGATCAAGCGTATGAATTATATGCTAGTCTTCCATATCTTTGCCAATTTTTTTGTCTGCTTAATCAATTGATTTCCTAGAAAAGAGCCTTAAAATGTTCCTTTGTGGTTGTGAATTTATACATAATTTATATATAACATATGTAATATTATATATAATATTACATGCACATATGCACACACAATAATATACACACATTTGAATGATTTAACATTTTTTGCTGAGTAATTCCTTGATGGATATATCACAATGTGTTTTATCCGTTCACTCACTGAAGGACATTTGGGTTTTTTTCCAGTTTTTGGCTATTACAAATTAAACTGCTATCAACATTTGTTTACTAGTCTTTTATGTGCAATGTTATTTTTTTCCTCCTGGATATATACCTAGGAGTGGAATGGCTAGATTGTATGGTAGGTATATGTTTAACTTTTATTTTTAAATATTTAAGTATTTATTTATGTATTTGTATATTTATGTATTTATTTATTGAGAGAGAAAGAGGATCGGGGTGGCAGAAGGAGAGGGAGAGAGAATCTCAAGCAGGCTCCCTGCCAAGTGCAGAGCCTGATGTGGGGCTCAGTGCAGCGCTGGATCTCACTACAAGGAAATCACAACCTGAGCCAAAATCAAGAGTCAGATGCTTAACTGACTGAGCCACACAGGCGCCCTGTAACTTTTAAAGAAACTGTCAGTTTTCCAAAGTGCCTTTATCATTTCCATTTCACAAGCAGTGTATGAGAGTTCTATTTCTTCCACATTGTTGACAATACTTGCTTTGATCAATCTTGTTAGTTTTATCTATTTTGATAGGTGCATAGTGGCACCTTGTGATTTAATTTAATTAATTTATTTGAAGTTTTTATTTAAATAATCTTTATACCCAATGTGGGGATCGAACTCACAACCCAGAGATCAAGAGTTGCACGTACCTCTGAGCCAGGCAGGTGCCCCCACGTTTTCCAATTCTTTCTATCTCCCTGTGGCTTTCTAGAAAATTGCTTCATAGCCACCTTCTTATCCCTTTCTTTCTCGTGAAAAATTTTACCTCTCTTTTAAAATTCTAATTTTAGTAACTATTGTATTTTTCATTTGCAGATGGTTCTTTTTCAAATTTACCTTTTTTTTTTTTAGTGTTCTGTTTCTAGACCTTCTTTGCTTTAGTTAATTGTCAGACGCATATTGAAAATTATTCATATTGGCCTGTTGTTATCTGTAGTTCCTTGGTACCAGTAGTCCTGTGTGCATATCTGCTAACTCTCTCACGTGGAGAGTTATTTCCTCAGTCTCTGTAACTCACTTATTGTATATGCACCCTCTGTGGGTGTTGTTTTCTCCCGGGTAATTCCGTGTGTCCTAGTTGTGAAAGTGTCCCTGGCTCTGGTTCCCACAGGATCCCAGGGGTTTCAATGGTCCTGAATCAGATTTGGTCTTAATTTATCTCTTTGTGGCTCCCATACAGTACAGGTAACATGAATTTAGGTCCCCTCTCTGGTATACACATGGGGTTTAGTGTCTCCCACTTGTCTTTTTATTTCTTTCTATTTAGCCTTCAGGAAAAGCATGAGCTTCCTTGAGGGCTCCATGGTGTACAGAATGGGGACTTTCTGGTTTCCTGGGAATGGCAGGGGCAGATCTTGAGGGATCCAAGCTTTACTTTTTATTTTCTTTAGAGGGAGCAAGGGAGGAGAGCAGGGGCAGAGGGAGAGGGAGAGGGAGAGAATCTCAGGCAGACTCCACACCCTGAGCCTGTGGAGCCCACTCAGGCCCTGACCTCAGAACCCTGAGATCATGAACTGAGCAAAACCAACGGTTAGATGCTTAACCTACTGAGCCACCCAGGTGCCTCAAGGGATCCAGGCTTTATGAAGGAGTCCCCCATCCAAGCTCCCACCACTTATGGCCCAGTGCCATGTCTTCAGTCCCTATGTGAGTATTAAAACCCCAGCCCCAGCCCCTGGAGCTTCTGCCTGTTTGGAACTTAGGAAGCTCCAAATACATATTCCTCTCTTCCCCCCGCCCTGTGTTCTGAATCCATTTAGATAGATGGAGAAGTCTGACAATGGACGTGAGCATTTCACCTTTACTCCAATGAAGCAGTTTATAGAACAGAGGCAACAAAAGAATTACAACACTGCCTATAACCAAACTTGCCCTCCAGGCACAGACAGCATGGGAAAGTCTCAATTCTAGCAGCACAGCCTGCACTTTTGAGATTACTGTATAACCTAGGGCAGATGAGAATGCACGTTTTCTACAAGTGGAGAGACGCCACAGAGGAGCAGCCAGGAGGGCTTGATCCAGATATACCTAGCAGCAGTTCCTTTTTCAAACTCATAAATCATCCCTCTTTCTCATGGAAGGAGGGAGCCAATGAGTGAGGCCAAGAGTATTACTCTAAAGGAAGGAAGTTCCTCCACTGAGAAACAAGGTGTGGGGTGTGGGGTAGTCAGTCCCTTCTAAAGATACCCGATGTGCTTGTGTCTCTGGCTTTCATTCTGTCTTTCCTTTCTGAAATCTGGTATGTGTACTCTTTATTTTGAGCTAAACTGTATATTTAAGAGTATTTTTGGTATATTTTGCCCAGAATTTCCATGTTTCAGGCCAGGAGCTTCAGCTGTCATGTTGTTGGAAGTTCCTCTAGAGAGTGTTTTCACAAAGGAAACAGGATGGCCTATTGAAATAGGCAAGTGCTAAAGGAGAACAGAGGGATCTAGACCTCTCTCCATGTCTTTTCAGGACCTCGGAGGCTGCACCAAATAAAAGCTATTTGCTAATATGATTCTTTCCTTCATTAAGTATAAGAAAGTAAACATGGTTAACCGACTGAGCCACCCAGGTGCCCCTGTAGGTAAACACTTTTAAACATGTACGATGCATGCAGTTTGAATTTCTGAACCTTATATCCGTATCTTGCGGACTGTCATTTACAGTCTCATGTTGTTCTCGTTAATCTATTGTAATACAGTGATAAAGGTACAGCTTCATCAAAGTACATATTTGTAATGGGAATCCTTGAAGATCATTTAAAATAGTTCATACCCAATGGGTTTTGATGAAATTCCTTTATTCAAGCAATTGCATGTTAGATGTAATACAGTTTGTATAAAGAAGAGAGAACATGAAAGGCATTATAAAAACAGTAGGAAAGTCTGTCTCTCATGTCTTGTGCATTTAGTCTAGGAAAATACCACATCCCTCCTCTCACCCTCATAAAACAAGACGGAACCAGCACTGAATTGAATAAAACAGTAACGTGTCTGTGTTGTCACATCTGATCTTTTTTCTCTTCCTGGAAATTGGCATGAACATAGTTTGTCCTCAATTTCAAGTCTTTAAGTTTAGAAGGAGAAATATTTCAATATAGTAATGTAAAATAAGTGGAAATTTTTTTTGAACACTTAGTTGCTTTGATAGGCATTGCCCAAACATGTGCAAACACGTTCTGTGTTTTATAGTGTCACCTCCTCAATTCTCACTGGTTGCACAATTCTTAACCCATTTTACAGATTAGGAGACACGAGTTTTCAGAATTTATTGGCACCCATGCGGTGTTATATTGTTTAAACGACCTACTTTATTCAAAGCCAAATACAGCGTGCCGGTAGGACATATGGTAATACCCAAAGGAACTGAGGGAACGAAAAGATCTTTGAGCATTGGTGTTTTAGCATCTGACCCTTGAATAGCTTTCGTGCAAGCATCTAGCTTGCTTGAGATTTTCAAGCATATCTGCTCTGTTCATCTCACGTCCAGAGTGTACTCATCGCCTCAGGGACTTTCCCTGCCTTCTTCAGAGAAGGTAAAGGAGGGACACCCAAGCAGGTTTGGAGGGTATGGGGGTGCAGAGAATTATAAGATGGGCTACGGAGAAGATTCTGAGGTGACATTAGTTTCTTCCATTTCCCTTCCGTCTAGAAGCCTCCTCACTTCCCAGCCCCTCCATCTTCCCCTCAGATCAAGTCCAATTTTTTTCTGATTTTCCTTCTCTTCTATCCCTGCCACCTCTTACTCAGCCCCGCCCACCTCTCAGAGCCCGCCCCTCCGCGATCACGCCTCCCTCTAGGCTCCTCCTTTCCCATAAGTCCGAAGAGCTCCTCGTCAACCCTCCCTTCACTGTCAATCACGCTGGACCACCCTCTAGGCCGGCTCAGGAACGCACACTCCGCCAGTCAGCGGCCTCGCCTGCTGGCTGGGGAGCCTGGGCTGTGGAAAGATGGAGCGTGCGTCTGGCGGCTTCTCCGAGGAACAGTTCCGGGAGGCCTGCGCGGAGCTCCAGCAGCCCGCGCCGGCCGGGGCCGACTGGCAGCAGCTGGTGGAGACCCTGGGCATCAGCATCTACGGGCTGCTGGACCAGGTAGCGGCCGGCCCGCTGGAGAACCCGGGGCTGTCGCTCACCAGGGCCAGACTTCCCGGGGAAGTGCTGGGCTGCGGCCCCGGAAGACAGGGCCAGACTTGGTCAGGTGGAGCTGGGAGGAGCTAGTGCAGGGGCAGTGCCTGCCGCTGACTTTGCCCCCTGCCTTTGGGAGGTCATCCAATTCAACCTCAGGTCTGAAAGCCAAGGGGGGAGTGGTCTGTTGGAAGTTGAACATTGAGTTAAAACGTGGGTAGGCTGAGTCTTGGCCCCATGCACTTGCCTGAGAGGGTCGTGGATCCTCCTCCCCGGTGGGTGCCACTGCTGTGTGTGTGTGTGTGTGTGTCGGTGGGGTGGGCAGAACCTTAGGGTTTGCTTATGGGTGGAAAGGAGACTGGACTTTTTGGAGTGTGCAGGGATAGTATGAGTGTGGAGCAGTGTGCCTGAGAAGGGAGTTACTATCATCTCATTTTAGTGGCTTGTTTCTCTTCATGGCTGCCCCTTCTTTGCAAGCAGCACTTAATAATTTAGTCCGAAGCTTCAGGGAGAAAGATGATTTAAAGGGTAGGAGGCATGGAGTTGCTTATTAAGCAAGTCTCCAGGCGCTCACCAGAGGCCTTTGAAACCAGGTAGGTATCCAGGTGGAAAGATTGCTTTGCACCTGAGATCTGTCATCAGCTACACTGTGTGATAGCAGGTGCATGGCACACGGGTTAAAAAGTCACCTTTAGGCAGGTAAGTGCAATCAAGGCTTCCTGGCAGAGGAGTAGGGAGGCATTCTGAACATGTGTGTCAGAGCCACTGGGTGTGACAAGAGGAACAAGCTCACAGCCCAGAGCAGGCAGAATTAATTTCTGAGCGTAATTTCAGTTGTTGCCTTGGGGCAAAAATGGACATCTTTTCAAGCAAAATCCTTTATTCCTCTCTCTGACTATTCCCTCTTCTTTACCAGCCACATCCAGGCATTTGCCAGGTTTCGTCAATGCGACTGCTCAGACACGTCTGATATCTGGCCTCCTTCCCTTCCCTTTTCTTTCCTTTGTGGCTGCCACGATGGGTGGTACCTCTCACGTAGAATTGCAGTGACCTCTGTAACTGCTGGCCTTCCACCTCTCTGATCCCTTCTCTCCTACACAGTACAGCCTGTTCAAGCACCTGAAGGACAGGCTGTGGTCTTACCACTCCCCTTTCAGTGGCACTGTTGGTTGCAGAATTAAAGCTAAGAATAACTAGTGTAATAGCTCACACGTGGCATGCTTATGTTCCAGGCACTGCTTACGTGCTTTACAGGTATCGACTTAATCCTCACGTCAGTCTTTTTAAAAATTTTTTACTTTGTTTAAATTCAAATTAGTTAAGATATGGTGTATTATTGGTCTCAGGAGTAGAATTTAGTGATTTATTACTCACATTCAACACCCTGTACTCATCCCAACGATGCCCTCCTTAATACTACACCCATGTAGCCCATCCCCCTACCTACCTCCCCTCCAGCAACCCTCAGTTTGTTCTGTAAACTACAGACTCTTATGGTTTCCCACCCTGTTTTTATCTTATTTTTCCTTGCCTTCCCCTTTGTTCATCTGTTTCATTTCTTAAATTCTACCTATGAGTGAAATCTTGATATCTTTCTTTAACTTATTTCACTTAGCATAATACACTCTAGTTCCATCCACATTGTTGCAGATGGCAAGATTTCATTCTTTTTGATGGCTGGGTAATAGTTCATTGTGTATATATACCACATCTTCTTTATCCATTCATGGACATTTGGGCTCTTTCCATAGTTTGACTATGTGGATAGTCCTGCCATAAACTTTGGGGTGCATGTGCCCCTTCCTATCAGCACTTTGTATCCTGTGGATAAATACCTAGTAGGCTCACATCACCCTTAACGTAACTACCACCTTTTTATCTATACGAAACGGAGTATGTGGAGAGGTTGAGTTGATTGCTGAGGGTTTGAACTGGGATCAGAGCTCAACTGTCCACTTCCAGACCTGTGCCATGGATAGGCTCCTTGCTGAGTTCCCTCTCTGAAGGAAGGCAAATGCTGCCAGGTGGGCTATACAGATCTTTCCCAACTTAAGATGGGTTTACATCCTGATAAATCCATTGTAAGTTGAAAGTATGGTAAGTCAAAAATGCATTTAATACACCTCACCTACTGAACGTCATAGCTTAGCCTAGCTGATCGTCACCGTGCTCAGAATGCTTTCATTAGCCTAGAGCTGGGCAAAATCATCACAAAGCCTGTTTCACACTGAAGTGTTGACTATCATGTAATTTATTGAATAGTGTACTGAAAGCGAGAAACAGAATGATCGCATGAGTGCAGAACAGTTGTATCAGTATTCGACCCTGTGGCTCACTGCCCCTGCCCAGCGACAGGAGAAGGTACCATACCACATCTCACTAGCCCTGGGAAAGATCAAAATTCCACATTCAAAGTACAGTTTCTACTGAATGCATATTGCTTCTGTACTTTTGTAAAGTGGAAAAATTATAAGTTGTACTGTCAGAAATTGTTGACTGTACTGTACTAGTTTGGTCCCAACTTACATTTCCAGCTTTATGTCCTGACTCATCTGCACACCCCCTGTCCTCTAGCCAACCCAGACCACTCTACCCTTTACCCCTCCAATGGACCTGTGTTCTTTGCTTTTGTGCCTGTGAGCTGAGACAGTGATGGCTTTGTACTGGGTATTGTTTTCATTGTGTACTGTTACGTAGCAGGGCCCTCTTCCCTCTGGTTGGGAGGACATCAGTGGTCTTTAGAATAGCTCCCACCCCTACTAATTATACTATATGTCTTATTTCAACCTGTTGTAGGGATGAGAGAAGTCATGGTTCACTGATGTAAAGTATAGGTGCTCCCAGATAACTTGTCTAAGTTTAAAGGGCCATGGGATTCCAGTAGGTGTGCCCTTGAGCCCCAGCAGCTAGGATGAAGGGCCATTCATGGCCACTTTGATTTCCATCTGTATTAGAATGTCAAGAGGCCCCATTGGTTCAGGGTATAAGCCCTTTCCTAGAATCCTTACTGTGTTCTAGCTTTTTCCAGCATTGTTTGCTGCCTGGCGCACTTGCTAAAGCCTCATTTTCTTCCCAGGTTGACTCCCATGTTTTACCTTCCTCCTGGAAGGGAATTCCCTCTAATTTCTAGTTAGGAAATCTTTTCATCTGACTATCACACTTTATCAAAAGTGAATTCAGCTTGTCCCACACTCTGTGTAGACCTGTACCTGTCTGCCCCAGAGCACTTTATCTGTCTTACGGGCGAGTGGTGTTTAATACAACTTGCATGTTACTGTCATTTGTCTTTTCTTCCACCCACTCAAACCATTTTACCCACATGAGTGCATATGGCCCCTTCAGGTCCCCAGCTGGAGGTCAGAGCAGAAGACCGGGGCCCCTCTGTCAATCTTCATCTTGATTAATCTACCTGACCATTTGTGCAGGGGAGTCCAGGTGAGGTTTCTTACTGCCCTCTTGGCTTTCTGACTTTTTAAATGCCAACAACTGGGGTCAACAGAGTGGAACTCTTTAATGTTGAAGGGCCACCAGGGGGTCCCACTGAGCCCCCATCTTTCAAAGGTCCCGCATTAAGGCTTTTCCTCAACCCCATCAACATCTGCTTCATTCATCCTATTTCTTAATAGCCATCAAAAATTTTGACTCTATTGAGATGAGTGCCTTGATTCCTCCCTCTGTCTTTCCCCACTTTCTTATTAATTACTCTCATTTTTCTTGGCATCTATAAGACCTGTAAAGGGAGAGTGAGGCACGTAATCTGGTGAGTCTTCCTGGATTGCTTGAGTTTTGTAGCAGTAAGTTTACGTGTAGTGCCCATGCAAAAGGGACCTCTTCCCTCTTTATCAAAATATTTACAATGACTTGAGTAAGGAGCATATTCCTTTTTTTAATTTTTATTTATTTATTTGACAGAAAGCACAAGCAGGGGGAGATGCAGTGGGGGAGGGAGAAGCAGGTCCTCTATGAGTAAGGAGCGGATGCGGGACTGGATCCCAGCTGGGACCATGACCTGAGCTGAAGGCAGACACTTAACTGACTGAGCCACCCAGGCGTCCCGAGGAGCATATTCTATGGATAATATCCCCATCAGAATAAGGCCAGTCCTACATCTGGATCATGTATAGCCATTTATGTTGGTCCATCATGAGCTCTGATAATGATCTGTTATTACATGTTTCAAAAAGACTGAAATAAGTGTAGAGGCCTTTGAGTGTTCCACTGTAACAAATAAATTCTATTTTAAAATTAAAAAGGATTGTAGCTTTTTTTTTTTTTTTTAGTAGACAAATAATTCTCAATCATGTTCTTGGACTGATGGCTACTTTTGATATACAGTATTTGGTACTTTTTCCATTTTCTCCTTTCCTATTAAATCACAGAATTTTTGGACTTTGGAAGTTTCTTTGAAATCATTCTGTCCAACACCATCATGTTTTCCATTGACTTCTTTTTTCTACTCCCTTTGCCTGCTCTGTTTCCATCCTCCCTTCTCTTTTTTCCTCCCCAGGTGATAATGTCAATAACTTACCTTTACATGGTGATTTAATTTACAAAATGCTGTTTCCTTTATCCCTGTAAACCAATCTGGAAGGTAGGGAGAGACAGGCTTATTTTCCTATTTTACAGATGGAAATAAGACCCAGAGTTGTGAAGTGAGACACACAAGACCTCATAACTAGTAACTAGACAGCCTGCTTTGATAGGCTCGGCACCAAATACACAGCTTGCTTCGAGGCAAGAACTACTTTCTGGAGACTAGGGAAAACTAGCCCAGAGCTGCCACGGGGTATTATGGGAAGAACATGGGTTTTGGAAGCAGATTGTCCCGGGTTAGAATCTCCATTCTGCCCACCATCATTCATTTTTTCATCCAGAGAATATTCATCAAATGTCTCCCGTGTGCTGTTGACCTCAGAGGCACTGGGGATAAGCAGTGAACAGGAAGATGCGCCTACTGTTTCAATAATGAGTTCTTGAACAATGAATGACATTCACTGATGAGAAGAAACTATCATATATAATGAAATGTTGGGTGAAAAATGCTATGAAGAAAGTAAAGTGGGATGAAGGGGTAGAGAGATGGTATGGCAGTGGTGGCCATGGGTGATGTGATGTGTTTTAGATAAGGGAATCCGGAGAGCCCTTCTGCAGAGGTAACATTTGAGTGGAGATAGAAATGAAGTAGGAGAAGGCATCATGCAAATATCTGGAGGAGAAATGTACGGGAGAGTGTTTTTCAAAGTTCAGGCACATTAGAATCACCTGGGGAGCTATCCTCAATTTAGGCCAAGTGAATAGTGGTCTGACTAGATCTGGTTTGGCTTGACTTCTTAACATTTTAAAATCTGAATGTCTGGCATTGTGAGAAGGGACTGACTGCATTGTGTCTTTATCCTTCTAATCAAAGAGTGTGGTGAAGAGCAGACAGCTCTTTCCAGGGACTGTTCTTTTCCATGCTGTGCACCTACTGAATTCAAAACGCCTGGCACTCTTACGAAAATTATGTTTAGCCAGGCTGGGCTAAGAGAAAGTTTAGCTTTGAGGAGGGAAACACAGATTTAACTCCCTGGAGAACAGATTTACCTCAATGGATGAAAAGTTTCCAGTACCACCCCCACAGGTGAGATGATAAAGTGGTTTGTGTCATGGGTGTCTTTGGGACGGACCCCTTCTCTCACTCTTCTGCCTCTCTGCTAAGGGAAGAGGAGTTACCAGCAGGAGTGACAGAACAGTTATTGAACCTGAGACACTTATCAAGCCATATTTTACTACTGGCAGGGCCACCATGTCTGAATGCCAAGCACCCATGTGTGGTACTCTCCTACCTGCTGCAGATGGAGGCCGGCTCTTGTGCTCTCTTACTCACACTCTCTGTCTCTGTCTGCTTCTCCTTTTCCAATTTCCTGAGCACACAGCTGGATGGATATGTCAGAGCCTCAGGTCTTCCGCTCCTCACTTCTCTCTCAGGATGAGCATGTGGTGTGAGGCTCTATGAGAATGTTGGTCCCAAGATTTAAAGTGGGGAGAGTGAGGGGAGAGGGATGATTAGGACCCCCCACTTCTGTCTCTAGGTATAAGCCAAGCTTCATGCCTTTCATTAAATTCATGTGTTTCATTAAATTCCTACAAGGGGTTCACAGGAGGTGACTATTAATAAAGCAAAACTGTCACTGGCCTTGGGGACCCCTTGAGAGGAGAAGTTACTTGTCATCAAGGATTTGGGCATTCTAGATATTTGGACACGATACCACAGCAATAACAGGGTGATCCAGAGGCTGAATTGGGGCAATGTGGAGTGGAACATGGTTCTTGCTTGGTCTTCCAACCTGCTGTTGACATTAGAGTCACCATGTATGGGTGGAAGGAGAATTCTAGTGGGCCTCCAGTGGGAATAGTTTGTTACTTCACAGGCTCACCATCCCCTGACATCATTTTATGAGGCTAGTTTATCTATTGTTCAGGGAAATTATGCAAGTGAATATGTTCTTATAAGAAAGGGAGCATCCATGCAAATATGAATGCTTGATTTTTAGCCTGGGACTTTTAATGTGCCTTTAAGACCCAGAAAACCTTAGAGATAGACCTAACAACCTTATCTTGCCATTTAGGTTATGATAGACACGTTTCCATAGCTACCTTTGGGTTAATAAAAACTCCAAATTATTCATGTATTCATTTGAGGGGTCTTTAGGACCTGTTGTGTGCCTGGCATTATGCTAAGCCCTGGTGGTATCTGATGAGTAAGACAAAGTTCATACCTTCAAGAAGCTTGAAGACAATTTTTATGTTATGTAGATCTGACTTCCTGACCTATAGCATTTTTTCCCTCTCTGAACAGCTTTTAACATTTCTTCCAGAGTAGATCTCTGCTGATGAATTCTCTCATTTGTTTTTGTCTGGAAAACTTTTATTTCTCCTTCACTCATGAGGGACAGTTTCACTGGATATAGAATTCCAGGTTTGTGGCTTTTTCCTTTCAGTATACTATATATTTTACTCCACTCTGTTTTTACATGGCTGGTTTCTGATGAGATCCTGGTGTAATCCACATGTATGTTCCTCTGTAGGTCAATTTTCTCTTTTTCTTTTCTGAGTTTGAACAGGATATATTTAAGACTTTTTGGTATTTATCTGGTATTGTGTGCTCTAGACTGGTGGATTTACTCTGAAAGGTGGTCTGAGCCTACATGGTAAACACCCACATGACTCAAAGTAAAATATAAATGTGAATCTTATGACACAAAGCTTCCTCTCTTATATATGTCATTGCAATATCACAGGAAACTGTACTAACAGTGACTCAAAGGGGTTTATTTTTCTCACTTAATAAGTAGGGCAAAGGTCAGTAGTAGCTGGCACTGGTGTAGCTGATCAATGATGCCAGTAAAACGCTTGAGTCTTTTTACTGTTCCTCCTCATGTTTGTTACCTCATCATTACAAAATAGCTGCTGTGGCTCCAAACATCTATATTCAAACCTGTGTAGGAGACCAGCAAAGTTAGCTGTGTACATTGTCATAGAGGGTCTCTTAGCAAGAAAGAAGGTACTGTATGCTATGCCAAATCTTCTGTTTCTTCTGATCACTGTATTCTACACAAGAGATATACTGATTCCCTACCACTGAATAATTTTTATTTTATTTAGAAATGCAGCATCAGAAAAGTATACACCGTGTTTTACAGCATGATAAAGAGATAGAGACATTCTTAGAAATGGTTTCTGGAGGAGCTTCAGGAAAGCCAGTAACCTCTTTGAGTAAATCTATTTGGAATAATTTATTGAAGTACTAGTAATTTTAGAGACATATATGCAGAGGATTTATATTTCTAATTTAAGGAGATGTTACACATCAGTGATAAAAACTTTGCCCAAATCAAGCGAAGTTTCATGCGTCTTCCTATCAAATTGTTTGTACAAACAATGGTACCCAATCCTGATGAGATGCTCCTCTGCTACTGGCAAGAGTATCAATTGGTACAAACTTCTTTTTTAAAAAAATATTTTTAAGGATTTTACTTATTTGCCAGAGAGACAGCACGCAGAGAGAGAGAGAGCACAAGCAGGGGGAGTGGCAGGCGGACGGAGAAGCAGGCTCCCCGCTGAGCAAGGAGCCAGATGCGGGACTTCATCCCAGGACCCTGGGATCATGACCCGAGCTGAAGGCAGATGCTTAGCCAACTGAGCCACCCAGGCGCCCCTGGTACAAACTTTCTTCTTCTTCTTCTTCTTCTTCTTCTTCTTCTTCTTCTTCTTCTTCTTCTTCTTCTCCTTCTCCTTCTCCTTCTCCTTCTCCTTCTCCTTCCTCTTCCTCTTCCTCCTCCTCTTCCTCCTCCTCTTCTTCCTCTTCTTCCTCCTCTTCCTCCTCCTCTTCCTCCTCCCCTTCCCCCTCCCCCCTCCTCCTCCTCCCCCCCTTCTTCTTCTCCTTCTCCTTCTCCTTCTCCTTCTCCTTCTTCTTCCTTTTTTAAATAACATACAAACTCTTTTTTTATTATGTTAGTCACCATACAGTACATCCCTAGTTTTTGACGTAAAGTTCCATGATTCATTACTTGCTTATATCACCCAGTGCACCATGTAATACGTGCCCTCCTTAATACTCATCACCAGCCTATCCCATTCTCCCACCCCCCTCCCCTCTGAAGCCCTCAGTTTGTTTCCCAGAGTCCATAGTCTCTCATGGTTCATTCCCCTTTCTGATTACCCCCTTTCTTCTTCCCCTTCTTCTCCTACTGATCTTCCTACTTCTTATGTTCCATAAATGAGTGAAACCATATGATAATTGTCTTTCTCTGCTTGACTTATTTCACTTAGCATTATCTCCTCCAGTGCCGTCCATGTTGCAGCAAATGTTGAGAAATCGTTCTTTTTAATGGCTGAGTAATATTCCATTATATATATGGACCACATCTTCTTAATCCAGTCATCTGTTGAAAGGCATCTCAGCTCTTTCCACGATTTAGCTATTGTGGACAATGCTGCTATGAACATTGGGGCAAAATGGCCCTTCTCTTCACTACATCTGTATCTTTGGGGTAAATACCCAGTATTGCAATTGCTGGATCATAGGGTAGCTCAATTTTTAGCTTTTTAAGGGACCTGGTACAAACTTCTTAAAGGCTCATAAAAAGCATAAAGAACCTTAAAATGGTAATACCTTCTACCCCAAAATTTGTCTCTAAGGAAGCTTTCCTAATGAAAAAATTAGAATTATGGACCAACTTGGTCCATATGAAATGAGAGATTATTCCAGCAATATTTATATTTTAAAAATATTGGAAATGTTGGGGCGCCTGGGTGGCTCAGTCATTAAGCATCTGCCTTTGGCTCAGGTCATGATCCCAGGGTCCTGGGATGGAACCCCGCATTGGGCTCCCTGCTCGGCGGGAAGCCTGCTTCTCCCTCCCCCACTCCCCCTGCTTGTGTTCCCTCTCTCACTGTCTCTCTCTCTGTCTAATAAATAAATAAAATCTTAAAAAAATATATTGGAAATGTTGACTTACGAGAAGAATTAAATTAGCTGTGATCTCTCCATAGCTTGTTAAAAATAAGAATACAAGTTGGTTAAACCATACCATTCCCATTTTGTAACATATGGAAGTGTTTATTTGCTTATATATGTCAAATACTAAACTAGGTCTTTATGGATGATGGAGTTATGTGCCATTTTTATTTTCCTTACTCTTTTTTTTTTTGGCATTTTCCAGTTGTCCTATAATGAATATTATTTTTTACAATTATAAAAAATTCAATTTTTAGAAGACAAAATAAAAATGTATGTTTGCTGAGATCCTTTTTAGAAAGAAATAACAGGTGAACAAGTGCCTTGATCCAAGAATTTGGGCGGGTTGTACGTTACTTGAAAAGCACATTTTACTGCTAGACGAGGGAAATGGTAGTGAGCACTTTGTTCCTCTGGAGCCCTGGCGTTTCTCAGTTCTGCCACGAAAGGAGTGTTTAGAGGAAATTGTAACAATAGTTCATTCTTCTGAATTCACGTAAATCACATCGTTCTATTTTTCTCTTCCTAAGAGGGCTTTCTGTTTTTCTTTTCTGTGATATGTATAGGACTGAGGTCACATAGGGCATACTAAATTCAGAAGGGGAAACTTTAAGGAAACAGTTTGTCTGAATTTATCTAGATAACCAAAGTTAACTCATATAAGCTGAGATCATTACCTCAATACATAATTACCCCTTTTGCTCAGTCAGTGTGTACAGAAAATGGGGTCCTAATACATTTGAACAGGGGAACTAATGGTCTCTCTTACAAAGCTGATTAATAAATGAATGGATATGTATAAACCCTCACTACCTTCCCATATGTGTGAGGGGAGAGGACAGGAGGGAGAAGGAGATGTTTCTCCTGCTGTCTGCCCCTTCCTTTGGGGCATCCATGGCATAGCTCGTGAGGGGTTCAGACCTACTGGCTTGTCATTTGCTGGTTGGAAACCCTTGGTATAAAGACATGGAAGAACTTTATACATTCAGTTTCAGTTTCATCTTCTATTTCTTACCAGGTGCTTTAACATATCTATGAGATTCCTAAACTAGGATGTGTTTTTCCCTGAGTTATGCCCCCTGAGCCAGGAAGCCCTTGCAGCCTCAAGATCTCTAGAAAGATTCACCATGTTTACCTCTTGACTTCACCTAACTCCTTAGCATGGGGTTAAGGGGATAGCTTTACTCATGTTCCATTAGCCAATAACATTTCTCTCTCTTTATTAAAGATTTTATTTATGAGAGAGAAAGAGAATATGAGAGAGAGAGAGAGCGCATGAGGCAGGGGGAGGGTCAGAGGAAGAAGCAGACACTCCACTGAGCAGGGATATGGAGCTCCAGGATCGAGCTCCAGGATCATGTCCTGAGCCAAAGGCAGTTGCCTAACGAACTGAGCCACCCGGGTGCCCTGCCAATAACATTTCTTTAGCATGTGGAAGAATGTGTCATTCTAAAAGCATCCTTTTTGTTTGTTTGCTTTTGCATGGAAATTAATCTAAAAGCCTTTGGCTCAATCTTAAAGATAGAGCCTTTAGGCAAGGGGAGGGTCAGGAATTGTTAGTTGCCACTGGACAGAAAGTGAAATGTGTAGCATGGCCAACTCCAGCCCAGAACCCTCACAAACGAGGATATGGCTTCACCTGAAAAAAAACCCCGGGAACTCTCTTGTACTTTTGAATCTAGAAATGGTCTTTTTTCTGAATAAAGGGGAATAATGTGATTTGACACTGCTGCTTCTTCCTTTATACACAAATAACTTGAATAAAAAAGAAGTTGTTGAAAAATTCTGTCTTGGAATTGATAAAAACAAGGTGTTGGTTTTCATTATGCCCCATGGATGTCTGAGAGTAACCTGTCCCCTGAATGCTAGCTGCCTACATGACACTCCCACTGGGATGTTTAATAAGCATCTCAAACTCAGATTTCCCCACAGCCCACAAATCACCTCTTCCCAACTTTTCTTAGAGCATGAAGCTCCCATTTCCCTGGTTGTTCAAGCAGAGGTTGTAAGTAATTCTTTGCTTTCTCTTTACCCAGAGGCAATCTGCCAGCACTTCCTGCTGACATTATTTCTAAATATATCCCTAAATCACTGGACTTCTCTCCATCACTGTTGTCACCTTCTTGTTCAAATCCCCATCATCTCTTATTTGGACGATGGCACTGGTTTTCAAATCCATCTCCTTGTTCCTTTATGATCTACTTTCTACCAAGCAGCAAGAATCATCTTTTTAATTATTATTTCCTCCATTTAAAGTCACTCATTGGTTTTCCTTAGTAGTTAGAACAAAATCCTTACCCCTTACCCTGGTTTACAAAGCCCTTTGCAGTCTGGCCCCTACTACCTCTGTGACCTCAGCTCCTACCACTATCCCCCCATCCATAGTTCTTTGGACCCTGTGACTTTGGTTCTTTCAGCATGCTAGTCCGTCAACTGGAGGGTCTTCCCCCTACCAGGAATAAGTTTTCCTTAATTTTCCATGGCTGGCTCCTTCTCATATTTAGAATAAGATGTTCTGATAAAGGTTATCACTCATAGCGGCCTTTCCTGACCACCTAATTATATAGGACACCCCTCCCCATCCCCAAATCAGGCACCACTGAATACATAACTTTCCTTATATCCTTTTATTATTATTATTATATTATGTTAGTCACCATACAGTACATCCCTGGTTTCTGATGTAAAGTTCGATGATTCATTAGTTGTGTATAACACCCAGTGCACCATGCAATATGTGCCCTCCTTACTACCCATCACCAGCCTATCCCATTCTCCCATCCCCCTCCCCTCTGAAGCCCTCAGTTTGTTTCTCAGAGTCCATAGTCTCTCATGCTTCATTCCCCCTCTGAACACTCCCCTTTCTTTATCCCTTTCTTCCCCTACCGATCTTCCTAGTTCTTATGTTCCATAGATGAGAGAAATCGTATGATAATTGTCTTTCTCTGCTTGACTTATTTCACTTAGCATTATCTCCTCCAGTGCCGTCCATGTTGCAGCAAATGTTGAGAACTCGTTCTTTCTGATAGCTGAGTAATATTCCATTGTATATATGGACCACATCTTCTTAATCCAGTCATCTGTTGAAGGGCATCTCGGCTCCTTCCACGATTTAGCTATTGTGGACAATGCTGCTATGAACATTGGGGTGCATAAGGCCCTTCTCTTCACTACGTCTGTATCTTTGGGGTAAATACCCAGTAGTGCAATGGCTGGATCATAGGGTAGCTCAATTTTTCACTTTTTAAGGGACCTCCACACTGTTTTCCAGAGTGGCTGTACCAACTTGCATTCCCACCAACAATGTAGGAGGAATCCCCTTTCTCCACATCCTCTCCAGCAATTGTTGTTTCTTGCCTTGTCAATTTTTGCCATTCTAACTGGCATAAGGTGGTATCTTAGTGTGGTTTTAATTTGAATTTCCCTGATGGCTAATGATTTTGAACATTTTTTCATGCGTCTGTTAGCCATTTGTATGTCCTCATTGGAAAAGTGTCTGTTCATATCTTCTGCCCATTTTATGATTTGTTTATTTGTTTCTGGTGTATTGAGTTTGAGAAGTTCTTTGTAGATCTTGGATACCAGTCTTTTATCTGGAGCATCATTGGCAAATATATTCTCCCATTCCGTGGGCTGCCTCTTAGTTTTTTTAACTGTTTCCTTGGCTGTCCAGAAGCTTTTTATCTTGATGTAGTCCCACAAGTTCATTTTATCTTTTGTTTCTCTTGCCTTTGGAGATGTGTCATGAAAAAGGTTGCTTTGGCCGATGTCGCAGAGGTTGCTGCCTATGTTCTCCTCTGGGATTTTGATGGATTCCTGTCTCACCTCGAGGTCTTTCATCCATTTGGAGTTTATCTTTGTGTATGGTGTGAGAGAGTGGTCAAGTTTCATTCTTTTGCATGTAGCTGTCCAATTTTCCCAGGACCATTTATTGAAGAGACTGTCTTTTTTCCACCGGATGTTTTTTCCTGCTTTATCAAAGATTAGTTGCTCAAAGAGCCGAGGGTCCATTTCTGGGTTCTCTATTCTGTTCCATTGGTCTATGTGTCTGTTTTTGTGCCAGTACCATGCTGTCTTTGTGATCACAGCTTTGTAGTACAGCTCGAAATCCGGCATTGTGATGCCCCCAGCTTTGTTTTTCCTTTTCAACAGTTCCTTGGCTATTCGGGGCCTTTTCTGGTTCCATACAAATTTAAGGACTATTTGTTCCAGTTCTTTGAAAAATGTCATCAGTATTTTGATCGGGATAGCATTGAAAGTGTAGATTGCTCTGGGTAGCATGGACATTTTAACTATGTTAATTCTTCTGATCCATAAGCATGGAATATTTTTCCATCTTTTTGTGTCTTCCTCAATGTCTTTCAAGAGTGATTTATAGTTTCTAGAATATAGATCCCTTACGTCTCTGGTTAAGTTAATTCCAAGGTAACGTATGGTTTTTGGTGCTATTGTAAATGGGATGGATTCCATAATTTCTCTTTCTTCAGTTCATTATTCGTGGATAGAAATGTAACTGATTTCTGAGCATTGATTTTGTATCCTGCCACATTACTGGATTGCTCTATAACTTCTAATAGTTTGGGAGTGGATTCTTTTGGGTTTTCCATATAGAGTATCATGTCGTCTGCGAAGAGAGACAGTTTGACTTCTTCTTTGCCAATTTGGATGCCTTTTATCCCTTTTTGTTGTCTGATTGCTGTTGCAAGGACTTCTAGTACTATGTTGAATAGTTGTGGCGAGAGTGGGTATCCTTGTCGTGTTCCTGATCTTAAGGGAAAGGCTTCCAGCTTTTCCCCATTGAGAAGGATATTTGCTGTAGGCTTTTCATAGATGGTTTTTATGAGATTGAGGAATGTACCCTCTATCCCTACACTCTGAAGGGTTTTAGTCAGGAAAGGATGCTGTATTTTGTCAAATGCTTTTTCTGCATCTATTGAGAGAATCATATGATTTTTGAATTTTTCTTTCTGGATAAAATCTAAGATACTGATCGATTTGCAAATGTTGAACCACCCTTGCATCCCAGGGATGAATCTCACTTGGTCATGATGGATAATCCTTTTAATGTACTGTTGGATTCTATTAGCCAGGATCTTGTTGAGGATTTTGGCATCCATGTTCATTAGGGAAATCAGTAATTCTCCTTTTTGATGGGGTCTTTGCCTGGTTTGGGGATCAAGGCAATATTGGCCTCGTAGAATGAGTTTGGTAGCTTTCCTACTGTTTCTATTTTTTGAAATAGCTTTAGGAGAATAGGCATTATTTCTTCTTTGAATGTTTGGTAGAATTCCCCAGGAAAACCATTCGGGCCTGGAGTTTTGTTTTTTGGAAGGTTGTTTATCACTGACTCAATCTCTTCATAATTAATTGGCCTGTTTAAAGAATCAGTTTCTTCCTGTTTCAGTCTTGGTAGTTTATAGGTTTCCAGGAAGGCCTCCATCACTTCCAGATTGCTTAATTTATTGGCATAAAGCTGTTGATAAAAGTTTCTAATAATCCTTCCAATTTCATTGGTGTTGGTTGTGACCTCTCCTTTTTCTTTCATAATTTTATTAATTTGGGTCCTTTCTCTATTCTTTTGGATAAGTCTTGCCAGTGGTCTGTCAATTTTATTGATTCTCTCAAAGAACCAGCTTCTAGTTCTGCTGATCTGCTCTACTGTACTCCTGGTTTCTAATTCATTGATTTCTGCTCTAATCTTGGTCAACTGCTTCCTCGTGCATGGATTAGGCCTGTCCTTCTGTTGCTGTTCCAGCTTCTTGAGGTGAGAATATAAAAACTGCATTTTAGATTTTTCTATTCTTTTGAGTGAAGCTTGGATGGCTATGTATTTCCCCCTTAGGACTGCCTTTGCAGTATCCCATAGGTTTTGGACCGTTATGTTTTCATTCTTGTTGGTCTCCATAAATTGTTTAAATTGATTTTTTATTTCCTGGTTTATCAAATCATTCCTGAGCAGGATGGTTCTTAGTCTCCAGGTGTTTGAGTTTCTTCCAAATTTTTCCTTGTGGTTGAGTTCCAATTTCAAAGTGTTGTGGTCTGAGAATATGCAGGGAATAATTTCAGTGTTTTGGTATCGGTTGAGACCTGTTTTGTGTCCCAGAACATGGTCTATTCTTGAGAATGTTCCATGGGCATTAGAATAGAATGAGTATTCTTTGGTTCTGGGGTGTAGTGTTCTATATATATGAGGTCCAACTCGTCGAGTAGGGCATTCAAAGCCCTTGTTTCTTTGTCAATTTTTTGCATGGGTGTTCTGTCTATTTCTGATAGTGGAGTGTTGAGGTCCCCTACTATTAACGTATTTTCATCTATATGTCTCTTTATTCTGGTAAAGAGTTGGCTTGTGTATCTTGCTGCTCCCGTGTTGGGGGCATATATATTTATAATTGTCATATCCACTTGTTGGATACATCCTTTAAGAATAATATAGTGCCCTTCTGTGTCTCTAACGATAGTCTTTAATTTAAAATCCAATTTATCTGATATGAGAATTGCTACCCCAGCTTTGTTTTGAGGTCCATTGGTGTGAAAGATGGTATTCCATCCCTTTACTTTCAGTCTGAATGTATCTTTAGGTTCAAAATGAAGCCCACATCCCTAAGATCCCTATAAAACAAGGGCACACAGCCTGAGTCCCGGTCAATAATTTGGGCTCTGGACAACCCCGCAACCTCTCCTCATCAGAATGACGAGAAGGAGAAATCCCCCCCAGCAAAGAAAAGACGATGAGTCTGTGGCCTCTGCCACAGAACTAATGGATATGGATATAACCAAATTATCAGAAATGGAATTCAGAGTAACAATGGTCAAGATGATGTGTAGACTTGAAAAAAGTATTAACGAAAATGTTAATGAGAATATAGAAGTTGTAGTTTTCAGCTACAATTTGTTCAAATATCTCTTCTAGACCTCTGTTTTTCTCCACCCCCTCAAGGATGCCAATGATTCTGACATTGGAACGTTTCATTGAGTCAGTAATCTCCTGTAACCTACATTCTTGAACGTGGATTTTTTTAAGTCCAGATTCTATTTTAGTTTTCTCTTCTACTAACCCATCCTCCAATTCGCTGATACTTTCTTCTGCCTCATTCACCCTGGCCGTCAGAGCCTCTAATTTTTGTTTTTTTTAAAAAAGATTTTATTTATTTATTCGACAGAGATAGAGACAGCTAGCGAGAGAGGGAACACGAGCAGGGGGAGTGGGAGAGGAAGAAGCAGGCTCATAGCGGAGGAGCCTGATGTGGGGCTCGATCCCATAACGCCAGGATCACGCCCTGAGCCGAAGGCAGACGCTTAACCGCTGTGCCACCCAGGCGCCCCAGAGCCTCTAGTTTTGACTGCATTTGGCTCATAGAATTTTTAATTTCTGCCAGATTTGCTCTCCTTTTCGCCCTTAGAGATTCTATATTCTCATTAACATTTTCGTTAATACTTTTTTCAAGTCTACACATCATCTTGACCATTGTTACTCTGAATTCCATTTCTGATAATTTGGTTATATCCATATCCATTAGTTCTGTGGCAGAGGCCACAGACTCATTGTCTTTTCTTTGCTGGGGGGGATTTCTCCTTCTCGTCATTCTGATGAGGAGAGGTTGCGGGGTTGTCCAGAGCCCAAATTATTGACCGGGACCCAGACTGTGCGCCCTTGTTTTATAGGGATCTTAGGGATGTGGGCTTCTTGATTTTTCAGCCTGCCTTCTGGGGGAGGGGCCTGCCACGCCAATACTCAGGCAACCCTGTTTGGGTAGAGTCTCTGTGTCCCCTGCGAGGGGGGATGGGGATGGGCACACTGTGAGCCAGTCTTTCCAGGCTTTTGTTCTCTGGCGGCTTTCCGTGGCGGTTTGCTGTGCCTCTTCTGAGAGTCAGAGCAGCAGTGGCCGAATCTCAGCCTCTGTCTCAGAACAGAGGGATCGCGGACCGTTCTCCTCTGATGTTCTGGCCACTTTAACTCTGTTTCTGTTGGTGCTGCTCAACCCTGCAGCGTCCTGGGATGTGCGCCCCACACCCGTTGTCCCAGCCCTCACTTCCAGGGCCGGCGCGTCTCTGTCCTTTGTGTTTCTAACACCGCCAGCCGCCATCTGCCCGCCGCCCCCGCGCGCTCCGGAGCTCCCGGTCTCCGTCTGGTTCCACTGAGCACACCGGAGCTCCGTTTCAGTCTGGTACCGCGTGTTCCCTGGCTCACGGTCTCAGTCTGCTCTCTCACAGGTGCTGGTCCGCGAGTCCGCCCGCTCCCCCGTGCAGCTGGCTACCGCTTCCCCGCGCCCGAACGCGGCGGCTCTCTCCCCTTCCGTTTATCTTCTGATATCTGTGCGCGGTTTCACGGCTCCCTGCTTCGTACCTCAATACTCAGCGCTGGAGATGTTCATTTGTAGAGATCCAGATGTATCTTCCTGCATCTCAGGCTGATTCCGTGGATGTTCAGGATGGTCTGGTACCTATTCAACTCGACTCAGGGGACCGGCTGAAAAAGGGGTCCCCTACTCCTCTGCCATCTTAACTCCTTCTCCAACTTTCCTTATAACCTATTCAGATTACTTAGGTAGCATTTATAGCCACTACCACCACCAATGTCTACAAGCAAATATAAGACTCATGAGAGCAGGGGCCTCACCTGCTTGTTCCTTATTGTGTCACCAAGACCACAGAGGACGTCATCAGTGATGGTGCTGCATGAACAGCTGTTTTTCATATGCTGTGTAATCCAGCTGTCTCTCAATTTGGGAATCAATAGGTGGTTTCTGCCTGTTCTGTTTTTATAGCAGACTGGACTTTATGAGTATAAAGTCTTCGGTGTTCTGGACAATTGCCTGCCAGCTGTGCTTGCAGATGTCTATATGGACTTAGACTACAGAAAACAGTGGGACCAATATGTTAAAGGTGAGTGACACCTATTATTTTTAAAAATCATCTAGAAAGTAGAAACTATTGTTATTCTAGCCAGCAGAGCAACAGGTGTGATTTGTACTATGTTATATTTTATTTTTTACTTTTGGTGTGAAAGTCTTAAGTTCTGGGCTGAAACATGCCTTTGTGATTCCTTGCACACTCTCAGATGCCACTCTCCAGTTTGCTCCGAGGCCTCCATTGTGCTCACTGTAAGTCTGTCATCATCCCATATATCTAGAAAGTCACAAAGGCTTCTTGGAGGAGGTGGTGTCCAAGCTTCGTTTTGGAAGTTGAATCAAAGTTTTATAACAACAAGAATGCAAAAATCACAAAACAAGAAGGCATATAGGTAAGAAGCTGAGAGGGTGAGGGGATGAGGGGGTGAGTGGTTTGAGGCCATCTGAGGCCCAGGGAACAGCATGAGTAAAGCGAGGAAGGCATGAAACAGCATGGCATGTGCAAACACTGAGCAGTTTGATTTTATTGGGTTGTTGGGGTAGCAGAATCTAGAGCTACAGTGGGAGGAAGGGCCAGATCCCCAGGGTCCCAGCCTGGCCACGAGGCTACAGTGCATAGATTTGACCATGAAAGCGATGGGCGGCTATGAAAGAGGTGATCCTCCTGTCACTTAGAGCTGGGAGTGGCCTCTGCCACTCAGTCACAGTGGACTAGAACTGCAGAGCTAGCCCAGGGGCACGTCAACTCTGAAAGACTCTTGCTAGAGTCAGGACACTTGGCTGCAAGCAACAAGAAGTTAACAAATGCCAGTGTGAGAAAAGGAAAAAGAGTTTATTGGTTCATGGCATTGAATAGTCCAGGGGTTTCTGACCTCCAGGACACTGCGTCTAATGTTTAAATGCTTTCTGCATCTGGACTCAGTTTTCTTCTGAGCTGCCCTAGTTCTCAGGCAGATTCTTCTGTCATGGCCAAGATGGCCCCCAGATGATCCAGGCTTATGGTCTCACCGTATAAATAACCCCACAGGAATAGGAATGAGTCCCACAATTTGCTGTCCTGGTGTCCTGTGGATGTTTGTCATGGTTTTGCTCTTAGTGGTTTCAAATAGCCTTCCTGTCTAGGGTGAATTTTGATGCTCCTCCATTCAAGGGAGAAGCCCGATGTTGTCTGTCCCAGTCTCCTTCGCAGCCATGGTTCAGTGATGTAATATAGATGTTGCCGGTGAGACAACACGCAGCTTCAGTTTGAGAGAGAACAACATGAGCAAGCAGGCAGCCCCACAATCCGTTTTCTGGTGATGGAGGGGCTAAGGTACCTGATGTTGGGAGAGACACGGCAGAGCCTCTGATGTTTGGTACCTGGCATCAGCCATTCATGCTACCGTGTCCAGTCTAGTCACAGCAGTAGTTTGGCTTCTCTGGAACTAAGCCTAACTCTGGTCCTTCTAGATATTCTGTGACCTACCTGAGAGCCTTTACTGAACCACTTTTTGGCCCTGGCCCGATGTACCACCCCTGAACAAATACTGGGCCATGTCTTCCTCATTTTCCCAGCCGTGAAATTAATGCTGAGTCAGTCCTGCTTAAACCACATAGTAAGGAAGAGGGAAAGGATGATGCCCTGAAGGAGAACTGAGATTGCTGGTCCAGGAAGGGGAGGTGATGCTGAGCATGCAAAGGTAACACGTCCACTTCTTCCCTTCCTCTCAAGGGCTGTCTTTAGCCCCTCGTGGCACCAATGCCCTGGCAAGCTCTTTAATCCATGGTCTGCTTCTAATAGATTTTCTTTCTGAAGCTGAATTCAATCATGCATTTCCCCCACCAGGAGCTCCTCAAGGGGCTCTCGTGGTTACTTCAGCAGGCTCGGCTTGGCTCCTTCTCTAAATGGTTAGTGTGCAGCTTACTGCACAGCTGGGGTCAGAGGGTGTGCATGTCATTGAATTCCTTTGCTTTCTCCAGCCAAGAGTCGGCTGCTATTTGCGCACAATACAATGAAGGAATATTAAGGAATTCTGGTCATTGTAGCTGTGGTAAAATGTAAAGAAACAGGAGAGAAGCAAGACACTCAGGGTTAGCCACAGTTCTGCCACTTCCTAGCTGTTTAGGAAGGACACTGCCCTCCCTGGAACCTTTTCACAGCTGAACACACTAGACTGGGTGACTCAGTTCCAGGATAGCTGTAAAAGGTCAAGAAATCTAAAGAGAAAAGGTTTCAAAAGCAAAACTATTGGGAATCTAGTGACATCTGGTGGTTGCCCTGATTTTAAAACCTGAACATTTATTTTTGGATGCCTGATTTTGTTTTATTGTGTTCTATTTGAGAATCTTTCTTGTGCTATACAATGGACACGTTTTATTATTTTTTTTAATCGTGTTTTTATGTCTAATAGACTCTGCCCTTGGGCAACAAGCTTTCAGCATTAATGAATCTGTCTTATTTTTTCTGGAATTCTGTGCCTTATGAGTTAGTGGTTTATCATATCCTCAGAGGTCATCATACCTAGGCTTCTTGTTAAATGGAGCCCAGAAGCTCCAGATATATTAACTTCTTTTGTTTTCCTTAGACCTCTATGAAAAGGAATGCAATGGAGAAACAGTGGTCTACTGGCAAGTGAAGTACCCGTTTCCCATGTCCAACAGAGATGTATCCTTCCTACTTGGCTTTCTAAGTGTTTCTTGTGCCCCTTGGCCATCGCCCAATGGTGGCATGCCCAGCAGGTGTGGACAGCATTGTCCTTGATTCTTAAGAAGCATATGCTAAAACTGTTGCTTCTTGTGTGACTTTTGAGACCTTAGTGTGTGATGTCTGGGCCTGACCGTGTGGAGCCTCTGTGATTGTGGTCACTGAAGGGCAGCTTAGACTTTTCTAAGAAGTTTCCTAAGGCTTGAAATTGTTGGGCCACAGAATTGGGGACCTGGAAAGAACTTTTTATAAACAGTGTTTAATACATTCCCTCATTCTAGAGGTGGAAGTGGGCACCCAGAGAGGTAAAGTGACGGAGGCAAACATATAGATGATTATTGGCAAAGTGGGAACTGGAGCTCAGGCCCCTACTTTCCAGCTCTCCCCGTATCCCCTCTTGTTTTACTGAACCCACAGCGATCCCTCCCGGACTGTTGGCTGTGGATACTGGATGTATGTTTCTTCCCCTCATTTATCATTAAAACAGCTGAATGGAATGTGGGGAGTTTTAACTGACACTCCAAGGTTCTAAGAAGCCCTCTTAGGACTAGCCTACGAAGGGGCATGGAAATGTGAAGGACAGGCAGGGTGGGGACAGGATGACTGGTAGGTGAGATTCCCACTCCTTCACTGTCCTCTTCAATCACAGCAGCTGAGTATGTTACACGCTGAATTTCCATAGGAGATCCTGTCAACAAAGAGTCTTGTGGATTCAAAAAAGAAGTTTGGAAACCACCAAACTGATGATCACTGAGATTTTTTCTAGCTTTAGTTTTGTATAAGTCTGTATTTCCTAAATAATTATTCTCTAGAAAGAGGAGGAGCATGTGGCCGTGTTTTATGTATATTGTTTGTATGTGATTTTGTGTCTAAGTGTATGTGTTTCCTTGGCCCCAACTAGATTATAAACTCTGTAAGGGTTTATTTCTTGCTCACATACTGCTAGATAGTTTGTACAACATATGGTATATATTTCAACAAATTATGGATTACTTAATCCCTTAGATTTTATGTGGTTTTCCCTGATGCTGCAAACAAGTGTGCAAAGTAAGTACCGTCATCCTCATTTCACAGTCAAGGAAACTGAGGCAGAGAGGAGTCCAGAACTTTGCTCTTGTTCACACAACTAGTGGGTTGCAGAGGCAGGTTTGGGACCCAGGTCCAGTTATTTCCAGAGATGGTGACCTTGACCAGGGCATGATCCCATCTCTCTGACCTCACTGTGACACTGCTGGTAGGTCTTAGGGATAGACACTTGGGGCTACTTCAAATTCTATATATACTACACAATCCGATAATGAGTCTCTTAATCTCTCTATATGCAGGTCTCTCCACTAGTGGTTAAATGTTTGAGAACAGAAAATAGTGCACTGGAAAAGAACATTCATTTGGAGCCAAAGATCCCAGATTGAATGTGACCTCATTCTCTGATTTGTTGTGTGACTTTGGAAAAGTCCCTTCATTTCTCTGGGCCTCAGTGAACTGGTGGTTCTCTGGTCATAGGCCATATGGTAGGCGGGACCTTCCAACCTTTCGAAGACCTCTGCCAAATATTAATCAATATATCAGGTTGATTTTTTCTCAATGAAGTGTCAGGTGATATCTGTCCCATGAGCTGAGGAATTTTTGGGAGAGAGTAGGACAATTTTTGCTGTGAGGAAAAAATAAAAATTCTTGGTGTCAGAAAGTCAGAGCCAAAGCAACATCATTTCTCCCCCAAAACATTTACGAACTTTACTTGTCAGTCCACAGAGTCGGGGCAGTAGCGCATTCTGCAGGGTGCCTGAGTGAGGGCTGGGACCCCTGCTGGCGCTGCAGAGACTCCCTGGTGGCATGGGGCTGTGCTTGTTGCTCTTACAGTGAGTGTAACTGTGTTACACTTAGAGTGATTTTTTACAATTTATTTTTATTTTTTTATCGTTAGGCTTTGAATTCCTTCTAGTGCGAAACCTAAAAATCTGTTGAGGCCTATCCAGCTATGAAAGTCGAACTAGGTTTTAGAGCCAGATCTGGGTTTGCACTCGGGTTCCAAGTGAGCCATGGGATCTTTGGCAGGTTTCTTTACTTCTCTGAGCCTCAATATTGTCATCTGTAGGATGAGGATACTTACACCAAACTCACAGGGACCTTGTCAGGATCAAAACTGGCTATGTGTAAGGCTCATGGTAAAGGGTCAGTAAATGGTAACTCTCTTTGTTTCTTACGGGTAAATCATCTCCCCTATTATAGTACCATAGACATAGTGAGTGCTCTGTGAGTGTTTAAAGAGACAAAATGGCTTTGTTATTCTGGGTGGTTAACCAGTGTTAACCCAGAGAGGACATCTGCCTACCAAATATTCAGGTACGAGTGTTTCTTCCTCTGACCAGTAGGTGTAAGTAACATTGCTTGACCATCTTCTGTGCATAGAGGTCACTGAGTAGAGCTTTGGGGGAGGGCAGGACAAAGTGGAATGACCCCAGTGTTTCTGGAGTACTTATTCTGCCCCAGTGTTTCTCCACTGCCCCCACCAAGCGTGCCTGCTGGGGAATCTAACCCCCTTTTCCTGTGGAGGGAAACTTAGCTTCAGAAAGGCTGAGTGACTAATGCAGGCTCACACTGCTGATGAATGATCAGTCCGTCATATCTCATAGTGCCTTCTTAGGGGAGGAGTGGTTTCCCCATGTAACTGAAAGCATCAAGTAGCTAATGGATGCTGTCAAATGAGAATATCGAGTTGTATGAGGCACAATCTTTCAGTGCAGGTAGGGAGACAGGGCAGGGAAGTGAAGGACCACTGTAAGGGAGCCAGTGCCAGGTGGGAGAAATAGAATCATCTCACTTTGCTTCTGGCTTCTGGGGTTTCCTTCCACCCATCTGAAATGCTGGCGTCGATATCATGCCTTGACTAGCAGTATAGTATGTCTACGTCCGACAACGGCGAGACCTGGACATGGACGGGCGGAAGATCCTCGTGGTCCTGGCCCAGAGCACCTCCGTGCCACAGATTCCTGAGAGGTCTGGTGTGGTCCGCGTGAATCAGTATAAGCAGAGCCTGGCGATTGAGAGTGATGGCAAGAAGGGGAGCAGAGGTAAAGCCGGGGAGCATGTTGGCAAAGAGCCACCATACTTAGGCCATGCTGCTTGTTAGGCATGAAAAATGCATGATGCTTATTCCCTGAGGTCAGAGAATGGGCACAGGTGTAAAATAAACAAGGGATCAAACCCTGGGGAGATCAGTTCACCCCCAGAAACCTGGCTTGAGCGCATGGTGGCAGTTTACATCTGGCTGAAGCCATTCTTTATTGACTCTGGCATTGTCCAGAGGAAATCAGACCAGAAGATGTGGAAATTCACTTCAGGCTAGTCCTGGGGATACATACATCGGGCCTGGGGGCGCAGGGGCAAGAGGGCTGGCACGACTGTCTCTGAGGACGCAGCTCCTGCTTAGCACACTCAGGACCTGCCTGCTTGAGTTCCAGCCCGCACGGAGAAAAGCTGTGGGGGGCGGGGAGGCAGCCAGCCACTTGCTATATGGGAATCAGCGTGGCCTGTGTGTGAGGCCAGGTCTGAACCATAATTCTGAAGCTTTTCAGATCTGTCACCTTGGATATGCCACGTAACTGCTCCATGTTGTCATTTATAAGTGGGGGTTTAAGTTTACCAACTCCTTTGGACTGTTAAGATAAGTAATGAGAGAGGTAATTAAGTGAGAGACTATGTCCAAGCAAAATGTGCCTGTACATATGTATTACAAATGTGTGCGTGCGTGCATATACACACACATGCACACACATTTATATTTATATTTGTATTTGTATTTATATTTATTCTGAGAGGTGAGGCAGAGGAGAGAAGTCCTCCTGAATCACGTGTTCCCTCCCTCCTTACTTTCGGAGCCTGAAGATAAAGGGGGAAGCTTTGCAGGGTTTGTTGTTGTCTAACATCTTTTTTCTCCTCCTGAATTGTCCTTTCTTTCCCTTCTAGTTTTCATGTATTACTTCGATAACCCGGGTGGCCAAATTCCGTCCTGGCTCATTAACTGGGTCGCCAAGGTGAGATCTTGGGAGCCAGGAGGGAGAAGTGTGTTTGACAAATGTTGACTTACCCATGGGGCTGTCAGGCTGAAGAGACACTGTATCTCAGGCCTAATGAAGCTCTTTTATGAAGCAGCTTGGATGAGTGACTACAGTTAGGACTGAGGTTGCCAAAACCCAGGACGTGGAGGCTGGGACAGAAGAGAAGAATCCTTAGCTAGAGTGTCAGACCCTACCTGCTAGAAAGACCCTGTCAGGATCACTCTCTGCATCCTCCAGATAGTAGCCTGCTCCTTGTAGGAAAAATGGTGCCTTTGGACCCTGTGTCCGCTTATGGAGGAGTCTGACAGGCCAATCTGGCTTGAGACACAACCAGATGTGTCCAAGCCTGGAAGCCTCCAGTTTTGTTTCTCTGTAGGGAGAGGAGACTGCAGTGGTGGCCAGATCACGAGAGACCCCTGAGAACCTGGCTTTATGAGAACAATTCAGTGCTTTGTAGGAGTCCTACTTACTGGTGACAGGGCTCAGCACATTCCATGGGAGAATGCAAAGTGCATAGGCTTTGAGTCAAACACATGTGATTTTGAGTCCTGGTCCTGCTTCTGTCTGTATAACCTAGGGAAGACGTTGATATCTTCCCTTTTGAAAATGGGGACAGGTATTACCACCCCATAGAGTCGTGGTAAGGAAGGAAGTATCTGGGGGAATGTCTTGCACAATGCTCAGCACTAACTAAGTAATAACATAGTCTACGCTTTGCCCCACACCCTGTTTCCTAATTCTGTAAAAGAAGTCCTCCCTGTGATTCCTGGGTTAGAATCCCATAGTCCAACCCAATCCCATTTCCTCTGCTTTTTCTTTTCAAAAAATAGTGTCTCAGAATCATCTTAGCTTTTTACTAGCAAAAGCCAAGATACACAACAGTGTCCCCTGCTATCTAGTCTCACCTGTGCCTTGGGTCTTCTGTTATGATCTGTGGCCATGTTCTGTAGAAACTGGACAGGGGCCCCGTTGTCATATTTCTTATTCTCAGAGTCATCTTTGTTTACCTTTGCCATATCTTAAAGAATCAGGAGTAATGACCATGAGGACACAGAAGTGATGGTCTCCTTTGTTTTGCAGAATGGCGTTCCTAACTTCTTAAAGGACATGGCAAAAGCTTGTCAGAACTACCCAAGGAGATCCTAAGAAAGGGAATCGTGTGTGCATGGAATGATGATTTGGAAGTGCCACAGCCCACCGACGCTCAGCTTTCCTTTCACTTTTCTGTCTTCAGAGGCCTGCACACTGTCCCACACGTTGTCCCTGAGTGTGTTTGCCTGACGCCTGGCTTCCTTTCCCACTCCCCACCCCAGGACTGGCTGCCTTCTTCCTCTATTGACTATGGGTCAGATTAGGGAAACTTTTGCTTGTTTATTTTTAAAAAGGGAAGTCCTCAGTAGAGAACACAGTCATTCCATTGTGCCATTTTAGGGGGATGGGTGGGTGGAGGAACCACAACAATGCAAGAGCAACGGATCCCAGAGAGCTGGCTCCTGCCCAGAATGTGGCTTCTCACAACCCAGGAGGGGCTGCTGGGAGCCCCATCCCCTTCAGAGTGGACTCTGTGCACCAAGACTGGAAGACACGGGCTGATGTCCATTTGCCTCATGCTTTGGTGTACTGATTTGGCTGGGGTTTGAGGTGATAATCCAGTAAGTCTCTCTGCCATTCCTACTTGTGGAGGATCATGAGCTGTTTTGATTCAAACCATTCTGAGAAACATTGCAGGCCTGACTAAGCTCTTAATGTGATAACCACATTTTCTCATCATCCATGTCTGGGTTTCTGTTTCCCACATGCCCCTGGGGGGAGGCTGCTCATACCTCACTAACTCTGCATTTTATTGGAAACTGAGGCATCATGATGGCTCTGGCAGTTAGCAAAAGTCAAGATGCTCTGCACACAGCCCTGTGATAAAGTGTCTTTCTGGGCAATAAATTTCCCTTCTAGAATGTTTAGCGATATTGAACGGACAATAGTTCACAGTCAGGGAAATATTAATTAGTGGATCGACTGACTGTACATCTTTTTCTAAGGAATTCTACCTAAGTTGCCTGCCTCTTCTACCACCAAAAGACTTCCAGTTTTCTCTTTTCTCCTGAATTTTGGTAAGGCAAAATATTCTGTGGCTAAAGGCACAGCCTTCATGTTCTCAGGGAAAAATTTTAACCACTGTGTGTGATGGTACTGAACCTTGATTAGAGGTCATAGAAATTCAGGATGTAAATCCAGAAGCAGAGGATTTACTAAAATGGGATATGTCAGACTGTATGTCTTCTCTCTGGGAAAAACAGATTTAATATCAATAAATACAGAGTGACTTAAAATTGTCTGCTTGCAGCCTTCTTCCTACTTTGTTCCTTTTGTGAGACAGAATCAGGTCTCATTTGTTTGCAGGGCACATCCAACCTAACTAATGAACTTGAACATAAAAAAGAATTTTAGGTGCACTTGCGTGCAAGGCCAGGTGTAGAGGGCTTCACATCCGGATTGATACAGGTGCTCAACTGACATTAGAATCTGGCTACGTTCGTCTTCAGGTTATCTTTGATGTTGGACTGTGTCTGGTGGCAGGACTGCTGCTGACAGCAAAAGGGAGGCCTACATCTTCCCATGCTCAACGCTGAGCCAAAAAAAAGACAGCATTTCTTTCCAGTAGATGCCACACCATCCTATGACTTTCTCTCAACCATGTGCCTGTCCCTTCCCCAGTCATTGTGGTCATATGGACAGACTTATGCACATAACTGACTACCTCATACATTTACCAGTAAAATATTATTAGCAGTAATGTAGCTGGCATTTAATTTTACATAAATGAAATCTGAATCTTCTCTTGTAATAGAGGATCAGATTGAAATTTTAATATAGAGTCACTGAAACACAAGCACTTACAATTATAGTTTTGAACAGAGAATCAACATGAATTAGTGTCCTGCACCCCATATCTTTAAACAGTGAGAATTTGAGAATTTACTAAGAACTCCAAGAACACTACGAATATGGAGTGTCTAAGTAAAGTAGTTACCAAAACAGTCAGAAAGTTTGCAATAATTAATAGAGTTTTGACCTTTTGGCATTACATGTGCTAATCTGAAGAAGACTGTTACCACAGCATTGAAATATGAGGTTATGTGGGAAACTGAGAACCCGTGAGCCAATAAGTAAATGCCAGAGGTGCGGAAAATGTAGAACTGGTGCGTCAGAGGTTGTACCTGACTCCTCAGGGTATGCCTCTCCACAAGGGCTGGGTGTAGCATTTGGAATTTGAAAGTTGTAAACGTTGTTCACTTATTTTTTCCACGTCTGTCTCTCCAAATGAGAATAAGATCTGTGGGTAGAAAGAGTTATTATTTCCCTTTGATTACTGCCCCCTAGGGAAGTATATAGTAGGCACTGAAATGAGTGACTAAATAATTTAGGGAAGATGGACCAAATGACACACACCCAGAAGGGCAAACCTATCCAGATATGGAGGCTTAATTTGATTACATTAAACAACAATCACTATTATTTAATAATTTAATTGAGGCCCAATTATTTCCCCAAGTCTTCATTTTGGGGGGAGGGGGTCTACATCCTCAGGTTCTCATTGGTCCTTTATTTGTTAAGTGGTGGCTTTGCTGGTGCAGTTACGGGTTATTTTTTAATGTTATAGAAATGGCACAGTCTGGACTGAGTCCAGGTGAAATTAGTCAGGACTTCAGGATTTTTAAAAAAATTTAGTAGTATTTATTTACTCTTTTGAGAGAGAGTGCATGTGAGAGAGGTGAGGGGCAGAGGGAGAAGGAGAGAGAGAATCTTAAGCAAGCTCCACGCCCACTCAGGAGCCTGATGTGGGGCTCCATCTTATGACCCTGAGATCATGACCTGAGCCAAAATCAACAGTCAGTAGAAATCAACAGTGAGCAACTGAGCCACCCAGGTGCCCCCAGATTTCAGGACTTTAATGAAAAGAGTAGTACTACTGTTGGAGCTAAGTTTTTTCCACAAGGAACTTATTCACCCTGTATAACAACGAAAAGTTATTGACCACACTGGTATTGAGGGGCTCCAGCAAAGGGGTCTGTTCCCTTGGAAATGTTCCTATTTGACAGTGAGAGTCCTGGCCTGACTCCCTGGCTGAAATTCCTCACCCAGGTTACCCATCTACAATGTTGTCCTTCACACCTGCTTCCCAGCTGCATCTGGGAGAGACAAAGCAGAAAGAATCCATTCAGTTCTCGTGGTTCTTGTAGCAACACCCAGTCAGCTCAGAGAATCATCCTTAAAAGTGCTGAGACATGCATTCACCTCACAGATATATCATGAGTCTGGTGTCCACCTGGCAAGGTGACTTGGTGTCTACCTTCAAGGAGATTATGGTCTAGTGAAGAAACAGTGAGCAGGCTGTTGATAGACTGGTGAGCTTTCACAAAGGGAAGTAAAGGGTGCCAGATGTTGTAAAACTGGGGGCACTAACCAAGTTTGAGGGGTCAGGGAAGAACATGTTGTAGTTGGCTGCATGAGGGTTGGAGAAGAAAACTGTTCTGCATGGAAGGAACCATTGGCACAAAGCTCCTCCAGCCGGAGAGCCATACACATGTGAGAAACTACCAAAGCCAGTATGGCTGAAGCAATGGGTGTGGTGAGGCATCTCACACGGGCCTGAAGTAGACAGGCCACGGGTGATTCTGAGAGCCATGATTTTGGACTTTATACCCAGAACACCGATAAGCTTTGAAGGATTTTAGGCTGACCTAACATTAGCAGTGACCTGATAAGTTTATTCAATCTTAATAGCTGCTCATCCCCCCCCCCCAAAAGGTTCTTTCTTCACTCTCTCTCACAGTACCTCCAACACCATCATGGGGATATTCTCCACAGTGCTTTAAGCCTTGTCGCTTGGAATCCTCTTCACCAGCAGGCAGAGTAGCCCACACCCAAATCTAGATTCCAAATTGGAGCATCAGCCTCTGAAGTCTAACCAGAAAAAAAGAGAGGCAAGGAACATCCATGCACATCCCCTCTGTCTCTCCTGGCCCATGCTGGAGTATGACATACCCTCTGACTGCCTGCATCATGCAGCCCACAGGAGCAGAGCTATTTCAAGATGCAGTAGAGGGAGAGAAAAAGGAAAGGCATAAGAAATAGAAGCAGGTCTGCTTTCTGGGTAGTTTCTTTTTCTACACTTCTCCCCAACTACAAAAGAACTTTTTTTTTTTTCTTGAGAAGACAGAAATACTGTTCATGTTCTCAGAGTTTAGAACAAAAAGGGAGGGCTTCAGAAGAATTTATATTGCTAATCTATGTGTATTTTTGTATGTGCGTGGATACGCATAGTATATACTCCATTTCGTAAGATAGAATAATGGAACAATTAAGTGGCATTAACATGATGAGGCAGGTTCAGTGTTAGGCAGTGGAGTTCAGAAAAGTAGAAGGGATTCTTCTACTAGGGAATTAGCAATCTAGAGAGCACGTGAGGTACTTGCGCAGTTCATGATAATGAATGTGATCACCAGCATACGAAAGGAAAACATGTAGTATTTTAGGAGTTTGTGGCCCCACTCACCAAGTCTAACTTCCTTTTTCTCCCTCCCCTCTGCCAATGTCTTCTATTTTGTGCAGCTCCTCAGAGCTCCTTCCTCTCTCTTAGATTGGATGCCGCCCAATCTGAACCGATTTTTGTTTAAACAAGCTCTTAAACGTTTTAATATGCCTCAGTTTATCTTTTAACAGCTCTGGTCAGAAGAGGAAACAAAAAGAGATCCTCCATAGCGCCCAGGGGCAAGGAGCAACCAGGGGCACCTACCTGTCGTGCCCCGGCCCCCAGCTTGTGGCTTTCCCTCCCCCTCTGGAGGTTTAAGGCCCTCTTGGATCCTGGATCTGCATCTTTTCCACAAGGCACTTTCAGATTTGACTGGAGCATTTCTTTCTCCGGACTGAGTCCAGACACAGGCTGGCGTCAGACTGGCTCTGATTTAGAGACTGGACCAGGGGCTGGGTCAGCCTAGGTTTGACTTAGAAACTAGAACATACCAGTGGCAGGCCGGGTCCAGCTTGAGTGGGTCTGAGAAGACTGGGCCGGACTTAGAGAACGGAGCAGGTCTGAGCCGGCTTGTGTCTGTCCTAGAACCGGAAATGTACTGGGTCCCACTCAGAATCCAGACCGGGCTGGGGCGGAGTGGGTCCTGCTTGGAAAACGGACACAATGGGGGAGGGCCGGTTCTGCATAAAAACCGGAAGGCACGGGGGCGCTCCTGGTCCGCTTAGAAACCGGAGGGCAAGGGGGCGGGCCGGTTCCGCTTAGAAACCCGACCGCACCGGGGCGGACCGGTTCCGCTTAGAAAGCTGACCGGGCAGACAGACTGGGTCCCGCTTAAAAACCGGACCAGGCGAGGGCGGACTGGGTTCAGTATAGAACTTTGAGTCGGTTTGAGAAGACTGGGCCGGACTTAGAAAACCGAGGAGGCCTGAGGTGGCCTAGGTCCATCCTAGAAACTGGGAAGGTACTGGGCCCCCTTAGAAACTGGACCGCGCTGGGGCGGAACGGGTCGGCTTAGAAGCCGGACCGGATGGGGGCGACCAGGTACCCTTTAGAAGCCGGACCGGTCCGGGTGGACTGGGTCCAGCCTGGAAACCAGAATGGTCAGGGCAGGACGTGGGCCGGTGTGAGGCTCCGGTGAATGGATGTTCTGAGGCTGAACAAGCAGGCTAGCCTTACCAAAGGTATTCTGGAGTTCTGTGGCCACAGTGGAGAACATTTAACCTACATAAGCGTCTCCACGAAGGAGGTGCCCTAGAGCCAAGCACTCACCATTAAAGCGCAGAGGGAGAACGATTTTTCCTCCTAGGAACATTGCTGGTGGCCAGGATGAGACCCGCTGAGACACCCCACTCACTCCAGAGCCTGCAGATGGGATCCTGAGAAAACCGGCAGAAGCCCGTGGAAGGTAAGAATTATGACCGAAGTTAGCTCTCGCATTTCCATCTGTGTCTGTGGTGCCTGGTTGAGAGAAAAAGGCAACATTTCACGTTGTCCCTTCCTTTCTAAATTCAGATTGGCAGGCAAAAAACAAAAAACAAAACAAAACAAAAAACGTTTGTAAGAATAAGGTCTTTGAATTGCAACAGGTGAACGTGCTTTTGGGTACTCCTTGGTGGTGGATCCCTTCCCTGCCAGGGACAGCTCTTGCCTTCTTGTCTCATTTTGTGTCCTGAGAACTTGGCTTGGCAACAGTCGGGTTGGGGACCCTGGTAATAAGGCTGTTCGGAAATGTGGGTTGTTCTCCATTTGTGGCTGGGATCCTACCAACTGTTTCCAACTCTCAGGGCAATTGTCTTTCTTTTGGGAGTGGCTGTGGATCTTGGAGTTTGTTCATTATTGTTGGGAATATTTACTGCCTGTTCAAGGCTGAAACTTGACAGGATCTTCAAAAGGATTCCTTTTTTACTTTTCTTTTTAAGGTAGTTTTATGGTCCGACATTGGCCAAACTGGAAGCTGGTATTCAGAGCCACATAGGAAATGTGTTCTAGGCCTTCTCCCTAAGGTAAATGAAAGTGTGGACCGAGAAGGAAAGAAGAACATTCTGGAACCTTTGAGTAAGGCTTTACTAGGATATTCCAAAGACACACAGCTCTGAATCTAGAACATAGGAATCTTTTGATTTTCACCTTAGTTGAAGGTCTTCTCCCTGAAATAAAGATGCAAATTGAGGATAATGTAGTTGGATGGGTGGAGCAGTCTCCGTATCATCCCAGTTGCAACTCAGTTCTCTGAGGAATTAAAAGCAGTTGTACTTATCTTATAAATTGAGTCTTTATATGAACAGAAATGTGGTTGCCACCACAATTCAAAGTCCACTTGTCTTTTTTACCAGTCCCTAAACCTCTTGTATTCATCTCAGAAGGCTTGCAGATATTGTAGAAGATCGGGACTTAGGAACAAAAATCCTTCTGGATGGAATGTGCATTTTTCTCTGTGCCTATTGTGATGTAAGTATTTTAGGTAGTTTTTTCCAGGAACCAAGACAATTTTCAATCAGGAGAGGAGAAAAAGAAAAGGCTATTTTGAAAACTAGGTCTATGAAAAATCTTAAAAGTTTTTTCACGAACATTAATAAAAAGCTCTCGGAGCAGGTAAGCTTATTCCATCTGCCAGAAACACAATTTGGATCCAACTGCCTTTTATAAGCTCGTGTCCTTCCATAAACTTCTGAGTTTTTCATATCTGTCTCATGGCTAAATTTTAAAATGAAAGCTGTAAGATCTGTTCAAACTATTTGTATATTTATGTATAGTTGTATATGTATGCTGTAGTACATTGGGGTTTGTTTTATGGGTTTTTTTTAGTTCCTCTGCTTGGTATCGCCAAAATTAGTTTTTTAAAGTTTTCATTTAAATTCCAGGTAACACGCAGTGTAATGTTAGTTTCAGGCGTACAATGTAGTGATGCAACACTTGCACACATCACCTGGTGCTCATCAGAACAAGTGTACTCCTTAGTCCCCTATTGCCCATCTTCCCATCCCCCCACCTCTCTCCCCTCTGGTAACCACCAGTTTGTTCTCTGTGGTTGAGTCTGTGTCTTGGTTTGCTTCTCTCTCTCTCTCTCTCTCTCTTTTTTCCTCTTTTCTCATTTGTTTTGTTCCTTAAATTGAACATATGAGTGAAGTCATATGGTATTTGTCTTTTTCTGACTGACTTATTTCTCTTAGCATGATACTCTGTAGCCCTATTCATTGTCATTGCAAATGGGGCAATTTCATTCTTTTTTACGGCTGAGTACTATTCCGTTGTGTGTATATATACCACATCTTCTTTATGCATTCATCGGTCAGTGGACACTTGGGCTACTTCCATAATTTGACTGTCATAGATAAGGCTGCTAGAAACCTTGGGGTGTGGGTATCCCTTTGGGTAGATACCTAGTAGTGTAATTGCTGGATTGCAGGGTAGTTCAGTTTTTAATCTGCCAAAATTAATTTGCAAAGAGTTGTACTTATTTGGCTTAAAGACAAACAAGTGTTATGTAAATATACTCTCAGAAATATAGAAAGTCACCCAAATATTTTGCAAGATCACATGATCTAGGACAGTCTTCAGGAAATAAAATCTAGTTTAAGTTTATTGGTTTAATTAAAACAAGAATATCTCTAGAGTTATCAATATTAAATATAATACTTTTATTCTACCTTAGTTTACTAAGAGTCGAATATGCTTATGTTAATTTCACGACAGATTCTGTCATGGAATGTGTCAGCAAGAAAGGTAATTTTAGATGGTTAGCTGTTTCATGTCTCCTTAAGTTTTCATGATTTAATCTAAACATAATTGTTACGAACAAGTAAATTAAGTAGATTTAATAAGACAAAAGTTTATAAATGAGCTTTTCTAGAATAACTATATTTTATGGTATGTCTACTTAAAATTAGTTTCCAAAATTTTCTTGGGACAGCTCAGCCTGCATCATCATGTGAGCCAATTTCTTATGATAAATCTTGCATTTGGACAGAAATTTGACAAAACGGAGTGAGGATTTTCTTCACAGACAAAAGGAATAGCCTGAGGCAAAGCAGAGGCTGGAGAGTGAGAAACAGATAGATCTGTGGAGGTGGGGGGGGTGATAGCTAATAATCGCTAATATTTATTGACCGCTTATGAAATGTCAGGCACAGGCTTAGCACTTCACGAAATACGTGAGATCATTTCACCTTTGATCATGTAAAAAGACTCCCAGTATACAGAACGCAGAAAGTACTCAGACTCTCTGCTGAAGGAATGAATGAATCCATGGTGGAGCAACAACTCTAGAGCCCCATGATCTCAGTTTGACCACTATGCCAGAAAGAAGGGCACCCCAAAAATTTACGCTGAATCCTGTGTTCCACCTAATTCTTACCGAAGAGCGGACTTTGAGAACAAATACATTTTTAGAAAATTTTTAAAGCTAGAATTGTTTTGTCTTTCAGGGTTGTTTGTTTGTTTGTTTGTTTTTTGCATTATTACTTAAAATTAAAAAAAAATTCTTTTTTGCTACCCCTTTGGATTCAACACCCTTGAAGGACTTATACTGACTCTCTCAAAGTCCACACACTGGAAAGCTCTTATTGGTTGAACTGGGGGAGGAGGGAGAGGCAGGAGGCAAAGCAGAAGGAGAAGAGAAGAGCTTTTCATTTGCAGGCCAGAATCCTGAATGTTCAGAAAACCTGTGTTCCCCCAGGGACAGGTATGGAGGTTGGCGGGGGAGGGGGCAGCACACCAAATCCATTTTCTCCTATCTCTTTTACCTGATTTCTCTAGTGGTTCATAAACTGAGAAAAAGCCAGTGGATACCAAGCAGGACAAAAACGGTACTTAGAGCTCAGCGAAGGACATACAGCAACTTTTGTTTTCTGTCCGACAGCTTACGAGGGGCTGGATCTGTTTTTAAGTGGTCATGGATTCTGCTTACCAGTGAATGTGGTGTTTCATTTTCCAAGGGAAAGTGAATAATAGTCCTCATCAGGAGCCTGTGTTTCAGGCCTGGTACTGAGTAATTACTGGACTGCTGAAAGCTTCCAAGTAGAAGTTCACCTTCCACTATGCCGCTTGGCTCGCATTCCCATTTCAGCTACTTTAAGCTCTTGTAAACAGCGTTTGTTTTCCATTACAAGCTAGGAAATGTGACTGTGCGGCAGTGGTGCCGGGTCCCTGGAGAGGGCCTGCCAGGGAGGCCGTTTCCTCACATCTCCTTTCAGCTTGTAACTTGCTGTTGAGGTTGGGTAATCACTGAAGCTCCATGTCTTCCCATCCTATTCTGTTCCCCTAATTTATAAAACAGCCAGAGACCCGCTTGAGGACTAGCAGATCAGCCAGATGTTTCCTGAGCACAGACAGTGTGCATTTCCCCTTGCACATCATCTTGTGAGAGGGGAGGGCTGGCAGGGCGCTCACCCTGGCTGACATCATTGGGTGAGGTAGCCTGGTGGAGAATTTCAAAGCAGAGCAGCTTGGCCCGGGAAGAGCTCAGCTGGCAGCCCTGTGCTGGGATTAACTGACCCAGATGACTAGGGAGAAGGAATCAGCAATTTAAGTGTGTTTGTTCTCTGGGAGGAAGTAGACCCACCATTCCCTGAACATTCATGGGCTATGGGTGGACTTCCCCAGTGGCTCCACATACACAGTCAGGGTCACCTTCACCGTATTGCTCCGCATCCAACGCCTTGTTGTGTTCCCTGACTTTTGCTTGAGGTTGCAGTGGGACAGGCTCTGTTGATTGCAGTTAATAATCACAAAATCATAATAAATAATGATGATAATCAATTAAGGAGTCCTTCTTCCCCAGATGCAACAAAGGGGAGCTCGCATGCCAGAAAATCTATGATTTTGAGTCATCTCCTTATAGATCACCAGTTTGTCAGATTCAGGGTGGTAGGAACCGATAAAATAATTTTTTAATATAGAGACCCACTGACATGGAATTGCCAGCTTCCCCTCAGAAAGGTCACTAAAAGTAAATCAAACCAAACAAATGAATGAATAGAATGTGCCATTTACTATCACCGCGATTTCATAAAAGAAAGGTTAGTTTAACCTCTTCTGCTCAAATCCCTCCAAGGAATTTTCTTTGCTCATAATCGAATCCAAACTACTGAGACCTGAGCAGTTCCGTGTGACCTAGGATCTGGCCCCTGCCTACCTTTTAAGCTGCACCTCCTTTCCTTATTTCTCTCCAGCCTTCTGTCTGTACCTCAGATTTGCCTTGGTCTTTGCAGTGCTATTCCCAACGTCTGGAATGCTGTTCCCCTAGATCTGTATACAGTGCTCTGCCCATGGTAGGTAGCTTTCTGACATGGCTCCCAATGATCCCTACCTCCTGGTAGTCACACCTTTGTATAATCCTCCCCCCTGCCCCGTATGTCAGCTGGACAGACTAGAATAGAATAGAATAGGCTTTCTCGGGAGAGTAGCAACAGTGATGGGATGTCATATAGACCTTAGGTTATAAAGGCTGTGACCTCATTCTTGCGTATTCTCTCCGGCTCTTCTCGAGTACTTGTTCCAGTGAAGCAAGTTGCCATTTGTGAGCTGCCCTATGGAGAGGCTGGTATGACAAAGAACTGAAGGTAGCTCTTGGCCAACAGCCAGTCAGAACTGAGACACTCATTCCAACAGCCTGGGAGGAACTGAACCCTGCCAACAGCCTTCTGAGTGAGATTGGAGGCAGATCCTTCCCTGTCCGTCTTTGCAATGACTGCAGTCCCAGAGCCCATCTTGATGGCAGCCTTGCAGGAGCTGCTGAGCCAGGGACACTGGAACCAGCTAGCCCATGTCCTGGTGCAGGCACTCTGAAATATTGAGATAGTAAAGATTTTGTTTTAAACTGGTAAGTTCTGGGGTAATTTGTTACACGCAATAGGTAACTAATACAACTGCCTCACTTTATGTAGGCCTCTGCTCAGATGTCTCCTTCTCTAAAGTAGTCTCTCAGCTGCAAAACAAAGGATGCAAAATTAATCGCACATTATTCTCTATTGCCTCACCCATCTGTATTTTTATTCATGGAAGTGATGAGCATTTACGTTTATGTTACGTATTTATTTATTAGGCGGCTCTTCTAGAATGAAAATTCAGTGAACACTCACCATGTCAGAATATTGAATACTTATTCATGTCTGAAGAAGATGGATATGTATTTGCCCTGAAAGTGCTTAAGTTTATGCAACAAATACTTATCGTAGGCTACTGTATGCTGGGCCCAGTGATTATAGGTTATTTATTGCTGTTCCCTTGGATCTGGGCCAGTTAATTTTCATCTATTGCCTAACCATTTTTTTTTAAGCTAAGTTGCTCTGTTTTGGTTAAATTTCATTTTGTGCTCTTAACTAAGCATTTGATAAAAATGCCATGTAGGGTGGAATCAAGGCTAGAGTTGTGTGTGCTTTATTGGGGTTCATTGTTGGATGAGCCTCGTTTTTTGAGAAGTTCTCTTTTCACATTGTGCTGAAGTCTTACTTCCTGCTACTTTCATCTATTGGCCTTACTTAGCCTGACTCCCAGAAATAATAGAGAACTTATCTCATCTTTTTCCACAAGCCCTGTTCTAATTGTCCCATTAACTCTTTTTCTTTAGGTATACGTTTTATTTGTTGAATTTATTGTCTCCTTTCACGCTGGAAACTCTTCTTGGCTATTTGGTGTTTCTTCATTTGGTGCTTGTCTTTGTAGTCGAGATTAGAAGTTCAGCTTTCTGCTTGCTGGAGAGGCAGTGTGTGAGCTGTAGCTGTAACCCTTTCTCCGCCCAGGTTCCAGTGGGCGTGGGAGGACCTCTGGTGCCATCACATGGCCTCCTGCAGCCCCAGCCCCCGGGAGCTACCCTGTCTGTCTCAAGCTCCTACATTCACCATTGATCTCTGGAGGCCGATTCCTCCATTTCTGGGGTGTGTGAGTGTGGAGGGTGGGGGGTAGATGGTGGTTAACCCTCCCGGCGGCTCTCCTCCTCTTGTGGGAAGTACAAGGGGTAGCCTGCCTCTGAACTCGGGTTATCTTGTTGTGTCCCCATCCTTGACAAGTGCTTTCTTCCCATGAGTCCCACCTCCAGCTTTCTCTGTAAATTCATCTCATCTATTTTCTCTTTCTTTCTGGACAGTGAAGTGTAATAGTCCTTATGTTTCAACCCTTATTTTTTAATCCCGATGTATGTAATTATGTGTGTATATTTTACATATTTAAAAAACATAGAATGTGACTATGTGTATATTTTATATCCATAAATGTGTGAGTATATGTAGTCAGCTTAGGTGCCATCTGAGACCGTCATTTCTACTTCCTTTTTTGTCGGCCCTTCAGATACTTGAAGATGATTATCATATGCTCCCTTGTTCTCTCCTCCTTAGTCTAAACATCCCAAGTTCCTTTTCCCCCCCCAGCTTTTGGGGAAACAATGGATATACATCACCATACACATTTAAGGTATGCAGCGCGATGGATCGGTTTACATAAATTGCAAAATGACCACCATGACAGGCTCAGCCAATATCCATCATCCTACATAGACAGAATAAAAAGAAAAGAAAAAAATATTTCTCCTTGGAATGAGAACTCCCAGGATCCACTCCTTCAGTAACCCGCTCCGTAACACACAGCAGTGTTAACTGTGGACACACTGCTGTGCGTTATATCCCCAGTTCCTTAAATGATTCTAACTACGATAATTTTCTGACCCCTTCTCACCATAACCACCTCCTCTCTTCCTGTATATATGTTAGTTTATTGAATAGCAGTATTATTGCTCCCTGTGTTGAGAGGAATACTCAGAGTATAGTGAGACTATTACTTCTTATAATCTTATAATCTAAGCCCCCCCCCCATGCTCCCTCATGCTGTCTGTCTGGCAGCTTTTTTTTTTTGCCACATTTATACTATTGGCTCATAATAATCCATTCCCTTTCCACCCTCCTTCCAAATTTTAATTTATAAATTTAGTAAATTTATAAATAAAATATATAAATTCTGTCAAGCGACAGTTGCCCCATCTCTACTTGTGTAATGATCCTTCACTGAAATGAATGACTTCACACTGATCTTTCATGAGTTTTACCATGTTAGTTTTAACCTCCACATCCTGGTTTAGTGTGTTTGGGAGATGCAGAAAAACTGGCTTCAGTTTATTCTTGCCTTTACCAAACTGATGCTCCTCTGATACATTGATTCCCAGCGGACTGTGGCTCCTTCCATCTATAGAGCATTTTCTCCTCTATTACGCATTTATCACAGAACATACTATAGGAGCTTCTGCGGCTGAAGCCCATTTTCAATCACTGGGGTTATGTTATTCATTCATTCAGTAGCGATCTATCAAGCGCTAACTCTGTGCCAAGAGCCAAGCTCAGCGTTGGTTAGACAGAGATAATAGACAAACATGGTTCTTGATCTCATGGAACTTATGGTATAATATTTACATTTTTATAATCATTTGTAGACTTATTATTATCCTTAACAATTACTAGTGATTACATAGTCAGCATTTTACTGTTTTAAAACAAGACCAGTCTTGATGAAGCAGAAAAGACAGTGTTAATTGTACAGTCTAAGTGGTGGGTTGATGGGTGTTCACTCTACAATTCTTTCAACTTCTCAGTGTGTTTGAAAATCTTTATAATAAAATGTTGGGGGGAACTTGTCTATCCTTCACAAGCTGTAATTCTTTTATAGTCTTCTATCACGGAATGGTACATATCCCTTTTTTAAATTGTTTACATTGCTTTACTTTTTATGTAATTCAGGATACTGCAGCCTCTTTCCCCCGGGTTCTTGGGAGAAACTATCATGTAACAGAAAGAACACTTGCATTGGACGTGGACTGGTAGGACTCAAACGGAGTTTAGCACCTACTGGCCTTGTGCCCCCGCAAGTCACTCAATGTCTCTGAGCCTCGATTTTTCTCATCACTGAAATGTGGGTGATCAGATTCACACCCCAAGTTGTTGTGAAAACTAAATAAAGTTATGTACATAATCAGGCATATTTGAAATGCATCCTGCCCTACTTCTACCACTCCTTCCACTTATCTACCTTGCAGATACCATTATTTCTTCCTTACAGATCTGAATTAAGTGGGTGATATGCATTCATGCTTTTTTCTTCCTTTACCCTTTGGAAAATGAAATTCCCAGAACCTCAAATCCATAATGTCTTACTGGATGCTTTGGGTTAGCAAATATGGGATCAGAAGATACGAATCTATCCATCATCTTCAAGTTTCCTTTTTGTTCAGGTATGGGATTGATGTTAAGGAAGTGCCATTCATATCCTGACCAGGTGGTCTGAAATTGCTGCTGTGTTGTAAATGCTTTGTTGTCAATTCCTGTCTTGATGTAGTCTGTTTATGCTGCTCCCCGTGTGTCCTGATTGCTCTGTCTGCAGTACCTTCTGCCTTTGAGCCCGTGAAAGCCCCCTACTTCCTTTGAGAACAAGTTTATGCTGTGTCTTTGGCTCTTGATGTTTCCATTGTGTCATGTCATATCTCAAGATATCTTAAAGAGCATACTACTAGCCATCGTGCAGCCAGAGAAAAGCAACTCTTCCATTTTTGAGTTCCCTGCATATAGGACTGGGAGCACCACATAGGCACTTGAGATGATTCATGGGTGCTTGCATGGATGAGTGACTCGAATTCATCATCCCTGGGTCTCAGTGTATTTCCATGAAAGAAGAGAGATAGCCAGGTGACTTCAGAAGCCTATTTGAGCCCCGAAATGCTTTGATTCTTTGTTTTTGTATTATGTTACTCACATACAGTATACCTTTTTTTATTTCAAGTATTTGTCTTAATGCCAGAGCTTTCTGTATAGTCAGAAGCTTCTTGATTTTTAAGCACCTGGGGTATGGAGGCTTATACGTCCCCTCTCTCTGACTCTTCACCCTTAATTACACCGAGGCTATGCTGAGTTGATGTATCTAACCAGTCCCTGACATATCTCCCACTCCAAGTAAACACATGTGCTTCTCCCCATCTCCTTCACCCTTCCATCCTCTCCATCTCCCAGCTCGCCCAGTTCAGAATATTCCTTCAGTCCTGTGACTGAGCTCTGAAGAAGGTTGAGTGGATTCATGTCTCCTTGAGGAGCCTGCTGGGTTTCTGGATAAGTACTGAGATGATGCTGGTTCTTTTGAGTCTCAGACCCTTTATCCTCTGGCAGCTGTGAAGTTAGTTGCTTGGAAGATGTTTAAATTCTAAGTTCTACGAAATGGTGAGTCCCCGCTGATTATTGTGGAGATCGGGCAGCGCTCAGGGCAAGACAAGGAGGCATGTCAGGGAGGTGCGAGACCACATCTCCTATGTGTCCTCTCTCCTCACCCTCTAAGTGCCAGCATGCTGGACATATTTCACGTTCTCGCTTGTCTGCTCTCTGTACTGGACACGCTCTTCAAACCTCCACCCTCTCTGAATGCTAAAGCTTATTCATCCTCCAGATCTCAGTTGAAAATGTTACTTCCTGCAGAAAGAGTTTCTTGAATTGCCTGTTACAGCACTTCACTGTTTGGTGATTGCCTGATTATTTTTGTAATTTCTTTACTTAACTGAATTTCGTGTGGGAGGAGATACTATCTTTCTTGTTACTGTTGTGTCCCTAGAGCTGAGCACAGTGCTTGACACAGAATAATTTCTCATTCTGTAAATACTGAGTTAATGAGCATAATAGTTTCTGTTCTTTTTAATTTAAATTTTAGTTATTTAATATACAGTGTAATATTGGTTTCTGGAGTAGAGTTCAGTGATTCAGCACTTAGATAAACCCTCAGTGCTCTTCACAAGTGACCCCCTTACTACCCATCACCCATCTAGCCCATCTTCCACCCACCTTCACCCATCCGTTTGTTCTCTTTGAGAGTCACTTATGGCTTGTGTCCCTCTCTCCCTTTTTTCTTTTCCCCATTCTCATATAGTCTTCTGTTTTCTTTCTCAAATTTCATATATGAGTGAAATCATATGCTATTTATCTTTCTGTGACTGACTTATTTCACTTAGCATAATACAGTCTAGCTCTATCCATGGCACATCAGATGGCAAGATTTCGATGTTTTTGATGGCTGAATAATATTCCATTTTATATATATTCCACATCTTTTTTTATCCGTTCATTAGTCAGTGGAGATTTGGGCTCTTTCTATAGTATGGCTATTGTTGATAATGCTGCTATAAACGTCGCGGTGCATGAACTCCTTCAAATCTGTATTTTTGTATTCTTTGGGTAAATACCTCGTAGTGCAATTGCTGGATCTCTGGGTAGTTCTGTTTTTAACTTTTGGGCAACCTCCAGACTATTCTCCAGAGTAGCTGCACTAGTTTGCATTCCAACAACAGTGCAAGAGGTTTCCTCTTTCTCTGCATCCTCGCCAACACCTGCTGTTTCTTTTGTTGTTAATCTTAGCCATTTCTGACAAGTGTTAGGTGGTATCTCATTGTGATTTTGATATCTATTTCCATGATGATTTGTAATGCTGAAACACTTTTCATGTGTCTGTAAGTCGTCTGGATATCTTCTTTGGAAAGTGTCTATTCGTGTCTCCTGCCGTTTCTTAACTGGATTATTTGATTTTGGGGGGTTAAGTTTGATAAGCTCTTTTTTTAAAAAGATTTTACTTATTTATTTATTAGAGAGCAAGAGAGAGAGAGGGAGAGAGCACGAGAGCATGAGCAGTGGGCTAGGGGCAGAAGCAGAGGGAGAAGCAGACTGCCCATTGAGCGGGGAGCCCATTGGGGGACTGGATCCCAGGACTGTGGGATCATGACCTGAGCCAAAGGCAGATGCTGAACCGACTGAGCCACCCAGGCTCCTGATTTTGATAAGTTCTTTACTTTGAATACTAACCCTTTATCAGATATGTCATTTGCAAATATCTTCTCCCGTTCCATAGGCTGCTTTTAATTTTGTAGATTGTTTCCTTCACTGTGCAGAAGCTTTTTATCTGATGAAATCCCAAGAGCTCATTTTTGCTTTTGTTTCCCTTGTCTCTGGCAAGAAGTTGCTACGGCCGAGGTCAGAGAGGTTTCTGCCTATGTTTTCCTCTGCAATTTTGATGATTTCCTATTTTACATTTAGGTCTTTTATCCATTTTGAATTTATTTCTGTGTATGGTGTAAGACAGTGGTCCAGTTTTACTCTTCTGCATGTTACTGTCTAGTTTTCCCAACACCATTTGTTGAAGGGACTTTTTTTCATTAGATAGTCTTCGCTGTTTGTCGAAGATTAGTTGACTGTATAGTTGTAGGTCAATTTCTGGGGTCTGTCTTCAGTTCCATTGATCTATGTGTCTGTTTTTTGTGTGAGTGCCATACTGTCTTGATGACTACAACTTTGTAATAGAGCTTGAAATCTGGAATCGTGATGCCTCCAGTTTTGTTTTTCTCTTTTACAATTGCTTTGGCTATTTGGGGTCTTTTGTGGTTCTATACAAATTTTAGGATTACTTGTTCTAGTTCTGTGAAAAATGCTGTGGTATTTTCATAGGGCTTGTATTAAATGTGTAGATTGCTTTCAGTAGTATAGACATTTTAACAATGTTTGTTCTTCCAATCCATGAGCATGGAATGCTTTTCCATTTCTTTGTGTCCTCTTTGGTTCCCTTCATAAGTGTTCTATAGTTTTAAGAGTACAAATCTTTTACCTCTATTTAGTTAGTTTTATTCCTAAGTATCTTATTGTTTTTGGTGCAATTGCAAATGGGATTGATTCCTTCATTTCTTTTTCTGCTGCTTCATTATTCGTGTCTAGACATGCAACAGGTTTCTGCTCATTGATTTTATATACTGCAACTTTGCTGAATTCATGTGTGAGTTCTAGCATTTTTTGGTGGAGTCTTTGTGGTTTTCTACATAGAGTATCATGTCATCTGCAAATAGTAAAAGTTTGACTTCTTCCTTGCCTTTTTGGATGTCTTTTATTTCTTTTTGTTGTCTGATTGCTGAGGCTAAGAATTCCAGTACTATGTTAAATAGTAATGGTGAGAGTGGACATCCTTGTCTTGTTTCTGATCGTAGAGGAAAGGCTGTCAGTTTTTCCCCCTTGAGGATGATATTAGCTGTGGGTCTTTTGTATATGGCCTTCATGACTCAGATATGTTCCATCTATCCCTACTTTGTTAAGGATTTTTATCAAGCAAGGTTGCTATATTTTGTCAGATGCTTTTTCTGCATCTATTGAGAGTGTCATATAGTTCTTATCCTTTCTTTTATTAGTATGGTGGATCACATTGATTGATTTGTGAATGTTGAACCACAGCTTCAGACCAGGAATAAATCTCACTTGACTGTGGTGAATAGTTCTTTCAATGTACTGTTTAAATCAATTTGCTGGTATTTTACTGAGAATTTTTGCATCCATGTTCATCAGGGATATTGGCCTATAATTCTCCTATTTTAGAGGGGTCTTTTTCTAGTTTGAAATCAAGGTAATGCTGGCTTCATAGAAAGAGATTGAAAGTTTTCCTTCCATTTCTGTTTTTTGGAAACAGTTTGAAGAGAATAGGTATTAACTCTTCTTTAAATGTCTGGTGGAGAGGTGCCTGGTGGCTCAGTCGGTTAAGCATCTGCCTTTAACTCAGGTCATGATCCCAGAGTCCTGGGATCAAGTTCGGCATCGGGCTCCCTGCTCAGCATGGAGTCTGCTTCTCCCTCTGCGCCTCCCCCTGCTCGTGGTCTCTCTTTCTGTCAAATAAATAAAATCAAAATAAAATAAAATAAAATAAAATAAATAATAAAATAAATAAAATATATAAAATATAAAATATAAAATATAAAATAAGATCAAATGAAATAAATAAAAGTCTTGTAGGATTCCCCTGGGAATCCATCCAGCCCTGGACTTTTGTTTGTTGGGAGATTTTTGATTAGTGATTCAATTTCTTTGCTGGTTATGGGTCTGTTCAAATTTTCTATTTCTTCCTGTTTCAGTTTTTGTAGTTTGTAGGTTTCTAGGAATTTGTCCATTTCTTCCAGGTTATCCAGTTTGTTGGCATATAATTTTTCATAGTATTCTCTTATAATTGTATTTCTGTGGTGTTGGTTGTGATCTCCCCTCTTTCACTTGTGATTTTATCTATTCGGGTCCTTTCTCTTTTTGATCAGTCTGGCTAGGGGTTTTTCAATTTTATTAATGCTTTCAAAGAACCAGCTCTTAGTTTCATTAATCCATTCTACTGTTTTTGTTGTTGTTGTTGTTGTTTCTCTATCATTTATTTCTGCTCTAATCTTTATTATTTCCCTTCCTCTGCTGGCTTTAGACTTTATTTGCTGTTCTTTTTCTAGCTCCTTTAGGTTTAAATTTAGGTTGTGTATTTGAGACTTTTCTTGCTTTTGTGTTAGGCCTATTGCTCTATACTTCCCTCTTATGACCACCTGTACTGCATTCCAAAGGTTTTGGACTGTCGCATTTTCATTTTCATTTGCTTCCATGTATTTTTTTTCTCCTTTTTAATTTCCTATGTTAACTCATTCATAGTAGAATGTTCTTTAATCTCCACGTATTTGTGGTCTTTCCAAATTGTTTCTAGTGGTCGACTTAAAGTTTCATAGCATTGTGGTCTGAAAATATGGTTGTATGATCTCAGTCTTTTTGTACTTGTTGAGGCCTGATTTGTACCCAGGATGTGATCTGTTCTGTATAATGTTCCATATGCACTTGAAAAGAATGTATTTTGCTGCTTTAGGATAAAATGCTCTATGTCTATTTTTTTCTTTCTAATTTTTTATTTTTATTTATTTATTTTTGATGTGAAGGTCGATGATTCATTAGTTGCATATAACACCCAGTGCACCATCCAATACGTGCCCTCCTTACTGCCCATCACCAGCCTATCCCATTCCCCTACTCCCCTCCCCTCTGAAGCCCTCAGTTTGTTTCTCAGAGTCCATTGTCTCTCATGCTTCATTCCCCCTACTGATTACCCCCCCTTTCTTTATCCCTTTCTTCTCCTACTGATCTTCCTAGTTCTTATGTTCCATAGATGAGAGAAACCATATGATAATTGTCTTTCTCTGCTTGACTTATTTCACTTATCATTATCTCCTCCAGTGCCATCCATGTCACAGCAAATGTTGAGAAATTATTCTTTTTGATAGCTGAGTAATATTCCATTGTATATATGGACCACGTCTTCTTAATCCAGTCATCTGTTGAAGGGCATCTTGGTTCCTTCCACGATTTAGCTATTGTGGAAAATGCTGCCATGAACATGAAAAGTGTTCAAAATCATTAGCCATCAGGGAAATTCAAATCAAAACCAAACTAAGATACCACCTTACACCAGTTAGAATGGCAAAAATTGACAAGGCAAGAAACAACAAATGTTGGAGAGGATGTGGAGAAAGGGGATCCCTCCTACATTGTTGGTGGGAATGCAGGTTGGTACAGGCACTCTGGAAAACAGTGTGGAGGTCCCTTAAAAAGTTAAAAATTGAGCTACCCTATGATCCAGCCATTGCACTACTGGGTATTTACCCCAAAGATACAGACGTAGTGAAGAGAAGGGTCTATGTCTATTTTTTTTTTAAGATTTTATTTATTTATTTGACAGAGACAGCAAGAGAAGGAACACAAGCGAGGGGAGTGTGAGAGGGAGAAGCAGGCTTCCCACCGAGCAGGGAACCCGATGCAGGGCTTGATCCCAGGACCCTGGGATCATGACCTGAGCCAAAGGCAGACACTTAATGGATGAGCTACCCAGGAGCCTCTGACTATGTCTATTAAGTCCATTTGGTCCAGTGTGTCATTCAAAGCCATTGTTTCCTTGTTGATTCTCTGCCTAGGTGATCTGACCATTGTCAAAAGTGGGGTGTTAAAGTCCTTAATTATTACTGTATTGTTATCAGTGAGTTTCTTTCTGCTTATTATTAGTGGATTTATGTATTTGGGTGCTCCCAAGTTGGTGGCATAAATATTTACAATTGTTAGGTCTTCTTGATGGATAGACCCATTAATTATGATAAAATGCCACCCTTCATCCCTTGTTACAGTCTTTGTTTTAAAATCTAGCTTGTTTGATATAAGTATGGGTATTTCGGTTTCCTTTGATCTCCATTAGCATGATAGATGTTTCTCCATCACGTCACTTTCAATATGCAGGTGTTTTTAGGTCTAAAATGAGTCTGTTGTAAGCAGCATATTGATGGGTCCTATTTTTTTAATCCATTCTGATACCCTATGTCTTTTGGAGCATTTAGTCCATTTACATTCAGAGTGATTATTAAAAATGTGAATTTAGTGCCATTGTGTTACCTGTACAGTGGTGTTTCTGTTGATGTTCTCTGGTCCTTTCTGGTCTTTGTTCCTTTTGGTCTTGTCATTTGTCCATTCAGAGAGTCCCCTTAAAATTTCTTGCAGGGCTGGTTTAGTGGTCACAAACTCCTTTAGTTTTTGTCTGTCTTGGAAACTCTTTATCTCTCCTTCTATTCCTAATGATAGCCTTACTGGATAAAGAATTCTTGGCTGCATATTTTCCCCATTCAGCACGTTGAATATCTCCTTCTAATCATTTTTTGACATGCCATGCTTGTTTGGACAGATCTGTGAACCTGATTGGTCTTCCCTTGTAGGTTAAGGACTTTTTTCCCTTGCTGCTTTCAGGATTCTTTCGTTGTCTGTGTATTTTGTGAATTTGACTATGATTTGCCTTGGCAATGGTTGGATTTCGTTGAATTTAACTGGAGTTCTCCAGGCTTCATGGGTTTTGATGTCTGTATCGTTCCCCAGATTAAGGAAGTTTTCAGCTATAATTTGTTCAGATAAACCTTCTGACCCTTTTTCTCTCAATTCATCTTCTGGGACTACTATGATACAGATGTTATTACATTTTAATAAGTCACTGAGTTCCCTAAGAAGATACATTATTTAAACAGTATTATATTAATGATGAAAGAATATTGACATTCTGCTTTAGATTCTTATAATCTTTCCTAGTCTTCCCCATATATCATCGATTTTTATGTGACTGTAACTGTAGAAGAGAGTGGTTCTCCATGTTGGCCCATATTTCTTAAAAACGATTCTTATCAGAAGCTAACTCAATGTGTGGAGGACAAAAATCTATTTTTCCTCTCTTCTCTTAATTGATATCCTGATATTTTTATCTCAGTTCTAGAGTGTGAGCTTATTCATAAATATTCTAGAGGGTTAAGGCCTGAAAATCGAGGGAAATGTAAATTTGTTTATAAATCGCTCCCATTAAAAATAAAACAGGTATAAGATAGGAAAAGAGGGGAGAAAGAAAAAAGGGTCAAACTGTTCATTAAAGTGAGTTTTTATTCTAGTTATTTTCCGGTTAGGAAAACCGAAGTTAAAGAAGTCCACTAACGAGCTGACAAACAGCTCTGCACTGTGAAAGCTTGGCAGTGGCCCAGTAACTGCTCCCAAGGGAGGACACCTCTGGCCATGCCAGCAGCCATGCCAAGGCTGGGTGAGGCTGAGTGGGGGCAGAGAGAAATGCCTTGCATACCTATGGATCTGTTCAGTCATTGACTCTGAAAATAGGCATGTGTCACCCAGCTTGTAGTTACTTTTGCATGGGAGGCCAAAGGTTCAAGTCCCACACCAGAAACTTGGCACCTTTCCAAAGCCAATGCTCGCATTGTCATGGAAGGTGGATGGTAGTAAGCACTGGACAAGAGAGCTCTTTCTCCTTGTTTCTTCCAGGGAAATGGGGATCAGAGGAGTGAGGGTGGCAACACTTTACTCAGCTGAGTTTGAATCACAAGCTTCGAAGAACTCCAGTATGGAACTGGCAGAACTATCACCCCGTTGCAGGCCCTTTCCAAGAGGAGAGAAAAGATTGAGCTCTCTGCCCATGGTGCACCATCTCTTTAACTCAGCCCTCAGCTCAGTAAATGTGGAGACCAAAAACAGCAAAAAATGGTGAAAGTCTTGATTGTCAGAGTGAGCAAGCAGCAGACCCCAGTTACTGAGGACACCAATCCTGGAATGCACATCCATACTCCTGTAGAAAAATCTCTTGATGGACTTTACTTTAAGATACTCACATGCAATGTTGCTTGGCAGTTTAGTGTGACCTTTGAAAGCAATTTGTCATTTAAAATATTTGAGTTAGTTTAAAAGTATCACATTTAAAAATACTTGGAATTGTGAATATTAAATATACCTGATAAATTTGCTTTTTAGTAAATATTGGAAATCAGGGAATGAATAAACAAAAAATGGTGGCAGAGAGGGGCCTGCCACTTCAGTGAAGGTGAAGGTGGTGACGGACCTTTTTAAATAAAATAAGCTTACTCCCATGAAAGATAAATCATGTAGGCATTTGAAGTGTAATTTCTTTTTCTGTCTGGAGAATTTCTGTGACAGCTCGCATGGCCCGAAAAATAGGTTTGTGTCATCTGTTCATGGAGCAATATTTTAGCTTACAGGTTGCTATAGGGCTGGTTCTGGTTGATCTACTTTGTGCATAGTCCTGATGCCAGAGCCCTTTAGCCCAGGAACAGGGGAGGCTGAATGGGTTTGGGAATAGTGCACTTCTAGTAAAGTTGTCTTTAGAATGGAGAGGCCTCAGTAACGGGAGCTACCTCTCTGCCTGACATAAAACGACCCTTCCCTCCTTTCCCCTTTAAATAAAACACCTTGCTTGTGATCAGCTGTAAGGGAGGTACCGACTTGCATAGGGACTTCGCTGAGGGGCCCAAGTCTGGTATTTCTGTTGCCAGGACATCTTCTGTTGCGTATCCATGGGTTTCATTTCTGTTCATTTATCAGAAAGTCTCTTCTCCTGCAAGGCCTTCTCTCCTACCCCTGAACCTAACTTGCACCAAGAGAGATTGCGATGGTCCAGGAACAAGAAAATCCTCCAGAGCTGGAAGAGAGTTAAGTGGTTTTGGATCTTCCTTAGCATTCTCTTGTACCCGCCTTTAGTTTTCTGTGTTTTCTATCTAAATGATTAACATCTTTCCTCTTTTTGTAAGGGAGAGTTTTTTTTTTTTAAACAGCTTTATTGAAGTATCATTTACATACTATACAATATGCCCGTTTAAAGTTACACTTCAAGGGTTTTTTAGTATATTCACAGATTTGGGCAACCCTTACCAATGCCCCATCCTCCCAGCTGTAGGAAACCAAGGAATGTACTTTTTGCCTCATGGGTTTGCCTACTCAGGATGTTTCATAGAAATGGAATCAAAGATCTATTTAAGTGTCCCACTATTCTTCCACAGAGCCTGGCAAAAGGCCTCGTACCTACTAGGACTTTGAGTCAGGTTAAATTGTTACTTGTATTAGTTATATTAGATTACCTGGTCTTAGGATCAGTATAACCCATGAAGTGGTTAGTCTTAAATGAAAAGCCTCAAATGTCATTACTGAGAGTGTGCTGATGGTCTGGATATTATCAGAATGGAAGGACAACTTATGATTCACAGCTTCCCCTAGGTCAGATTCCACAGACATGGTCTCCTGTACTCCCAGTCTATTCACCGATATAATACGGACTCCATAAACTCAACAATTCAGAAATCTATTCCTTAGAAGACTGGAGTTCTCTCATGAGTTGGCACACAACACTGCGTGTTAACAGGCAATAACACTAAAATGTACTAAAGACCATGTAATTTATTCCCAACATGCTGTTATTCTTTCCAAAACATTAGCTTTGGAGCAGAACGTTTGCTAAAATTGTCTATTTCCAAAGCTTGGGGTAAAGATCGAATGCACCCAATGGCTGAGAGATAATTGGCCACTTTACAGTTTCAGCCTCAAATGAACTCCCCTGTCTGAGTAAATTTCCTGGTAAAAGATTCCGTTTTAATAGAATGTGAAAGCTGCAAGAAGGATGGAGCTTACAGCTTGCAGTATGGTCTGTTAGATAAATGACCAGGGGTAATATATCTTAAAACCACATTTTGTTTACAGTTAACAGCCCCAAAAAATAAAATACCCAGTGGTTCAGCATTCATGCCTAAATGAAAATAGCATGTGTGCCTTCAGCTCAAGATGTGCCAGGGTTTGGAGGGAAATTGGCAAGGATTAAGACCAAGAGCCTTTTGGGAGCTCTTAGGCATTGTCACCCTGGGCCTGGCCTCACAGCTTTCTCTTAGAGGAGAAAGAAAAGGTGGCTGCGTTAAAGCTTTGCTCTCAGAGTTGCCACAAAGAGCCCCCAAAAACACCTTGTAGTTGGCATTTTTTCACTGAGTTGTCTTTGACTCAGAAGTAAAATTATCATTTTGTTTAGTAGCTGAAGAATGGATGGCTTGTATTATTTAATCTAAAAGTGGTCTGTGGCACTGACATTGGATCCCTAGGTGTTGAGAAGTGCCTAAGAACATGAGGGTGCTCTTGTTCTGTATTTAAAGTGAGACCATTTGTTTCCTCTTTTGGATTATCCTCTTTCCCGAGGTCTGCCTCATGGTGACCTGGTGACTGTGAGTTGTGTTTTGTGGAGTGGAGAGGTAGTTTTACTGATTTAAGTTTAAATGTCATAGGTTGAGTCCCTTGGTCTCAGATTCAGATTCTCCAGAATGAAGGGGAACAAAAAGTTCCAAGTGTTCATTTATTTGGGTTGAGAGATGTTTTAAACCTTCTACCAGAGACATCATCTGTTTTTAGGGGATCATCCTAAAGAGTCAATAAGTTAAAAAAATAGGTGTAGAAACTCTCCTCAGAGGCAGGTTAGACTAACCATGGCCCCACCTTGAGGGCACTCATCGTTTATTGGTAATTTTTGAGGGGCAGAGGCAGGAGAACAGAAAGGTGGTGAGTGCTATGGCTAGGTATATATGGGATATAATAGGGCACAGCCTAGCAGGGGTCAGAAGGACTTCCCAGGGAAAGTGATTCTTGTATTGGGTCTTAAAGTAGGAATAGTAATTGTTTAGGCATCTAGAAGTTGGCAGTTGAGTAGAAGTGAGTGTTTGAGGCAGAGATAACAGTGTATCCAAAGGTACAGCAACAGAGATACCATGATGGGGTTCAGCATATTTTGGATGGGTGGGCTTGTATTTTTACAGATAGGCCTGGGCAAGTTGGTAAAAGCCAGAGCAACAGAAGCCCTGTATTTGGAATGAGACACACCACTTTCGGGTTCTTCTTAGGTATTCCAATACGGCAACTAATGTGCTGAGTTCAGTCTTAGTAATTACAACTATATGCATGTTCCTCTCTTTTGCTCCAAACAAACAGAAGTATAATCAGATTCTGGCTCTGCCACTTACTATGTATGTAACCTCAGACAAATTGGCCACGTGGAGCCTCTGTTTTCTGTTCTATAAAATGGGACCAAACTGAGAACAACACGATGGGGTTATTGTGAATATTATTAGGATCAAACAAGCACAGTGCTTGGCCTTAAAAAGTTCTCATGAAATATTTGTGGAATCAAACTGGTACAGGAATAAAAAAGGAAATCCTACTGCCTGGAAAACAGCCTTTAGCTTTCCAAACACCAGTGGCTGCCAAAGTAGTCTAGGACACCTGGAAAGAGGTAGAATAGGGATCTGAACCCTGAAGAAGAGTGACAGGAAGCCAGGGACCCAGAACCAGTAGACAGTAGGCGAGCAAAACAGATTGAAATGGAAGGGATGCAACTTGTGCCAGAACCATGAGGGCACCACTAGGTCAGGAGTGCGGACAGGAGGGAGGAGGTGGCAGATGCTTGCTCATAGAGCACTTCAGGGAATGGATGCACAGCAGCCCATGGTTTCCGCTTTCCTGAAGTCATCCTGGTGTCCTACCAGGCTCTGGAAAGAAATCAAAAAAGGGAAAGAAGAGAGGAAAAAAGGGAAAAAAGAGAACAGCTGCATTTTTGTATAACAACAACATCTTTTCATGGTAAAAACACTCAACAGACTAGGAAGAGGAGATTTCCTCAACCTGGTAGAGAGCACCCATGAACAACCCACAGCGAACACCATTCTTAATGATGAAAGGCTAAAAGCTTTTCCTCTAAGATCAAGAGCAAGACACGGTTGTCTGCTCTTGCCACTTCTGTGCAGAAATTGTACTGGAGGTTCTTGCCAGGGCAGGTAGGTAAGAAAAAGAAATAAAGGGCATCCAGATTGGAAAGGAAGACATAAAACTGTCTTTATTTGCAGGGGTATGATCTTGTTTAGAAAGACAATCTTGAAAAGAAAAGTTGGAAGATCCATAGTTTCTGATTTCACAACTTACTACAAATTGACATTAATCAAGACAGTGTTACTGGTATGAGGATAGACATGTAGATCAATGGATTAGAATTCAGAGTTAGAAATAAAACTTCTCAATTATGATCAACTGATTTTCCACAGGGGGTACTAAAAAATTCAATGGGAGAAGTGTAATCTTTTCAACAAATGGTGCTGGGACAATGGGCTATCCACATGCAAAAGAATGAAGTTGAACTCAAACCCCACACCATATACAAAACTTATCTCAAAACGGATCCAAGACTTAAAGGTAACAGGTAAAACTATAAAATGCTTAGAAGAAACATAGGGGAAAATCTTCATGGCATGTATTTGACACTGAAAGCATAAGCAGCAAAAGGAAACATAGATAAATTAGACTTCCTCAAAATAATAAATTTTCTGCTTCAAAGGATATCGTCAAGAAAGTGAAAAGACAATCCACAGAATGGGAGAAAGTGTTTGTAAATAATATATCTGATAAAGGGCTTATATCTTAAATATATAAAGAACATCTAGAACTCAGTAATAAAGAGACAAAAAACCAATTAAAAAATAGAAAAGGATCCGAATAGGCATTTACCTAAAGAAGATATACAAATGACCACTAAGCATATACAAGAAGCTCAACATCATCATTAGTCATGAGGAAAATGTTAATCGAAACCACAGTGAAGTACCACTTCATGCCCACTAGAATGGCTGTAATGAAAAAGACAATACAAGTGTTGGTAAGGATGGAGCGAAGTTGGAGTTTTCATATACTGCCAAAGGGAGTTTAAAATGGTGCAGCCACTTTGGAAAACATCTGTAGCTCCTCAAAAGGATAGACATAGGGGTGCCTGGGTGGCTTAGTCAGTTAAGGGTCTGTCTTTGGCTCAGGTCCTGATCTCAGGATCCTGAGCCTGCTTTTGTCTCTCCCTCTGCCTCTCCCCACCACTAGTGCTCGTTCTCTCTCTTTCTCTCTCAAATAAATACAATCTTTTTTTTTTTTTTAAAGAAAAGGGTAATCATAGAGTTAACATCACCGTAAGGTCTACCTGAGAGATACGAAAACCGTTCCGCACATAAATTGGACATGAGCGTTGATAGCAGCATTATTTGTAATAACCAAATAATGGAAACAATCCAAATTTTTGATCACTGATGAATGCATTAAAAAATGTGGTATATCCACACAATGGAATAATATTCATCATAATGGAATAAAAAGAAATGAACTGATACTTGGTACAACACAGATAAACCTTGAAAACATGTTAAGTGACAGAAGTCAGTCACAAAGGATATCATGTATTGCATCATTCCATGTGTGTGAAATGCCCAGAATGGGAAAATGCATAGAGAAATAGAGGAGATTTGTGGTGGCCTATGATTGGGGGGAAGTGGGGAATGACTTGTAATGTGTATGGAGTTTGTTTTTGTGGTGATAAAATGTTCTAACATTGATTATGGTGATGGTTGGATAACTCAGTGAATATATGAAAAGCCATCAAAGTGTACACTTTAATTGCATAAATTGTATGGTATGTGAATTATATCTCCATAAGGCTATTATAGAAATCAAAATTAATAAAACAAATAGCTGTCATTGAGTACTTTCCAAATGCCAGGCACTGTGCTAAGCTTTATAATCTTACCTAAGTGTTATAATAAATCTGCCAGGAAGGTTTTATCATCTTTATTTACAACAGAAAAACATAAGTTTAGACATATTAGGGAACTTGCTCAAGGTCACAAAATTAGTAAGTGCTGTATTGGTTAGGACTTAGGACTTTGACCCATTTTTTATCTTACTTTGAGATTCAGGGCCATATTAAAAGGTCTTAGGTGGATCTTGTAGGCCTTCTTGTGTTCCAAGTCCATGTTCATAGTATGACCACCACCAAACAGCAGGAATTAGTGGGATCTCTGCTTCCAACTTCCTCACCATGACCTGTGGTACGGTGTTGGCCCCCAGTTGCTGCTGGATATAGGTTGGAGAGGATCTGTCCTTAGTTGTGTTCTCTGGCCTTCCAAGGGTACATTTATACTAGAGACTCCCTTAATTTCCCCTCAGATGTGTCACAGCTGTAATTCTGGGAGTGAGACTCTAGACCCTCCGCCCCCAGCACCTGATTTTACAGATTGTGCCTTGTGTTTGAAATGGAGTCCTGTTACTCTTGGCTCTGTCTCCTTCCTAGTCCCAAGAAATAAAACGTGAGAAGGAAGGTGTTAGGCCCACGAAGACAAAGACATCTAATAGGCTTACGAGGGAAAATTTGGATGAGTTTTGGGAAAACGACTCTGAAGTAGATGGATTACATTTACTGTTTGGGCTCAGCAGTTAAGGGGAAAAAGGGGACCAAAGCCAAATGTCCTTAGGAATCTTGTCAAATTCCAAATATTGGAAATCATTTCAGGATGTTTTAGTGAATTTGGCAGAATCAAGACCGTGACAGTGCCCTTTCTTCTCGGACAAAGGTGACCAAAAAACCTACAAGAATCGAAGTCCAAAAGAAGCCATGGGCATGATTACCCTTTTATGGGAAGTAGCACAAGGTCGCCCCTTGTCAGAGGAAATAGTTCAGGGAGGGTATTAACCATGAGCATGATTATGATAACAGGGTTTTTAGAAAGAGGGTAAAAATCAATTGAGGTAACCCCTCAGGTCCTAAAGGGAAGCAGCATATCCTTTCATTCTGCTGTTTGTGACCAAGGGCAGAAGCTGGAAGGGGAATTGTGTCCTGTGACTGTCCAAAGCCCCTGATTCTGTGCATTCTGAAGTATTCCCAGGAATTTTGTGGCCTCACTCTCATCTTTTGAGTTTTCCACTGGATTTGTAGAGTCAGAGGAGAACTGCATGGAATGTGCACAGAGAGGCCTTCTCTGGTTTTCAGTAAACTCAAACCCTCCATGATAGATTGAGGGGAAGGAAGAAGAAGGTGATGGTGAAGTCCTGGGAACAGCTGAGCTCTTGTTGAAGCTCCTAAATGGGTATTAGTTCATCTCAGACTCCCTGAATTAATTCATCGATTTACCATATATACTGAGTACTTACTATGCGCTATGCACTAGAAAGACAGCAGTAAATAAAACAGACAGAATTCCCTGCCCTCCTGGATTTCATATTCTAATGGATAAATTACCATTGTATTTGGGAAATATAATGTTAAATCACTAACGTTCGTAAAGGTCAGTTGTAGAGTTGGCCAAAGAGGGAAAAAATTTAATTTTCCTTCCTACAAGCAGCGACAATACCCTGTTGCAATTTTTACCCTAGCACTACAAATATTTATTCTGTTTTCCTGATAAATTTTAATATTGACTTTCACTCTTACCTCAGACAGAACGTATTGTCTTTACCATTAATGTGATGAATTATGTCCAAAGTTAAATTTTCTAAGAAGGCGAAACAACGAAACTTATCCTTTAAAATGCACCCCCTCCCCCATGAATAAAACATTGAGATGGGAAATATTTACAACAATATGGCGCTAAAGCTTTCTCCATAAATACCTCCTTTTTTCTCCTTGCTATCTCATCATCAGATATTTTTTATTCACTGAGGAAGCAAAATTTGAAAGTAAAGATATAAATTAGAAGCTTATGAAAGACATAACCACTAGCTTTGGATTTTTGTTTCAAGGCAAAAGGATGGTTTTCAGTCTCCCCTTCCCCTTCCACTTCTGCACATCAGTGTCATGTATTAATTCATAGTGGTAGGAACTGTAGTTTTTAGTGGATTCCAATCCTGGCAGTTATCAAGGGAGCTCCTGTAATGGCAACTGTTGTGGACATGTGAAAAGGTACAGCTTTTTCAGTGCTCCATTGGCCCTAGACTGACTTTCACTGCTTCTGGGTCCCCATCTGGTCACAGCTGGTTCTGCTGATGCTCCCCATCTGCAGGCTTAGCTCCATGAGCTATTCCTGATGGGAAACGATAATGCAGCATGACTCCCATCCCACGCTGGTATTATGTTATGCTCAGACCCAAGATTCAATGAGTGCAGGTGACTGAGCACCCCCCCTTTGCTACTCATGACATCTGAGATCTACTGGCAGTATTAATGACCACAAGGCATCAGGTAAGTTTGGAGCATAGCCCCCTTCACTAACTTCTTTCCCTGTATTCACTCAGGCCATAGAGTAGAAGTATAGCTTTGATGCCCTTTCCATAGTCCAGCCAGTTTACTTGTCTAGTTCACTAGTCCAGCTTCTGGAGACCCTAGCTCTAGTGACCCAGTTATTGACCTGGTTTGCTTGCTTTGAATAAGACCTTAGAGAGTGTGCCCACCTGAGCTGTTAGACTGGCCAGTATCCACCAGGCTACTTTTGGCCTTCACTGACTGGATGCGACTTGCTGATACAGCCATTTCCGAAATGAAGATGGAGACAAGTATAGCCCATGGACACTAGGCATGATGGGACCTCCAGCAACTGTGGAGCTATCCCCTGTTTCATCTCAGTGTGCGTGTCTCAAGCTAACTCCTCCATTCCCAGGTTACCTGACAATACTGTAAGACATCAGTACAAGGTTTCTAAGGTCCAGGTCTCAAGCAGCAATAATCCGTATTCAGAGTTACTTCATTTTAGAGAGGGAGACTTTGGATGTCAACATTTATTAGCTGTTAGATGTTCTCAATGTCACTTGGTCCTTGATTGTGGAAATAGGCAGATCTGAGTTTCGTATTCATTCCGGTTTCCTGAAGATAGGCAAGGCTTTGGAGCCAGGAGTAGCCTAGAAGTTCTCTGGGAGTAACTCAAGGCTCCATTAAATTCCCCCTGGGAAAGTCGTGAGATCCACAGCTATGGATTCCTTGTTGTACCCAGAACATGACATAGATTTCCTATTATTGCCAGCCCCTTTCAGTATTTCTACATTTTCTTTCATTCCTTCACTAATAGTTCCTTTTAAAAAATTTTTTATTTTAGTTTAATTTTAATTTTTTTATTATGTTCAGTTAGCCAGTGTATATCATCATTAGTTTTTGATGTAGTGCTCAACATTCAGTAGTTGCATATAACACCCATTGCTCATCACCAGACGTGCACTCCTTAATACCCATCACCCTATTACCCCATCCCCCCAAGCCTCTCCCTTCTGTAATGCTCAGTTTGTTTCCTGGAGTCCAGAGTCTTTCATGGGTTGTCTCCCTCTCTGATTTCTTCCCATTCAGTTTTCCCTCCCTTCCCCTGTGGTCCTCTGCACTAATCCTTATGTTCCACAATGAGTGAAACCATATGATAATTGTCTTTCTTTGCTTGATTTATTTCCCTAAGCATAATCTCCTCCATTTCCATCCATGTTGATACAAATGGTGGGTATCCTTTCTGATGAATTTCCTTTCTGATGGCTAAGTAATATTCCATTGTATATGTGAACCACATCATCTTTATCCATTCATCTGTTCGAGGGCATTTCGACTCCTTCCACAGCTTGGCTGTTGTGGACATTGCTCCTATGAACATTGGGGTGCATGTGCCCCTTCTTTTCACTACATCTGTATCTTTGGGGTAAATACCTAGTAGTGCAATTGCTGGGTCATAGTGTAGCTCTATTTTTAAGGTCTTGAGGAACCTCCATGCTATTTTCCAGAGTGGCTATACCAGCTTGCATTCCCACCAACAGTGTAAGAGGGTTCCCCATTCTTCACATCCTTGGCAATACTTGTTTCCTGTCTTGATAATTTTTGCCATTCTACCTGGGGTAATGTGGTCTCTCATTGTGGTCTTGATGTATGGTTCTGTGATGGCTAGTGATGTTGTACATTTTTTCATGTGTCTGTTAGTCTTTTGTATGGTTTCTTTGGAGAAGTGTCTGTTCGTGTCATCTGCCCATTTATTGACTGGATTATTTATTTTTCGGGTGTTGAGTTTGAGAAGTTCTTTATAGATCTTGGTTACTAGTCCTTTATCCATAATGTCATTTGCAAATGTCTTCTCCCATTCCATTGCCTCTTAGTTTTGTTGACTGTTTCCTTTGCTGTGCAGAAGCTTTTTGTCTTGATGAAGTCCCAAATGTTCATTTTTGCTTTTGTTTCCCTTGCCTTTAGAGACATGTCTTGAAGGAAGTCACTGTGGCCAATGTTGAAGAGTTTACTGCTTATGTTTTCCTCTAGGATTTTGATGGATTCCTGTCTCACATTGAGGTCTTTCATCCATTTTGAGTTTATCTTTGTGTATGGTGTGAGAGAGTGGTCCAGCTTCATTCTTCTGTATGTGGCTGTCCATTTTTCCCAGCACCATTTCTTGAAGAGACTGTCTTTTTTCCACTGGATATTCTTTCCTGATTTGTTGAAGATTAGTTGACCATAGAGTTGAAGGTCCATTTCTGGGGTCTCGCTTCTGTTCCATTGATCTGTGTGTGTGTGTTTGTGCCAATACCGTGCTGTCTTGATGATCACAGCTTTGTAATATAGCTTGAAGTCAGGCATTGTGATGCTCCCAACTTTGGTTTTCTTTTTTAGCAATCCCCTGGCAATTTGGGGTCTTTTCTGGTTCCATACGAATTTTAGGATTATTTGTTCCAGCTCTGTGAAAAATTTCAATGGTATTTTGATAGGGATTGCATTGAAAGTGTAGATTGTTCTGGGCAGCGTGGACATTTTCACGGTGTTTATTCTTCCAATCCATGAGCATGGAACGTTTTTCCATCTCTTTGGGTCTTCCTCAATTTCTTTCATAAGTGTTCTATAGTTTCTAGAGTGTAGATCCTTTACCTCTTTGGTTAGGTTTATTCTTAGGTATCTTATGGTTTTTGGTGCTATTGTAAATGGAATTGGTTCCTTAATTTCTCTTTCTTTAGTCCCATTGTTAGTGTACAGGAATGCAACTGATTTCAGTGCACTGAGTTTGTTCTGCCACATTGCTGAATTGCGGTATAAGTTATATTAATTTGGGGATGGAGTCTTTTGGGTTTTCCACGTAAAGTATCATGTCATCTGCAAGGAGAGAGAGTTTAACTTCTTCTTTGCCAGTTTGAATGCCTTTTATTTCTGTTTGTTGTCTGATTGCTGAGGCTAGGACTTCTAGTACTGTGTCGAACAAAAGTGGTGAGAGTGGGCATCCCTGTTGTGTTCCTGACCTTGAGGGGAAAGTTCTCAGCTTCTCCCCATTGAGAATGATATTCGCTGTGGGATTTTCATAGATGGCTTTTATGATATTGAGGTATGTTCCCTCTATGCCTGCATTTTGAAGAGTTTTAATCAGTAAAGGATGCTGTATTATGTCAGACGCTTTTTCTGAATCAGTTGAGAGGATCGTAAGGTTCTTATCTCTTCTTTTGTTAATGTGGCCTATAACATTGATTGATTTGTGAATGTTGAACCACTCTTGCATACCAGGAATAAATCCCACCTGGTTGTGGTAAATAATCCTTTTAATAATGTACTGTTGGAGCCTATTGGCTAGTATCTTGTTGAGTATTTTTGTATCCATGTTCATAGGGATATTGGTCTGTAATTCTCCTTTTTGATGGGATCTTTGGTTTTGGAATCAGGGTAATGCTCCCTCACAGAATGAGTTTGGAAGTTTTCCTTCTTTTTCTATTTTTTGGAATAGCTTCAGTAGAACAGGTATGATTTCTTCTTTAAATGTTTGATAGAAATCCCTTGGGAAGTCCTCTGGCCCTGGACTCTTGTTTTTTAGGAGGTTTTTGATTACTGTTTTATTTCCTTGCTTGATCTTGGTCTGTTCAGATTGTCTGTTTCTTCCTGTTTCAATCTTGGTAGTTAAGAACCATCCAGGAATACATCCATTTCTTGCAGGTTCCCTAATTTGTTGGCATGTAGCTGTTGGTAATAAGTTCTAGTAATTGCCTCCATTTCCTTGGTATTGGTCGTGATTTCTCCCCTTTCATTCATGATTTTATTAATTTGGGACCTTTCTCCTTTCTTTTGGATACGTCTGGCCATAGGTTTATCAATGTTATTAATTCTTTCAAAGAACCAGCTTCTAGTTTCGTTGATCTGTTCTACCATTCTTCTAGTTCCTATTTCATTCATTTCTGCTGTAATCTTTATTATTTCTCTTCTCCTGCTTAGTTTAGGCTTTATTTGCTTTTCTTTCTCCACATCCTTTAGGTGTACGGTTAGCTTGTGCATTTGGGATTTTTCTAATTTTTTGAGAGAGGCTAGGATGGCTATGTAATTCCTCTAAGGACCGCCTTTGCAGTATCCCATAGGTTCTGAACCAATGTGTTTTCATTTTCATTGGTTTGCATGAACTGTTTAAGTTCCTCTTTAATTTCCTGGTTGACCCATTCATTCTTTAGCAGGGTGCTTTTTAACCTCCAAGTGGTTGGTTGTGTTCCTTCCAATTTTTTCCTTACGGTTGAGTTCTAGTTTCAATGCATCGTAGTCTGAAAATATGCAGGGAATAATCTCAGTCTTTTGGTATCTGTCGAGACCTGATTTGTCACCCAATATGTGATCTGTTCTGTAGAACGTTCCGTGTGCACTTGAGAAGAATGAGTATTTTGTTGTTTTAGGATGGAATGTTTTGTATATATCTACAAAGTCCACCTGGTTCTATGTATCCTGCAAAGCTCTTGTTTCTAATAGTTCCTTGAAAACAATCCCGCATTGGATGTACAATTGAATTTGGAAGTGGGAGGGAAGCATCCAGGAGGGAAAGTGAAAGCGAATTGAAGAAGCTTGTTTAGAGAACCATGCGGTGCTTATGTCAGGAAAGTGGGCTACATCCTCACAAGTGCATACATTTTTTTAGTGTCCTTCTTTTTTTTCTTGTTTAAGAAAAAGATAAATTGGTCCAAGTACATGACTCTTAGTCAAGTACAAAGGATATTAGATGCTTATCTTTTCATCCATGCTTAGGGCAGGTTTGTACTTGTGCTTTCAGAGCCCAGTGAGAAGCCAGTTGCTTGGATTTGAGGAATGGGCATTCCCTTCTTTTTACGATTTCTGTAATTCTCCACGTCAGTGAAAAATAAGGATGAGACAAGTTTAAGGCTGCTTCTGTTTTGTGCTGAGGAAATGCGTGCTTGATGTAGAGAAGTAAGAGGAAAAAGCAAAGGTGAAATGGTTTGTTGAGGTGATAGTGAATTAAGTGTTAGATGTTACTGCCATCTAGTGATGCTTTAGCACCTGGCTTCCAGGGGAAGGTGAAGACTCATCTTTGTGCTACAGCATAACCTGGCACTCTCTGGAGTGGAGGTAACAGCGAAGCTTCTGAATTACCAGAAGAAAGTACTATGGTAAAGAAAAAAATTTTTTTTAATAAATAAATCCACTCTTTACAACTGTGAAAACACCGCATCTCCTCATATTAAATCCTAATCCTCTCTATTAATATTTCTGTTTTTCTGTATAAAACTTCACTGAGACAATGAAAATGGGTTTTTCAGTATATATGACACCATCTTCCCTAACACATGTTCACACATTCTCAGAGACCACGTATTATAGCACCTCTCCCTGTGTCTGTCCACAAGCCTTGTCTCTTCACAGAGCATCACTTTAAAATAAAGTTCTAATTCCAGGCGTAGTCCCCCTCCCTCTGCTGCACTCACAGGGTACCAGGATGGAGGTGAGGAAGGAAGAAGAGAGATACCATAATCGATTCCCTACCTGGTACCAGGTGCTTTGCGGTTGTGGTGGCCCTCACTACAACCCCGTAAGGTGGGATCATGCTAGTGTGAAAAAGAAGGAAATTGAGCTTCAGGAAGGTTAGGGGCAACTGGCCAGTGGTCACACAGTTGGCTGCACACAGCAGAGGTGGAGTTTGAACCCAGTGTGTCTGTGTCTGCTCTCATCGTCTGAGGAGGTGTTTGTGGCTTAGAAAGCACGGAGATAACAGTTGGGAGGGATCCCTGGGTGTGCAGTAGGTGGAAGGTGCTCTGTCCGCTCAAGAAGGGAATGAGCCCAAGTATAGCTTCACAGGGCTTCCTCTGGCACGTGGACAGATGCCAGGAAGGCACAGATGTATGTGAGTGTAAAGGGCTGGCAGTTGTAGATGCTCACACATGCCCACAGCCAGAGCAGATCTTCCAGAAATAGTGACTCTGGGTACCTGATTTCATTTCCTTTCACCCCCCCCCCCCCATCCTAAAGAAACTGAATGTCTCATGAAGATGTACCATCTGCAAAGGATTAAAAGGGCAAGGAACAAAAAGATCTAAGCACAGCATTAGCCGTCCCTTTGGTGTATAGAGGAAGAACACTGAATTTGGCTGACAAGATAGATATAGGATAGGATTTAGGAAGTGAGGCTTAGCATCCACTCTGGCTAGATGTGTGCTAACTACACATCTTATAGGACCACTGCCTTGCCAGCAGGAGAGCTAAGCACAATGGGATCATTCCTGATAGAGGCTGATTTGTATGCCAGGAAATTTGAGGATGGAAGTGAATATTCAACTCTGTGTTTATTTCTCACTTGGAAAATCCTGAAGGCAGGAGACTTTTTGGAGCAGTCTGTCATAGTAGGCAGTCACAGAACTTAGTATATTAGTTTTCTACACAACTAACTAGGGAGGCAAAGAGGTCTGAATTTCCTATGGAGAAAGGAATTGGTAGCCTGACTTGAACCATTTTGCCACGACACTGTCGGTATTAGTTTCCTAGAGCTGCTGTAACAACTTACCACAAACTAGATGGGCTAAAACAATAGACATGTATTTTCTCATACTTCTGGAGACTAGCCGTCCAAAATCAGGATGTCAGAAAAACCGTGCTCCCTCTGAAGCTTCTAGGGAAGATCCTTCCTACCGTATCCCAGCTTCTGGTAGCCCAGATGTTCTTTGGCTTGTGGCAGCATGTCTCCCAGCTCTGACTCTCATCTTCACATGGCCATCTTCCTTCTGTGTCTTCATATGGTGTTCTCTGTTTGTGTCTGTTTCCAAATTCCCCTTCTAAGGACACCAGTCATTGGATTAGGACCCACCCTAATGACTTCACTGTAACTTGATTACATTTGCAAATACCTTATTTCTAAATAAGGTTACATTCCTGAGTAGGGGGTTTAGGATTTTGGGTTTGGGGGTACACAATTCAACCCACAACAGTGTTTAAAAGGATTGGCAGTTGGGTAAGGGAACCCAGTGGTAAGAGCTGTGGAGGTTTATGACAAGCGTAGGAGCTGAAGTGGGCAGTGGAAGAGTTCCCGCTGACGTCAGAGCCTCTTGAAGCATGCACAAATGCACCCTAAGGAAACCAACAGCGTGTGGACTCTTGCTTCACAATGGGCATAACTGCCAACAGTGGGGAGCTCATGGCCCTGGTCAGGTAAAGGGACTTCCGTCAATCTTTCTTCCCAGTCCCTGTATATTGGAGGTAGAAGAGATGCAGGAAGAGGAGGATGTGTCCCAGGAATGAAGGAGCAGACCACAGCTCAGCTCCCCCCTAAGAAACCTAGAGCCACAGGGGAAAGCTGCACCAGAGGGAAGGGAGGAGAAAGGCAGGGCCTAATTTACTGGAAGATTGACTGGATCCGACTGAACCAGACTTGGTGAAACCTGAGTGGATATATGGGTCTGAGATTTGCCCAAGGTATGATCAAGGGGTAGGGAAAGGGGCTTTAAAGGACAATAAGTGGAGGAAAATATATTTTACCTAGTAAGTCAGTTCAGTATAGGAGTTGTAAGAATTCAAGTCTAAAGGCTCTCAAATCTTACACCACCTCAGAGTCTCAGTTGCCCAATCTATACAGTTTGGCTGATAATTTAACACACACACACACACACACACACACACACACACACACACACACACACACACACAGAGACACCCTCTGGAAGACTGCAAAAGAACTTTCTAAGTTTTTGGTACTGTTGTTACAGAGGCCAGACTCCACATGTGGCATCCTGTTTTCCGTGTCTTGCTTGTGTTATATCAAAAAGGCACTCAGCTTTTCTGAGCTTCAGCTTTCTCTACAAAACAGGACCATGAGTCATGGGGCTAATGAGCAGGTGAAATGAGATGTGAAATTGATTTTTATTCTGTAAAGTGTGTTATACTTGTATTTCAGACATGTTTCCTACTGTCTGTATTTTTATCATAGCAGATAGATACAATGTGTTGGATTAAGTGTAAGAATTGACATCACTTGAACTGTTACTGATAAATAGTTGTGATCAACAACCTGCCCTGGACATGGGTTACTTCTGGAAGGCTTTAAAAATATTGATATCTAGGTCCCACCGGCAGATGTCCCGATTTAACTGCTGTGGGCTTTAGCCCAGGCATCAGGTTTTTTAAGCTCCCATGGATTCGTTGGTGCAGTGGACATTGGGTTCAGAAACGTAGCGTAGAAAGCCCAACTGGAGTTGGGCTCCTAAAATTCAGAGTGGAAATCAGAATTTTTTTTTTTGTAGTCTTAGCTGTATATATTTTTTTCTTTATCATTTTTTGTTATTGAAGTATAGTTGACAGACAGCGTTACAGTAGTTTCAAATGTGCAACCTAGTGATTTGACAAGTTCATATGATCTACTCACCCCATGTATCTACCATCTGTCAGCATACAGCAGCTCTAATACTATGTTTTTAGGGATATATTTATTTATTTTAGAGAACAGGGGAGTGAGTCAGTAGGAGGAGGGGCAGAGGGAGAGCATCTTGAAACAGACTCCCCACTGAGTGGAGCTCAGTTTCAAGACCATGAGTGCATGACCTGAGCCAAAACCAAGAGTCAGATGCTTAACCGACCTAGCCACCCAGGTGCCCCTCCAGTACTATTTTTTAAATTGTCCATTATCTCTCACATGCTAAGTTTCAGTGTGCATATGGATTTGATTGTACATGGAAAGCTGCTTCATTATTTTTTTTCCTAGATCTGAGTCAGTACCATAGTACTTTATTTTATTTTTTAGGATTTATTTATTTATTTTGAGAGAGAGAGAGCACGGAGCAAGGCAGGGGAGAGGTGTAGAAGGAGAGGGAGAGCGAGCAAATCTCAAGCAGACTCCCCGCTGAGTATCAAGCCAGTTGCAGGCTTGATCTTAGGACCCTGAGATCATGGACTGAGCTGAAACCAAGAGTCAGATGCCCAACTGATTGAGCCATGCAGGAACCCACAGTATTTTTTTTTATTATTGATCCTAATATCTGATAGGGCAGTTTCCTCCCACCCACAACTTAAAAATTCACTTTCCTACTTTTTCAAATTGGTTGATTCCTATACCTTTCCTGTGAAGTTTAGAATTAGTGTGTTAAATTCCTTGAACAGTCAATGGATTTTTGTTAAATTTCATTGAATTATAGTTTGAACTGATAGAAATGGTTCTTTAAAATATAAAATATTCTAATCTATGAATAAGCTATCGCAAGGAGTAAGGACAGAAAACAAGAACTCTTCTCTAGGTGTTTTAAGCAGAAAGGAATTTGATGCAGGGCCTTAACTGCTGGCTAGGTTCCTAGAATAAGTATGTATTTGTTTGTTTTCAAATATATGTGGGCGGGGATTGGCTACTTTTTCTTTTATCTTTCTTTTGTTTTTACATTGTCACCAGAGACTGATACATACTTTTTTTTTTGTTGTTGTTTGTTTTTAGAGAGAAAGACTGCATACATGTGAGAGTGGGGAGGAGCAGAGGGAGAGAAACTCAAGCACACTCTGTGCTGAGTGATTCTGGAACTTGATATCATGAGTCTGAGATCATGACCTGAGCCAAAACCAAGAGTCAGGTGCTTAACTGACTGAGTCACCTGGGTGCCCCAAGAATGATATGTATTCTGTAGTGCTTGTTGAAAATATGCTCTGTGGCTTGCAGGATCATCAGTTTTAGTGAATGTTTAATGAGAGTTTGCAAATAATACATGTGTTCTGTTTATTGGGGATGGGGTTCTATAAATATCCTTTAGATCAAGCATATGAATTATATGCTAGTCTTCCATATCTTTGCCATTTTTTTGTCTGTTTGATCAATCAGTTTCCTAGAAAAGAGCTGTAAAATGTTCCACCGTAATTGTGGAACTTGTGGAACACAACTGTAATTGTGTAATTTGCTGATTTCTCCTTGGACTGATGACATCTTTTGCTTTACATATTTGAGACTATGTTGTGAAATGAATTTAAATTTCAGCATTCATCATTCCTGAAGAGTTCTGTCCTTTATCATTAACTCATGAACTCCTATTTTTTTTTTCTTGTCTTAAATTATATTTTGTGTGATATTTTAGAGCCCCAAAGGCTCCCTTTTGTTTAGGGTTTACTAGTGTATGTTTTCCATATCTTTACCCCTACCTTTTCTGTGTATTTATATTGTTGTTATTTCTCACAAAAATCTGGGTTTTCTCAAATTGCCATTTTGAGTAATTTTAAATGTGCAGAAAAGTTGAAGGAATAGAACAAAAAAAATGTTTACCTTTCCCCTAAATTCATCAGTTGTTCACACTTTGTCACTTTGGCTTCTCTATCAGTTACACAATTTATAATATTATAAATATTATACAATTATTTTATTGAACTCTTTGCAGATAAATTGCAGGTATCATGTTACTTTACTCTTAAATATTTATGGTAAATTTCATGCATTCCATTATATAAATATATGTATAATATATACACATATGCACACACACTCATATACACATTTTAATATTTTATTGCTGAGTAACTCATTAATGGATTTGTTACAATGTGTTTATCAATTCCCTTATACAGGACATGTGGGTTTTTTTCTAGTTTTTGGCTATTACAAGTTAAACTCCTATGAACATTTGTGTACTAGTCTATCTGTGGACAATGCTATTTTTTCTGTTGGGTATACCTAGGAGTGGAATAGCTAGATTGTATGGTAAATGTATGTTTAACTTTATTTTTAAAGATTTATTTACTTATTTATTTTAGAGAGAAAGAGAGATAGGGAGAGGGCTTGTGGGGGGCAGAGGGATAGGGAGAGAGAGAGAATCTCAAACAGATTCCCCGCTGAGTGAGGAGCCCGATGCTTTTTTCAGTATCACCACCCTGAGATCATGACCTGAGACAAAATCAAGAATCAGATGCTTAACTGACTGAGCCACCCAGATGCACTGTAGCTTTTAAAGAACTGTCAGTTTTCCTAAGTGCTTGTATCATATCCATTCCACCAGCAGTGTATGAGAGTTCTATTTCTTCCACATTCTTGCCAGTACTTGCTTTGATCAGTCTTTTTAGTTTTATCCATTTTGATAGGTAGATAGTGCTACCTCATTGTGATTTTATTTTATTTATTCATTTAAGGGTTTTATTTACATAATCTCTATACCCAAAACGGGGATTGAACTCACGACCTGGAGATCAAGAGTTGCATGCACCTCTGACTGAGCCAGCCAGGTGCCACCACGTTTTCCATTTCTTTATATCTCTGTGTCACTTTGTAGAGAATTGCATCACATCCACCTTCTTATCCCTTCATTTCTCTTGAACAATTTTACTTCTCTTTTAATGTTCTACTTTTATTGACTATTGTATTTTTCTTTTTAAAATTTATTTATTTATTTATTTAAAGTATGTATGTATGTATGTATGTATGTATGTATGTATGTATATTTATTTGACACAGAAAGAGAGTGCACAAGCAGGGGGAGCCAGAGAGGGAGAAGCAGGCTCCCCTTTGAACAGGGAGCCCAATACAGGACTCGATCCCAGCACCTTGGGGTTATGATCTGAGCCGAAGGCAAGATGCTTAACTAAGCCACCCAGGTGCCCCAATTATTGTATTTTTCATTTGCAGAAGGTTCTTTTTCGAATTCATTTATCTTTTTCTTAGTGTTCTGTTTCTAGACCTTCTTTGTTTAGTTAATTGTCAGAAATGCATATTGAAAATTACTCATGTTGGCCTGTTGTTAAATGTCGTTCTTTGGTTCTGATACTCCTGTTTGCACATCTGCTGACTCTCTCACATGGAAAGTTGTTTCCTCAGATCTGGGTGTTGTTTTCTCCCGGGTAATTCCGTGTGTCCTAGTTGTGAAAGTGTCCCTGGCTCTGGTTCCCACAGGATCCCAGGGGTTTCAATGGTCCTGAATCAGATTTGGTCTTAATTTATCTCTTTGTGGCTCCCATACAGTACAGGTAACATGAATTTAGGTCCCCTCTCTGGTATACACATGGGGTTTAGTGTCTCCCACTTGTCTTTTTATTTCTTTCTATTTAGGCTTCAGGAAAAGCATGAGCTTCCTTGAGGGCTCCATGGTGTACAGAATGGGGACTTTCTGGTTTCCTGGGAATGGCAGGGGCAGATCTTGAGGGATCCAAGCTTTACTTTTTATTTTCTTTAGAGGGAGCAAGGGAGGAGAGCAGGGGCAGAGGGAGAGGGAGAGGGAGAGAATCTCAGGCAGACTCCACACCCTGAGCCTGTGGAGCCCACTCAGGCCCTGACCTCAGAACCCTGAGATCATGAACTGAGCAAAACCAACGGTTAGATGCTTAACCTACTGAGCCACCCAGGTGCCTCAAGGGATCCAGGCTTTATGAAGGAGTCCCCCATCCAAGCTCCCACCACTTATGGCCCAGTGCCATGTCTTCAGTCCCTATGTGAGTATTAAAACCCCAGCCCCAGCCCCTGGAGCTTCTGCCTGTTTGGAACTTAGGAAGCTCCAAATACATATTCCTCTCTTCCCCCCGCCCTGTGTTCTGAATCCATTTAGATAGATGGAGAAGTCTGACAATGGACGTGAGCATTTCACCTTTACTCCAATGAAGCAGTTTATAGAACAGAGGCAACAAAAGAATTACAACACTGCCTATAACCAAACTTGCCCTCCAGGCACAGGCAGCATGGGAAAGTCTCAATTCTAGCAGCACAGCCTGCACTTTTGAGATTACTGTATAACCTAGGGCAGATGAGAATGCTCGTTTTCTACAAGTGGAGAGACGCCACAGAGGAGCAGCCAGGAGGGCTTGATCCAGATATACCTAGCAGCAGTTCCTTTTTCAAACTCATAAATCATCCCTCTTTCTCATGGAAGGAGGGAGCCAATGAGTGAGGCCAAGAGTATTACTCTAAAGGAAGGAAGTTCCTCCACTGAGAAACAAGGTGTGGGGTGTGGGGTAGTCAATCCCTTCTAAAGATACCCGATGTGCTTGTGTCTCTGGCTTTCATTCTGTCTTTCCTTTCTGAAATCTGGTATGTGTACTCTTTATTTTCAGCTAAACTGTATATTTAAGAGTATTTTTGGTATATTTTGCCCAGAATTTCCATGTTTCAGGCCAGGAGCTTCAGCTGTCATGTTGTTGGAAGTTCCTCTAGAGAGTGTTTTCACAAAGGAAACAGGATGGCCTATTGAAATAGGCAAGTGCTAAAGGAGAACAGAGGGATCTAGACCTCTCTCCATGTCTTTTCAGGACCTCGGAGGCTGCACCAAATAAAAGCTATTTGCTAATATGATTCTTTCCTTCATTAAGTATAAGAAAGTAAACATGGGTATAGATCCCCGCATACCCTAATATATGTGTATTGACTCTCTGAGTTTAGTAAACACTTTTAAACATGTATGATGCATGCAGTTTGAATTTCTGACTCTTATATCCGTATCTTGCGGACTGTCATTTACAGTCTCATGTTGTTCTCGTTAATCTATTGTAATACAGTGATAAAGGTACAGCTTCATCAAAGTACATATTTGTAATGGGAATCCTTGGGGCACCTGGGTGGCTCAGTTGGTTAAGCATCTGCCTTCGGCCTAGGTCATGATTTCCAGGTTCTGGGATTGAGCCCCTATAGGACTCCCACCTCAGCGGGGAGTCTGCTTCTCCCTCTCTCTCTGCCTGCTTGTGCTCTCTCTGTCTCTTTTTCTCTCAAATGAATAAATGATATCTTTAAAATAATATAATGGGATGACCTGAAGATACTTGAAAATAGTTCATAGTCAATGGGTTTTGATGAAATTCCTTTATTTAAGCAATTGCATGTTAAATTTAATACATTTAAAGTTTGTATAAAGAAGAGAGAACTTAAAAGGCATTATAAAAACAGTAGGAAAGTCTGTCTCTGATCTCTTGTGCATTTAGTCTAGGAAAATACCACATCCCTCCTTGCATGCTCATAAAACAAGACGGAACCAGCACTGAATTGAATAAAACAGTAACGTGTCTGTGCTGTCACATCTGATCTTTTTTCTCTTCCTGGAAATTGGCATGAACATAGTTTGTCCTCAATTTCAAGTCTTTAAGTTTAGAAGGAGAAACATTTCAATATAGTAATGTAAAATAAGTGGAAATTTTCATTGAACACTTAGTTGCTTTGATAGGCATTGCCCAAACATGTGCAAACACGTTCTGTGTTTTATAGTGTCACCTCCTCAATTCTCACTGGTTGCACAATTCTTAACCCATTTTACAGATTAGGAGACACGAGTTTTCAGAATTTATTGGCACCCATGCGGTGTTATATTGTTTAAACGACCTACTTTATTCAAAGCCAAATACAGCGTGCCGGTAGGACATATGGTAATACCCAAAGGAACTGAGGGAACGAAAAGATCTTTGAGCATTGGTGTTTTAGCATCTGACCCTTGAATAGCTTTCATGCAAGCATCTAGCTTGCTTGAGATTTTCAAGCATGTCTGCTCTGTCCATCTCACGTCCAGAGTGTACCCATCGCCTCAGGGACTTTCCCTGCCTTCTTCAGAGAAGGTAAAGGAGGGACACCCAAGCAGGTTTGGAGGGCATGGGGGTGTGGAGGAGTATGAGATGGGCTACAGAGAAGTTTCTGAGGTGACGTTAGTTTCTTCCATTTCCCTTCCCTCTAGAAGCCTCCTCACTTCCCAGCCCCTCTGTCTTCCCCTCAGATCAAGTCCAGTTTTTTTCTGATTTTCCTTCTCTTCTATCCCTGACACCTCTTACTCAGCCCCGCCCACCTCTCAGAGCCCGCCCCTCCGCGATCACGCCTCCCTCTAGGCTCCTCCCTTCCCATTAGTCCTGCCCGCTCCCCATCATGCTTGTGTTACTTGCCAGTCACCCTGAACCAGCCTCTTGGCCCGCCCCTGTACTCACACCCAGCAGGTCTGGGGTTTCGCCTGCAGGCGGGGGAGCCAGGGCAGTGGAAAGATGGAGTGTGTATCTGGCGGCTTCTCCGAGGAACAGTTCCAGAAGGCCTGCGTGGAGCTCCAGCATTTCGGGCGGGCTGGGAATGACTGGGAGCTGCTGATGGAGCACGAAGGCTTCAATATTTACAGACAGCAGGACGAGGTAGCATTTGGCCCGCTGGAGAACCCGGGGCTGTTGCTAGCCAGGGTCAAGCTTCCCAGGGAGTGAGGGTCTGCGGCCACAGAGTCAGGGCCAGAATTGATCAGGTGGAGCTGGGAGGAGCTAGTGCAGGGGCAGTGCCTGCAGCTGACTTTGCCCCCTGCCATCCGGAGGTCATCCAATTCAACCTCAGGTCAGACAGCCAAGGGGGGAGTGGTCTGTTGGAAGTTGAGCATTGAGTTAAAAGGTGGGTAGGCTGAGTCTTGGCCCCAAGCACTTGTCTGTGAGGGTCGTGGATCCCCCTCCTGGGTGGGTGCCACTACTGTGTGTGTGTGTGTGTGTGTGTGTGTGTGTGTGTGTGTGTGTGTGTGTCGGTGGGGTGGGGAGAACCTTAGGGTTTGCATATGGGTGGAAAGGAGACTGGACTTTTTGGAGACTGGTGGGTGTACAGGGATAGTATGAGTGTGGAGCAGTGTGCCTGAGAAGGGAGTTACTATCATCTCATTTTAGTGGCTTGTTTCTCTTCATGGCTGCCCCTTCTTTGCAAGCAGCACTTAATAATTTAGTCCAAAGCTTCAGGGAGAAAGATGATTTAAAGGATAGGAGGCATGGAGTTGCTTATTAAGCGTGCTCACCAGAGGCCTTTGAAACCAGGTAGGTATCCAGGTGGAAAGATTGCTTTGCACCTGAGATCTGTCATCAGCTACACTGTGTGATAGCAGCTGCATGGCACATGGGTTAAAAAGTCACCTTTAGGCAGGTAAGTGCAATCAAGGCTTCCTGGCAGAGGAGTAGGGAGGCATTCTGAACATGTGTGGCAGAGCCACTGGGTGTGACAAGAGGAACAAGCTCACAGCCCAGAGCAGGCAGAATTAATTTCTGAGCGTAATTTCAGTTGTTGCCTTGGGGCAAAAATGGACATCTTTTCAGGCAAAATCCTTTATTCCTCTCTCTGACTATTCCCTCTTCCTTACCAGCCACATCCAGGCATTTGCCAGGTTTTGTCAATGCGACTGCTCAGACATGTCTGATATCTGGCCTCCTTCCCTTCCCTTTTCTTTCCTTTGTGGCTGCCACGTTGGGTGGTACCTCTCACCTAGAATTGCAGTGACCTCTGTAACTGCTGGCCTTCCACCTCTCTGATCCCTTCTCTCCTACACAGTACAGCCTGCTCAAGCACCTGAAGGACAGGCTGTGGTCTTACCACTCCCCTTTCAGTGGCACTGTTGGTTGCAGAATTAAAGCTAAGAATAACTAGTGTAATAGCTCACACGTGGCATGCTTATGTTCCAGGCACTGCTTACGTGCTTTACAGGTATTAATCTTCACATCAGTCTTTTTAAAAATTTTTTACTTTGTTTAAATTCAAATTAGTTAACATATGGTGTATTATTGGTCTCAGGAGTAGAATTTAGTGATTTATTACTCACATTCAACACCCTGTACTCATCCCAACGATGCCCTTCTTAATACTACACCCATGTAGCCCATCCCCCTACCTACCTCCCCTCCAGCAACCCTCAGTTTGTTCTGTAAACTACAGACTCTTATGGTTTCCCACCCTGTTTTTATCTTATTTTTCCTTGCCTTCCCCTTTGTTCATCTGTTTCATTCATATCACATCATGATATCTGTCTTTCTCTAACTTATTTCACTTAGCATAATACACTCTAGTTCCATCCACATTGTTGCAGATGGCAAGATTTCATTCTTTTTGATGGCTGGGTAATAGTTCATTGTGTATATATACCACATCTTCTTTATCCATTCATGGACATTTGGGCTCTTTCCATAGTTTGACTATGTGGATAGTCCTGCCATAAACTTTGGGGTGCATGTGCCCCTTCCTATCAGCACTTTGTATCCTGTGGATAAATACCTAGTAGGCTCACATCACCCTTAACGTAACTACCACCTTTTTACCTATACGAAACGGAGTATGTGGAGAGGTTAAGTTGATTGCTGAGGGTTTGAACTGGGATCAGAGCTCAACTGTCCACTTCCAGACCTGTGCCATGGATAGGCTCCTTGCTGAGTTCCCTCTCTGAAGGAAGGCAAATGCTGCCAGGTGGGCTATACAGATCTTTCTCAACTTAAGATGGGTTTACATCCTGATAAATCCATTGTAAGTTGAAAGTATGGTAAGTCAAAAATGCATTTAATACACCTCACCTACTGAACATCATAGCTTAGCCTAGCTGATCGTCACCGTGCTCAGAATGCTTTCATTAGCCTAGAGTTGGGCAAAATCATCACAAAGCCTGTTTCACACTGAAGTGTTGACTATCATGTAATTTATTGAATAGTGTACTGAAAGCGAGAAACAGAATGATCGTATGGGTGCAGAACGGTTGTATCAGTATTTGACCCTGTGGCTCACTGCCCCTGCCCAGCGTCAGGAGAAGGTACCATACCACATCTCACTAGCCCTGGGAAAGATCAAAATTCCACATTCAAAGTACAGTTTCTACTGAATGCATATTGCTTCTGTACTTTTGTAAAGTGGAAAAATTATAAGTTGTACTGTCAGATATTGTTGACTGTACTGTACTAGTTTGGTCCCAACTTACATTTCTAGCTTTATGTCCCTGACTCATCTGCACACCCCCTGTCCTCTAGCCCACCCAGACCACTCTACCCTTTGCCCCTCCAATGGACCTGTGTTCTTTGCTTTTGTGCCTGTGAGCTGAGACAGTGATGGCTTTGTACTGGGTATTGTTTTCATTGTGTACTGTTACGTAGCAGGGCCCTCTTCCCTCTGGTTGGGAGGACGAGTAGGTCTTTAGAATAGCTCCCACCCCTACTAATCATACTATATGTCTTATTTCAACCTGTTCTAGGGATGAGAGAAGTCATGGTTCACTGATGTAAAGTATAGTTGCTCCCAGATAACTTGTCTAAGTTTAAAGGGCCATGGGATTCCAGTAGGTGTGCCCTTGAGCCCCAGCAGCTAGGATGAAGGCCATTCATGGCCACTTTGATTTCCATCTGTATTAGAATGTCAAGAGGCCCCATTGGTTCAGGGTATAAGCCCTTTCCTAGAATCCTTACTGTGTTCTAGCTTTTTCCAGCATTGTTTGCTGCCTGGCTCACTTGCTAAAGCCTCATTTTCTTCCCAGGTTGACTCCCATGTTTTACCTTCCTCCTGGAAGGGAATTCCCTCTAATTTCTAGTTAGGAAATCTTTTCATCTGACTATCACACTTTATCAAAAGTGAATTCAGCTTGTCCCACACTCTGTGTAGACCTGTACCTGTCTGCCCCAGAGCACTTTATCTGTCTTACGGGCGAGTGGTGTTTAATACAACTTGCATGTTACTGTCATTTGTCTTTTCTTCCACCCACTCAAACCATTTTACCCACATGAGTGCATATGGCCCCTTCAGGTCCCCAGCTGGAGGTCAGAGCAGAAGACCGGGGCCCCTCTGTCAATCTTTGTCTTGATTAATCTACCTGACCATTTGTGCAGGGGAGTCCAGGTGAGGTTTCTTACTGCCCTCTTGGCTTTCTGACTTTTTAAATGCCAACAACTGGGGTCAACAGAGTGGAACTCTTTAATGTTGAAGGGCCACCAGGGGGTCCCACTGAGCCCCCATCTTTCAAAGGTCCCACATTAAGGCTTTGCCTCAACCCCATCAACATCTGCTTCATTCATCCTATTTCTTTTTTATTTTTTAAAGATTTTATTTATTTATTTGACAGAGATAGAGACAGCCAGCGAGAGAGGGAACACAAGCAGGGGGAGTGGGAGAGGAAGAAGCAGGCTCCCAGCGGAGGAGCCCGATGTGGGGCTCGATCCCCAAACGCGGGGATCACGCCCTGAGCCGAAGGCAGACGCCTAACGACTGAGCCACCCAGGCGCCCCGCATCCTATTTCTTAATAGCCATCAAAAATTTTGACTCTATTGAGATGAGTGCCTTCATTCCTCTCTCTGTCTTTCCCCACTTTCTTATTAATTACTCTCATTTTTCTTGGCATCTATAAGACCTGTAAAGGGAAAGTGAGGCAGGTAATCTGGTGAGTCTTCTTGGATTGCTTGAGTTTTGCAGCAGTAAGTTTACGTGTAGTGCCCATGCAAAAGGGACCTCTTCCCTCTTTATCAAAATATTTACAATGACTTGAGTAAGGAGCATATTCCTTTTTATTTTTATTTTTATTTATTTATTTGACAGAAAGAGAGCATAAGCAGGGGGAGATGCAGTGGGGGAGGGAGAAGCAGGTCCTCTATGAGTAAGGAGCCGGATGCGGGACTGGATCCCAGCTGGGACCATGACCTGAGCTGAAGGCAGACACTAAACTGACTGAGCCACCCAGGCGTCCCGAGGAGCATATTCTATAGATAATATCCCCATCAGAATAAGGCCAGTCCTACATCTGGATCATGTATAGCCATTTATGTTGGTCCATCATGAGCTCTGATAATGATCTATCATTACATGTTTCGAAAAGACTGAAATAAGCGTAGAGGCCTTTGAGTGTTTCACTGTAACAAATAAATTCTATTTTAAAATTAAAAAGGATTGTAGCTTTTTTTTTTTTAGTAGACAAATAATTCTCAATCACGTTCTTGGACAGATGGCTACTTTTGATATACAGTATTTGGTACTTTTTCATTTTCTCCTTTCCTATTAAATCACAGAATTTTTGGACTTTGGAAGTTTCTTTGAAATCATTCTGTCCAACACCATCATGTTTTCCATTGACTTCTTTTTTCTACTCCCTTTGCCTGCTCTGTTTCCATCCTCCCTTCTCTTTTTTTCCTCCCCAGGTGATAATGTCAATAACTTACCTTTACATGGTGATTTAATTTACAAAATGCTGTCACATACAAGTCTCCTTTATCCCTGTAAACCAATCTGGAAGGTAGGGAGAGACACGCTTATTTTCCTATTTTACAGATGGAAATAAGACCCAGAGTTGTGAAGTGAGACACACAAGACCTCATAACTAGTAACTAGACATGAACCAGCCTGCTTTGATAAGCTCGGCACCAAATACACAGCTTGCTTCGAGGCAAGAACTACTTTCTGGAGACTAGGGAAAACTAGCCCAGAGCTGCCACGGGGTATTATGGGAAGAACATGGGTTTTGGAAGCAGATTGTCCCGGGTTAGAATCTCCATTCTGCCCACCATCATTCATTTTTTCATCCAGAGAATATTCATCAAATGTCTCCCGTGTGCTGTTGCCCTCACAGGCACTGGGGATAAGCAGTGAACAGGAAGATGCGCCTTCTCTTTCAATAATTAGTTCTTGAACAATGAATGACATTCACTGATGAGAAGAAACTATCATATATGATGAAATGTTGGGTGAAAAATGCTATGAAGAAAGTAAAGTGGGATGAAGGGGTAGAGAGATGGTATGGCAGTGGTGGCCATGGGTGATGTGATGTGTTTTAGATAAGGGAATCCGGAGAGCCCTTCTGCAGAGGTAACATTTGAGTGGAGATAGAAATGAAGTAGGAGAAGGCATCATGCAAATATCTGGAGGAGAAATGTACGGGAGAGTGTTTTTCAAAGTTCAGGTACATTAGAATCACCTATCCTCATTAGAATTGAGCTATCCTCAATTTAGGCCAAGTGAATAGTGGTCTGACTAGATCTGGTTTGGCTTGACTTCTTAACGTTTTAAAATCTGAATGTCTGGCATTGTGAGAAGGGACTGACTGCATTGTGTCTTTGTCCTTCTAATCAAAGAGTGTGGTGAAGAGCAGACAGCTCATTTCTAGGGACTGTTCTTTTCCATGCTGTGCACCTACTGATTTCAAAACGCCTGGCACTCTTACGAAAATTATGTTTAGCCAGGCTGGGCTAAGAGAAAGTTTAGCTTTTAGGAGGGAAACACAGATTTAACTCCCTGGAGAACAGATTTACCTCAATGGATGAAAAGTTTCCAGTACCACCCCCACAGGTGAGATGATAAAGCGGTTTGTGTCATGGGTGTCTTCGGGACCCCTTCTCTCACCCTTCTACCTCTCTGCTAAGGGAAGAGGAGTTACCAGCAGGAGTGATGGAACAGTTATTGAACCTGAGACACTTATCAAGCCATATTTTACTATTGGGCAGGGCCGCCATGTCTGAATGCCAAGCACCCATGTGTGGTACTCTCCTACCTGCTGCAGATGGAGGCCGGCTCTTGTGCTCTCTTGCTCACGCTCTCTGTCTCTGTCTCCCTCTCCTTTTCTATCTTCCTGAGCACACAGCTGGATGGATATGTCAGAGCCTCAGGTCTTCCGCTCCTCACTTCTCTTTCAGGATGAGCATGTGGTGTGAGGCTGTATGAGAATGTTGGTCCCAAGATTTAAATTGGGGAGAGTGAGGGGAGAGGGATGATTAGGACCCCCCACTTCTGTCTCTAGGTATAAGCCAAGCTTCATGCCCTCATCCTGTCTTTCATCAAATTCCAACAAGGGGTTCACAGGAGGTGACTATTAATAAAGCAAAACTCTGATTGTCATTGGGTCTTGGGGACGCCTTGAGAGGAGAAGTTACTTGTCAGCAAGGATTTGGACATTCTGGATGCTTGGAAACGATACCATACCAATAACAGGGTGATCCAGGGGCTGAGTGGAGCAGTGAGTTTAGGTGAGTTTCATAGCATATTTTCTATTTTAGCAGATTTATTTAGGTAGCATTTGTATACCCTAAATTTTGTTCATCGTAAAGTGTACAGTTCAATGAATTTTAGTAAAATTATGGAATTATTCCTGCAGTCTAGTTTTAGAACATTTGCGATACCCCCAAAAGAAACTTCTTGTCTATTTGCTGTCATTCCTTGTTCCCATTTTCAGTCCCAGACAGCCACCAATCTGTCTCTGTAGACTTGCCTTTTCCAGAGATTTCTTAGAACTCCTTTAAGCCTCAGTTTCCTTGCCTGAAAAATGGGTTTACCAATTCTCCATACCTTAAATTATCATTGTGTGGATTAATTGGGATAATCCAATATCAGTCCAGTGTCTGGTATTCACTAAGCACTCAGTAAGTATTAACTATCATTATTATTTTACCTAATTATCTGCAATCCTTAGGGATTAAACCTGCCATGTTTTCTGAGAGAGATCTGAAATATTAGATCAGGTTTACTCCACTGCATTTTCTCATGTAGTCTTGGTACACACTTCCCCGTGGCAGCTCTATCTTTGATTCCTGTCATCGGAATTGATGCTCTTTGGTGAAAAATGCTTACTTTCCATACCACTGGAGTCTGCTACTTGTCAGACAGAGTAGCTGGAGTTGGTCCGCTTCCACAGTCATAGATTCAGGAGGTTTCCTCCCTGCCCTCCCCAGCCCTGAGGAATGGGAATGAGTTCTTCTGTGAGAGGCTAAGAAAATTCAGCACACACTCAGAGGTGCATTTGCAGGAGTAGACATCAAGGCTGTCTTACAGTTAGTGATGTCAGTGCAAATGAACATCATAAATTGCAGAGACTGAGTGACACCTTTCTCCAGATCAGGCAGGGCAGAGGTAAAGGATGTCTCCCAGGGATTAGTCCTCTGGGGACGCTGCAAATGTCAAATGCAAACATTATGACATTTTGACATTTCTCATATGTAAACGCATGAGCTCTTACAGAATTTATCCTGTACAGGACCAACAGGTGTACTATTGGCAGTAGTGTTTCTCAAAATATGTTAGCCCTATGAATGCAATTGAAAATATAATGTCCAGTTCGTTCGTGCATGTAAATCAACATTGCTAAGAAATACAACAATCTGATGTTTAGACAAGTGAGCCAGAATAACAGAACATCTTACAAGTTAGTGATATCAGTAGCAAATTGTCAAATCACGCCTCTGCCCCCCATTTCTTCATTTATAAAGTGGAGATATTGATATGCTTACTTCACAGGATTATTGCAAGTATTAATCACCAAGCACAGTCCCTGGCTTAGGGCAGGTACTCCATGGATGTTAGTTTCCCCCCAAAATATGCATTTTGTTACATTTCTGAATCCTCAATTCTTTAATCTGGCAAAATGGGATCATCATACCTACCTTATTAATGAGAATGATATCTAATATCTGCTGAGTACTTATGTATGAGGCACCACAGTAAGAATTTTGGATGGATTATCTCATTTACTCCTCATAATCATCTCCTTAAGTACACACTCTTTGCAGTGACCCAGTTTGCAGCTGAGGAAAGCAAGGCTAGCAGGTAGAAGAGCTTAGACAATACTGGGTCTACTGTGACTCTGAGCCCATAGTATAACCTCCATGGGGTGTTTTCTGATTTTTGAGATGACTCTTTGGAATAATACATGGAGAGACAGCAAAACATTAGTCCATTGAAAGTTGTATTATTCATCCTTTTCCATTTCTACCTTTCCCCTGGTCTGGATCTGAATCCCTACAGAAGTGGCATCTAAAAAACACCTCCTCTGGCTACTTGGAGGACACACACACCAGGCTTAGGACTTCAGGGGAGCATCTGAGTGGGAGTCCATCCTGGGTGGTCCAGGATAGGAGCACTGGCTTGGGACCAGAAGAAACAGGTTCTCATCCAGGCTCTGCTACCAACAGTATATTAGTGGGACTCCTGGCAAGTCACTAACATCTTTTACATGAAGGTCTAAGGCCCCTTCTGGCTCTAAGATGCTATGTGTTAGGTCTTCTTACATTAATCATTAGATTGTAGTTTGGAACAATGGTTTGGGGAAAACCTGCAGAGAGTAGAGCTAAATAGGAGACACTGTAGGAAGTAGAAGGGCCCATGTCACCCTCTTTCTGGTTATCCCAAGTACTAGCTGTGGGACTCAGGCAAGTAATTTAGCCTGTCTGAACATCATTTCTTCATAACACCCCCATCTCTATCACAGGGCAACGTGAAAGATTACATGATAATGAATATAAAACTGGACAGAGGGCGCCTGGGTGGCGCACTTGTTAAGCGTCTGCCTTCAGCTCAGGGTGTGATCCCGGGCGTTCTGGGATCGAGCCCCACATCAGGCTCCGCCGCTGGGAGCCTGCTTCTTCCTCTCCCACTCCCCCTGCTTCTATTCCCTCTCTCACTGGCTGTCTCTATCTCTGTCAAATAAATAAAATCTTTAAAAAAAATAAAAAAACTGGACACTAAACTGTATACTAGTACTAATAACTAGTACTAGTAAAATAACTTATAGCAGGTTAAAGTGACTGGAAAACTTCAATACAGAATAGATGGCTGTTGTAGTGACTACTGACAGATCACCAAGGGAAGCATGTTCCAAGCTGAAAAGCCAAGATTATGTCTATACCTGATTTCTTCTCAGGGCCAAGGATATAGTGAGTCCTAGCAAGTATGTAATTTTAATAAAATTTATGATAATTTTTGTAATTATAATTTTTCTCTGACTTAGTGGAAGGAGGCAGTACTTTCTATAACAGAGTGTGTGGGGTTTTAGATAATTTTAGATATGCAGAATTAAATATACTTCTATTTAATGTGCATTAGCAGTGGCTATTATCTCTTACCTCTCTTCCTTGACAATGCATTTTGGCAATACTTATGTACTTCTGTACTGTTTTAATGAATTTACACATAAAATATTTTCTTGTAAATGCTCCTAAGTCTTACCAGCACTCTTCTGGCAGTCTGCTTTTCTACTTTACAGTAAGAATGCCAAATAACAAATCTGGACTTAGTAAGGAGAGGCTTTTATTCAAAAGGATTATTGCAAAGTTGGGGGAGAGATTATTGTAATAAGGAGAACACTTTGACCATAAGATCTGTGAGTGTCTCAGTAATTAGGCAAAAAGAGTTTTTCTTTTATAGAGACAAGTAAACAAGGCGAGAGACAGTGTGGAGAAGTGAGGTGAAAGGTGACATGACTGGATAGTAGGTCAGAGAATATTTTACCTTGAGGCCAGTCTGTTCTCAGGAGGGGCTGAAATGCTGGCTCGGGCCAAGGGTGGGCTAACGTTTAGGGGCCCGGAAGAAGGAGAGAAGCTTAACCAGTGTGGTGCATAAGCATTTAGTTCTGATTGATCCAGGGGGACAAGCAGTTCATCTAATCATTTATGAGGCAGTGAAAGGGAATTCAGAGGGTCTGTGTCTGGCCTTGTCACAGGTAAACAAGGGTAGCATCTGTGAGTCTTATCTAAGTCACATGGGAATCGTGGTTCTTTGCAATAAGCTATTTTCTGGAGCACAAAGGAGAAGGGAGTTTTTTAACCTTCACTGTTTTCCCAGATCACAGGACTCAAGTAAAATTCACTGTTGGGAAGCATCATTTGTACCATTTACCTGGTTGTTCAAGCAAAGGTTCTAAGATGCAAATCTTCACTTTTCAAATTTTCACCCACAGACAATTTACCAGCACTTCTTGCTGACATTATTTCTAAATATATCCCTAAATCACTGGACTTCTCTCCATCACTGTTGTCACCTCCTTGTTCAAATCCCCATCATCTCTTATCTGGACCATTGTACTAGTCTTCAAAACCATCTCTTTGCTCCCTTATGATCTACTTTCTACCAAGCAGCAAGAATCATTTTTTTATTTATTATTCCCTCTCTTTAAAGTCACTCATTGGTTTTCCTTAGTAGTTAGAAAAAAATCCTTATCCCTTACCCTGGTTTACAAAGCCCTTTGGAGTCGACCCCTATTAACTCTGTGACCTCAGCTCCTACCACTCTCCCCCATCCACACTTCTCTGAGTGCTGTGACTTTCGGTTCTTTTAGCATGCCTGTCCGTCAATCAGAGGGCCTTCCCCATACCGGGAATGAGTCTTCTCTATCTTCCCATGACGGGCTCCTTCTATATTTAGAATAAGATGTTCTCATAAAGGTTCTCTCTCATAGAGGTCTTTCCTGACCACCTAATTTATATAGGACACTCCTCCCCATCCCCATTCAGTCAGCATTGATCACATAACTTTCCTTATAACCTATTCAGATTACTTAGATAGCATTTATAGCCACTACGACCACCAATGTCTAAAAGCAAATATAAGATTCATGATAGCAGGGGCCTCACCTGCTTGTTCCTCGTTGTGTCACCAAGACCACAGAGGACGTCATCAGTGATGGTGTTGCATGAACAGCTGTTTTTCATATGCTGTGTAATCCAGCTGTCTCTCAATTTGGGAATCAACAGGTTGTTTCTGCCTGTTCTGCTTTTATAGCCAACTGGACTTTATGCATATAAAGTCTTCGGTGTTCTGGACAATTGCCTGCCAGCTGTGCTCGCAGATGTCTATATGGACTTAGACTACAGAAAACAGTGGGATGATTATGTTGAAGGTGAGTAACACCTATTATTCATCACCTTTAAAAATTATCTGGACAGTAGACTACATTGTTATTCTAGCCAGTGGAAAGCAACAGGTTTAATTACTATGTTCTATTTTAAATTTTAGCATAAAAGTCTTAATGCTGGGCTGAAACATGCCTTTGTGATTCCTTGCACACTCTCAGATGCCACTCTCCAGTTTGCTCTGAGGCCTCCATTGTGCTCACTGTAAGTCTGTCATCATCCCATATATCTAGAAAGTCACAAAGGCTTCTTGGAGGAGGTGGTGTCCAAGCTTCGTTTTGGAAGTTGAATCAAAGTTTTATAACAACAAGAATGCAAAAATCACAAAACAAGAAGGCATATAGGTAAGAAGCTGAGAGGGTGAGGGGATGAGGGGGTGAGTGGTTTGAGGCCATCTGAGGCCCAGGGAACAGCATGAGTAAAGCGAGGAAGGTATGAAACAGCATGGCATGTGCAAACACTGAGCAGTTTGATTTTATTGGCTTGTTGGGGTAGCAGAATCTAGAGCTACGGTGGGAGGAAGGGCCAGATCCCCAGGGTCCCAGCCTGGCCACGAGGCTACAGTGCATAGATTTGACCCTGAAAGCGATGGGCGGCTATGAAAGAGGTGATCCTCCTGTCACTTAGAGCTGGGAGTGGCCTCTGCCACTCAGTCACAGTGGACTAGAACTGCAGAGCTAGCCCAGGGGCACATCAACTCTGAAAGACACTTGCTAGAGTCAGGACACTTGGCTGCAAGCAACAAGAAGTTAACAAATGCCAGTGTGAGAAAAGGAAAAAGAGTTTATTGGTTCATGGCATTGAATAGTCCAGGGGTTTCTGACCTCCAGGACACTGCGTCTAATGTTTAAATGCTTTCTCCATCTGGACTCAGTTTTCTTCTGAGCTGCCCTAGTTCTCAGGCAGATTCTTATGTCATGGCCAAGACGGCCCCCAGACGATCCAGGCTTATAGTCTCACCATATAAATAACCCCACAGGAACAGGAATAAGTCCCACAATTTGCTGTCCTGGTGTCCTGTGGATGTTTGTCATGGTTTTGGTCTTAGTGGTTTCAAATAGCCTTCCTGTCTAGGGTGAATTTTGATGCTCCTCCATTCAAGGGAGAAGCCCGATGTTGTCTGTCCCAGTCTCCTTCGCAGCCATGGTTCAGTGATGTAATATAGATGTTGCCGGTGAGACAACACGCAGCTTCAGTTTGAGAGAGAACAACATGAGCAAGCAGGCAGCCCCACAATCCGTTTTCTGGTGATGGAGGGGCTAAGGTACCTGATGTTGGGAGAGACACGGCAGAGCCTCTGATGTTTGGTACCTAGCATCAGCCATTCATGCTACCGTGTCCAGTCTAGTCACAGCAGTAGTTTGGCTTCTCTGGAACTAAGCCTAACTCTGGTCCTTCTAGATATTCTGTGACCTACCTGAGAGCCTTTACTGAACCACTTTTTGGCCCTGGCCCGATGTACCACCCCTGAACAAATACTGGGCCATGTCTTCCTCATTTTCCCAGCCGTGAAATTAATGCTGAGTCAGTCCTGCTTAAACCACATAGTAAGGAAGAGGGAAAGGATGATGCCCTGAAGGAGAACTGAGATTGCTGGTCCAGGAAGGGGAGGTGATGCTGAGCATGCAAAGGTAACACGTCCACTTCTTCCCTTCCTCTCAAGGGCTGTCTTTAGCCCCTCGTGGCACCAATGCCCTGGCAAGCTCTTTAATCCATGGTCTGCTTCTAATAGATTTTCTTTCTGAAGCTGAATTCAATCATGCATTTCCCCCATCAGGAGCTCCTCAAGGGGCTCTCGTGGTTACTTCAGCAGGCTCGGCTTGGCTCCTTCTCTAAATGGTTAGTTTGCAGCTTACTGCACAGCTGGGGTCAGAGGGTGTGCATGTCATTGAATTCCTTTGCTTTCTCCAGCCAAGAGTCGGCTGCTATTTGCGCACAATACAATGAAGGAATATTAAGGAATTCTGGTCATTGTAGCTGTGGTAAAATGTAAAGAAACAGGAGAGAAGCAAGATACTCAGGGTTAGCCACAGTTCTGCCACTTCCTAGCTGTTTAGGAAGGACACTGCCCTCCCTGGAACCTTCTTTTCCCAGCTGAACACACTAGACTGGGTGACTCAGTTCCAGGATAGCTGTAAAAGGTCAAGAAATCTAAAGAGAAAAGGTTTCAAAAGCAAAACTATTGGGATTCTAGTGACATCTGGTGGTCGCCTTGATTTTATTTATTTTATATTTATTTTTTAATAGCATGTATGTCTTTTATTTTTATAATAATTTTTTATTATGTTAGGTTAGTCACCATACAGTACATCCTTAGTTTTTGATGTAATGTTCCATGATTCATTATTTGCATATAACACCCAGTGCACCATGCAATGCATGCCCTCCTTAATACCCATCACCGGCCTATCCCAATCCCCCACCTCCTCCCCTCTGAAGCCCTCCGTTTGTTTCCCAGAGTCCACAGTCTCTCATGGTTCATTCCCTCTTCTGTTTACCCCTTCATTCTTCCCTTCTATCTCCTACCGATCGCCCTGATTTTAAAACCTGAACATTTATTTTTGGATGCCTGATTTTGTTTTATTGCATTTTTTTGAGAATCTTGCTAGTGCTATACAATGGAAATATTTAATTTTTTTTTTTTTACCGTATTTTTATGTCTACTAGACTCTGCCCTTGGGCAACAAGCTTTCAGCATTAATGAATCTATCTGATTTTTTTCTAGAATTCTGTGCCTTATGAGTTGGTGGTTTATCATATCCTCAGAGGTCATCATACCTAGGCATCTTGTTAACTGGAGCCCAGAAGCTTAAGATACATTACCTTCTTTTGTTCTCCTCAGAACTGTACGAAAAGGAATGCAATGGAAAAACAGTGGTCTACTGGCAAGTGAAGTACCCTTATCCCATGTACTACCGAGACGTATCCTTCCTACTTGGCTTTCTAAGTGTTTCTTGTGCCCCTTGGCCATCGCCCAATGGTGGCATGCCCAGCAGGTGTGGACAGCATTGTCCTTGATTCTTAAGAAGAATATGCTAAAACTGTTGCTTCTTGTGTGACTTTTGAAACCTTAGTGTGTGATGTCTGGGCCTGACCGTGTGGAGCCTCTGTGATTGTGGTCACTGAAGGGCAGCTTAGACTTTTCTAAGAAGTTTCCTAAGGCTTGAAATTGTTGGGCCACAGAATTGGGGACCTGGAAAGAACTTTTTATAAAGAGTGTTTAATACATTCCCTCAATCTGGAGGTGGAGGTGGGCACCCAGAGAGGTAAAGTGACGGAGGCAAACATATAGATGATTATATGCAAAGTTGGGATTGGAGCTCAGGCCCCCACTTTCCAGCTCTCCCCATATCCCCTCCCATTTTATTGAACCCACAGCAATCCCTCCTTGACTGTTGGCTGTGGATACTGGATGTATGTTTCTTCTCCTTGTTTCCCTCATTTATCTCTAAAACAGTTGAATGGAATGTGGGGAGTTTTAACTGACACTCCAAGGTTCTAAGAAGCCCTCTTAGGATTAGCCTAGAAGGGGGATGCAAATTTGAAGGACAGGGAGGGTGGGGACAGGATGACTGATAGGTGAGATTCCCATTCCTTCGCTGTCCTCTTCAATCCCAGCAGCTGAGTATGTTACACGCTGAATTTCTGTAGGAGATCCTGTCAACAAAGGGTCTTGTGGATTCAAAAAAAAGTTTGGAAACCACCAAATTGGTAGATCACTGGGATCTTTTCTAGCTTTAGCTTTGTATAAGTCTGTATTTCCTAAGTAATTATTCTCTAGAAAGAGAAGGAACATGTGGGTCTTTTTTATGTATACTATTTGTGTGTGTTTTTGTGTCTAACTGTATGTGTTTCCCTTGTCCCCAACAAGGGTTTATTTCTTGCTCACATACTGCTAGGTAGCTTGTGCATATATGGTTTGTATTTGAACAAATTATGGATTACTTAATCCCTTAGATTTTATGTGGTTTTCCCTGATCCTGCAAACAACTGTGCAAAGTAAGTACCATCATCCTCATTTCACAGTCAAGGAAACTGAGGCAAAGAGAAGCCAGAACTTTACTCTGGTTTACACAACTGGTGGATGGCAGAGGCAAGTTTAGGATCCAGGTCCAGCTGTTTTCAGAGATGGTGACCTTGGTCAGGACATGATTCCATCTCTCTGACCTCACTGTGATACTGCTGGTAGGTCTTAGGAGTAGACACTTGGGGCTACTTGGGTTTTTATCTAATTGCCAAACAATCCCATAGTGAGTTTCTTAATCTTTCTGTATGTACATACCTCTCTCCGCTAGTGGTTTAATTTTTGAAAATAGAGAATAGTGCAGTGAAAAACAACATTCATTTGGAGCCAAAGATCCCAGATTGAATGTGAGCTCATTCTCTGATTTTTTTTTCTATTATAATAATATTGTGTGACTTTGGAAAAGTCCCTTCATTTCTCTGGGCCTCAGTGAACTGGTGGTTCTCTGGTCACAGGCCATATGGTAGGCTGGACCTTCCAACCTTTCGAAGACCTCTGCCAAATATTAATCAATATATCAGGTTGATGTTTTCTCAATGAAGTGTCAGGTGATATCTGTCCCATGAGCTGAGGAATTTTTGGGAGAGAGTAGGACAATTTTTGCTGTGAGGAAAAAATAAAAATTCTTGGTGTCAGAAAGTCAGAGCCAAAGCAACATCATTTCTCCCCCAAAACATTTACGAACTTTACTTGTCAGTCCACAGAGTCGGGGCAGTAGCGCATTCTGCAGGGTGCCTGAGTGAGGGCTGGGACCCCTGCTGGCGCTGCAGAGACTCCCTGGTGGCATGGGGCTGTGCTTGTTGCTCTTACAGTGAGTGTAACTGTGTTACACTTAGAGTGATTTTTTACAATTTATTTTTATTTTTTTATCGTTAGGCTTTGAATTCCTTCTAGTGCGAAACCTAAAAATCTGTTGAGGCCTATCCAGCTATGAAAGTCGAACTAGGTTTTAGAGCCAGATCTGGGTTTGCACTCGGGTTCCAAGTGAGCCATGGGATCTTTGGCAGGTTTCTTTACTTCTCTGAGCCTCAATATTGTCATCTGTAGGATGAGGATACTTACACCAAACTCACAGGGACCTTGTCAGGATCAAAACTGGCTATGTGTAAGGCTCATGGTAAAGGGTCAGTAAATGGTAACTCTGTTTCTTACGGGTAAATCATCTCCCCTATTATAGTACCATAGACATAGTGAGTGCTCTGTGAGTGTTTAAAGAGACAAAATGGCTTTGTTATTCTGGGTGGTTAACCAGTGTTAACCCAGAGAGGACATCTGCCTACCAAATATTCAGGTACGAGTGTTTCTTCCTCTGACCAGTAGGTGTAAGTAACATTGCTTGACCATCTTCTGTGCATAGAGGTCACTGAGTAGAGCTTTGGGGGAGGGCAGGACAAAGTGGAATGACCCCAGTGTTTCTGGAGTACTTATTCTGCCCCAGTGTTTCTCCACTGCCCCCACCAAGCGTGCCTGCTGGGGAATCTAACCCCCTTTTCCTGTGGAGGGAAACTTAGCTTCAGAAAGGCTGAGTGACTAATGCAGGCTCACACTGCTGATGAATGATCAGTCCGTCATATCTCATAGTGCCTTCTTAGGGGAGGAGTGGTTTCCCCATGTAACTGAAAGCATCAAGTAGCTAATGGATGCTGTCAAATGAGAATATCGAGTTGTATGAGGCACAATCTTTCAGTGCAGGTAGGGAGACAGGGCAGGGAAGTGAAGGACCACTGTAAGGGAGCCAGTGCCAGGTGGGAGAAATAGAATCATCTCACTTTGCTTCTGGCTTCTGGGGTTTCCTTCCACCCATCTGAAATGCTGGCGTCGATATCATGCCTTGACTAGCAGTATAGTATGTCTACGTCCGACAACGGCGAGACCTGGACATGGACGGGCAGAAGATCCTCGTGGTCCTGGCCCAGAGCACCTCCGTGCCACAGATTCCTGAGAGGTCTGGTGTGGTCCGCGTGAATCAGTATAAGCAGAGCCTGGCGATTGAGAGTGATGGCAAGAAGGGGAGCAGAGGTAAAGCCGGGGAGCATGTTGGCAAAGAGCCACCATACTTAGGCCATGCTGCTTGTTAGGCATGAAAAATGCATGATGCTTATTCCCTGAGGTCAGAGAATGGGCACAGGTGTAAAATAAACAAGGGATCAAACCCTGGGGAGATCAGTTCACCCCCAGAAACCTGGCTTGAGCGCATGGTGGCAGTTTACATCTGGCTGAAGCCATTCTTTATTGACTCTGGCATTGTCCAGAGGAAATCAGACCAGAAGATGTGGAAATTCACTTCAGGCTAGTCCTGGGGATACATACATCGGGCCTGGGGGCGCAGGGGCAAGAGGGCTGGCACGACTGTCTCTGAGGACGCAGCTCCTGCTTAGCACACTCAGGACCTGCCTGCTTGAGTTCCAGCCCGCACGGAGAAAAGCTGTGGGGGGCGGGGAGGCAGCCAGCCACTTGCTATATGGGAATCAGCGTGGCCTGTGTGTGAGGCCAGGTCTGAACCATAATTCTGAAGCTTTTCAGATCTGTCACCTTGGATATGCCACGTAACTGCTCCATGTTGTCATTTATAAGTGGGGGTTTAAGTTTACCAACTCCTTTGGACTGTTAAGATAAGTAATGAGAGAGGTAATTAAGTGAGAGACTATGTCCAAGCAAAATGTGCCTGTACATATGTATTACAAATGTGTGCGTGCGTGCATATACACACACATGCACACACATTTATATTTATATTTGTATTTGTATTTATATTTATTCTGAGAGGCGAGGCAGAGGAGAGAAGTCCTCCTGAATCACGTGTTCCCTCCCTCCTTACTTTCGGAGCCTGAAGATAAAGGGGGAAGCTTTGCAGGGTTTGTTGTTGTCTAACATCTTTTTTCTCCTCCTGAATTGTCCTTTCTTTCCCTTCTAGTTTTCATGTATTACTTCGATAACCCGGGTGGCCAAATTCCGTCCTGGCTCATTAACTGGGTCGCCAAGGTGAGATCTTGGGAGCCAGGAGGGAGAAGTGTGTTTGACAAATGTTGACTTACCCATGGGGCTGTCAGGCTGAAGAGACACTGTATCTCAGGCCTAATGAAGCTCTTTTATGAAGCAGCTTGGATGAGTGACTACAGTTAGGACTGAGGTTGCCAAAACCCAGGACGTGGAGGCTGGGACAGAAGAGAAGAATCCTTAGCTAGAGTGTCAGACCCTACCTGCTAGAAAGACCCTGTCAGGATCACTCTCTGCATCCTCCAGATAGTAGCCTGCTCCTTGTAGGAAAAATGGTGCCTTTGGACCCTGTGTCCGCTTATGGAGGAGTCTGACAGGCCAATCTGGCTTGAGACACAACCAGATGTGTCCAAGCCTGGAAGCCTCCAGTTTTGTTTCTCTGTAGGGAGAGGAGACTGCAGTGGTGGCCAGATCACGAGAGACCCCTGAGAACCTGGCTTTATGAGAACAATTCAGTGCTTTGTAGGAGTCCTACTTACTGGTGACAGGGCTCAGCACATTCCATGGGAGAATGCAAAGTGCATAGGCTTTGAGTCAAACACATGTGATTTTGAGTCCTGGTCCTGCTTCTGTCTGTATAACCTAGGGAAGACGTTGATATCTTCCCTTTTGAAAATGGGGACAGGTATTACCACCCCATAGAGTCGTGGTAAGGAAGGAAGTATCTGGGGGAATGTCTTGCACAATGCTCAGCACTAACTAAGTAATAACATAGTCTACGCTTTGCCCCACACCCTGTTTCCTAATTCTGTAAAAGAAGTCCTCCCTGTGATTCCTGGGTTAGAATCCCATAGTCCAACCCAATCCCATTTCCTCTGCTTTTTCTTTTCAAAAAATAGTGTCTCAGAATCATCTTAGCTTTTTACTAGCAAAAGCCAAGATACACAACAGTGTCCCCTGCTATCTAGTCTCACCTGTGCCTTGGGTCTTCTGTTATGATCTGTGGCCATGTTCTGTAGAAACTGGACAGGGGCCCCGTTGTCATATTTCTTATTCTCAGAGTCATCTTTGTTTACCTTTGCCATATCTTAAAGAATCAGGAGTAATGACCATGAGGACACAGAAGTGATGGTCTCCTTTGTTTTGCAGAATGGCGTTCCTAACTTCTTAAAGGACATGGCAAAAGCTTGTCAGAACTACCCAAGGAGATCCTAAGAAAGGGAATCGTGTGTGCATGGAATGATGATTTGGAAGTGCCACAGCCCACCGACGCTCAGCTTTCCTTTCACTTTTCTGTCTTCAGAGGCCTGCACACTGTCCCACACGTTGTCCCTGAGTGTGTTTGCCTGACGCCTGGCTTCCTTTCCCACTCCCCACCCCAGGACTGGCTGCCTTCTTCCTCTATTGACTATGGGTCAGATTAGGGAAACTTTTGCTTGTTTATTTTTAAAAAGGGAAGTCCTCAGTAGAGAACACAGTCATTCCATTGTGCCATTTTAGGGGGATGGGTGGGTGGAGGAACCACAACAATGCAAGAGCAACGGATCCCAGAGAGCTGGCTCCTGCCCAGAATGTGGCTTCTCACAACCCAGGAGGGGCTGCTGGGAGCCCCATCCCCTTCAGAGTGGACTCTGTGCACCAAGACTGGAAGACACGGGCTGATGTCCATTTGCCTCATGCTTTGGTGTACTGATTTGGCTGGGGTTTGAGGTGATAATCCAGTAAGTCTCTCTGCCATTCCTACTTGTGGAGGATCATGAGCTGTTTTGATTCAAACCATTCTGAGAAACATTGCAGGCCTGACTAAGCTCTTAATGTGATAACCACATTTTCTCATCATCCATGTCTGGGTTTCTGTTTCCCACATGCCCCTGGGGGGAGGCTGCTCATACCTCACTAACTCTGCATTTTATTGGAAACTGAGGCATCATGATGGCTCTGGCAGTTAGCAAAAGTCAAGATGCTCTGCACACAGCCCTGTGATAAAGTGTCTTTCTGGGCAATAAATTTCCCTTCTAGAATGTTTAGCGATATTGAACGGACAATAGTTCACAGTCAGGGAAATATTAATTAGTGGATCGACTGACTGTACATCTTTTTCTAAGGAATTCTACCTAAGTTGCCTGCCTCTTCTACCACCAAAAGACTTCCAGTTTTCTCTTTTCTCCTGAATTTTGGTAAGGCAAAATATTCTGTGGCTAAAGGCACAGCCTTCATGTTCTCAGGGAAAAATTTTAACCACTGTGTGTGATGGTACTGAACCTTGATTAGAGGTCATAGAAATTCAGGATGTAAATCCAGAAGCAGAGGATTTACTAAAATGGGATATGTCAGACTGTATGTCTTCTCTCTGGGAAAAACAGATTTAATATCAATAAATACAGAGTGACTTAAAATTGTCTGCTTGCAGCCTTCTTCCTACTTTGTTCCTTTTGTGAGACAGAATCAGGTCTCATTTGTTTGCAGGGCACATCCAACCTAACTAATGAACTTGAACATAAAAAAGAATTTTAGGTGCACTTGCGTGCAAGGCCAGGTGTAGAGGGCTTCACATCCGGATTGATACAGGTGCTCAACTGACATTAGAATCTGGCTACGTTCGTCTTCAGGTTATCTTTGATGTTGGACTGTGTCTGGTGGCAGGACTGCTGCTGACAGCAAAAGGGAGGCCTACATCTTCCCATGCTCAACGCTGAGCCAAAAAAAAGACAGCATTTCTTTCCAGTAGATGCCACACCATCCTATGACTTTCTCTCAACCATGTGCCTGTCCCTTCCCCAGTCATTGTGGTCATATGGACAGACTTATGCACATAACTGACTACCTCATACATTTACCAGTAAAATATTATTAGCAGTAATGTAGCTGGCATTTAATTTTACATAAATGAAATCTGAATCTTCTCTTGTAATAGAGGATCAGATTGAAATTTTAATATAGAGTCACTGAAACACAAGCACTTACAATTATAGTTTTGAACAGAGAATCAACATGAATTAGTGTCCTGCACCCCATATCTTTAAACAGTGAGAATTTGAGAATTTACTAAGAACTCCAAGAACACTACGAATATGGAGTGTCTAAGTAAAGTAGTTACCAAAACAGTCAGAAAGTTTGCAATAATTAATAGAGTTTTGACCTTTTGGCATTACATGTGCTAATCTGAAGAAGACTGTTACCACAGCATTGAAATATGAGGTTATGTGGGAAACTGAGAACCCGTGAGCCAATAAGTAAATGCCAGAGGTGCGGAAAATGTAGAACTGGTGCGTCAGAGGTTGTACCTGACTCCTCAGGGTATGCCTCTCCACAAGGGCTGGGTGTAGCATTTGGAATTTGAAAGTTGTAAACGTTGTTCACTTATTTTTTCCACGTCTGTCTCTCCAAATGAGAATAAGATCTGTGGGTAGAAAGAGTTATTATTTCCCTTTGATTACTGCCCCCTAGGGAAGTATATAGTAGGCACTGAAATGAGTGACTAAATAATTTAGGGAAGATGGACCAAATGACACACACCCAGAAGGGCAAACCTATCCAGATATGGAGGCTTAATTTGATTACATTAAACAACAATCACTATTATTTAATAATTTAATTGAGGCCCAATTATTTCCCCAAGTCTTCATTTTGGGGGGAGGGGGTCTACATCCTCAGGTTCTCATTGGTCCTTTATTTGTTAAGTGGTGGCTTTGCTGGTGCAGTTACGGGTTATTTTTTAATGTTATAGAAATGGCACAGTCTGGACTGAGTCCAGGTGAAATTAGTCAGGACTTCAGGATTTTTAAAAAAATTTAGTAGTATTTATTTACTCTTTTGAGAGAGAGTGCATGTGAGAGAGGTGAGGGGCAGAGGGAGAAGGAGAGAGAGAATCTTAAGCAAGCTCCACGCCCACTCAGGAGCCTGATGTGGGGCTCCATCTTATGACCCTGAGATCATGACCTGAGCCAAAATCAACAGTCAGTAGAAATCAACAGTGAGCAACTGAGCCACCCAGGTGCCCCCAGATTTCAGGACTTTAATGAAAAGAGTAGTACTACTGTTGGAGCTAAGTTTTTTCCACAAGGAACTTATTCACCCTGTATAACAACGAAAAGTTATTGACCACACTGGTATTGAGGGGCTCCAGCAAAGGGGTCTGTTCCCTTGGAAATGTTCCTATTTGACAGTGAGAGTCCTGGCCTGACTCCCTGGCTGAAATTCCTCACCCAGGTTACCCATCTACAATGTTGTCCTTCACACCTGCTTCCCAGCTGCATCTGGGAGAGACAAAGCAGAAAGAATCCATTCAGTTCTCGTGGTTCTTGTAGCAACACCCAGTCAGCTCAGAGAATCATCCTTAAAAGTGCTGAGACATGCATTCACCTCACAGATATATCATGAGTCTGGTGTCCACCTGGCAAGGTGACTTGGTGTCTACCTTCAAGGAGATTATGGTCTAGTGAAGAAACAGTGAGCAGGCTGTTGATAGACTGGTGAGCTTTCACAAAGGGAAGTAAAGGGTGCCAGATGTTGTAAAACTGGGGGCACTAACCAAGTTTGAGGGGTCAGGGAAGAACATGTTGTAGTTGGCTGCATGAGGGTTGGAGAAGAAAACTGTTCTGCATGGAAGGAACCATTGGCACAAAGCTCCTCCAGCCGGAGAGCCATACACATGTGAGGAACTACCAAAGCCAGTATGGCTGAAGCAATGGGTGTGGTGAGGCATCTCACACGGGCCTGAAGTAGACAGGCCACGGGTGATTCTGAGAGCCATGATTTTGGACTTTATACCCAGAACACCGATAAGCTTTGAAGGATTTTAGGCTGACCTAACATTAGCAGTGACCTGATAAGTTTATTCAATCTTAATAGCTGCTCATCCCCCCCCCCCAAAAGGTTCTTTCTTCACTCTCTCTCACAGTACCTCCAACACCATCATGGGGATATTCTCCACAGTGCTTTAAGCCTTGTCGCTTGGAATCCTCTTCACCAGCAGGCAGAGTAGCCCACACCCAAATCTAGATTCCAAATTGGAGCATCAGCCTCTGAAGTCTAACCAGAAAAAAAGAGAGGCAAGGAACATCCATGCACATCCCCTCTGTCTCTCCTGGCCCATGCTGGAGTATGACATACCCTCTGACTGCCTGCATCATGCAGCCCACAGGAGCAGAGCTATTTCAAGATGCAGTAGAGGGAGAGAAAAAGGAAAGGCATAAGAAATAGAAGCAGGTCTGCTTTCTGGGTAGTTTCTTTTTCTACACTTCTCCCCAACTACAAAAGAACTTTTTTTTTTTTCTTGAGAAGACAGAAATACTGTTCATGTTCTCAGAGTTTAGAACAAAAAGGGAGGGCTTCAGAAGAATTTATATTGCTAATCTATGTGTATTTTTGTATGTGCGTGGATACGCATAGTATATACTCCATTTCGTAAGATAGAATAATGGAACAATTAAGTGGCATTAACATGATGAGGCAGGTTCAGTGTTAGGCAGTGGAGTTCAGAAAAGTAGAAGGGATTCTTCTACTAGGGAATTAGCAATCTAGAGAGCACGTGAGGTACTTGCGCAGTTCATGATAATGAATGTGATCACCAGCATACGAAAGGAAAACATGTAGTATTTTAGGAGTTTGTGGCCCCACTCACCAAGTCTAACTTCCTTTTTCTCCCTCCCCTCTGCCAATGTCTTCTATTTTGTGCAGCTCCTCAGAGCTCCTTCCTCTCTCTTAGATTGGATGCCGCCCAATCTGAACCGATTTTTGTTTAAACAAGCTCTTAAACGTTTTAATATGCCTCAGTTTATCTTTTAACAGCTCTGGTCAGAAGAGGAAACAAAAAGAGATCCTCCATAGCGCCCAGGGGCAAGGAGCAACCAGGGGCACCTACCTGTCGTGCCCCGGCCCCCAGCTTGTGGCTTTCCCTCCCCCTCTGGAGGTTTAAGGCCCTCTTGGATCCTGGATCTGCATCTTTTCCACAAGGCACTTTCAGATTTGACTGGAGCATTTCTTTCTCCGGACTGAGTCCAGACACAGGCTGGCGTCAGACTGGCTCTGATTTAGAGACTGGACCAGGGGCTGGGTCAGCCTAGGTTTGACTTAGAAACTAGAACATACCAGTGGCAGGCCGGGTCCAGCTTGAGTGGGTCTGAGAGGACTGGGCCGGACTTAGAGAACGGAGCAGGTCTGAGCCGGCTTGTGTCTGTCCTAGAACCGGAAATGTACTGGGTCCCACTCAGAATCCAGACCGGGCTGGGGCGGAGTGGGTCCTGCTTGGAAAACGGACACAATGGGGGAGGGCCGGTTCTGCATAAAAACCGGAAGGCACGGGGGCGCTCCTGGTCCGCTTAGAAACCGGAGGGCAAGGGGGCGGGCCGGTTCCGCTTAGAAACCCGACCGCACCGGGGCGGACCGGTTCCGCTTAGAAAGCTGACCGGGCAGACAGACTGGGTCCCGCTTAAAAACCGGACCAGGCGAGGGCGGACTGGGTTCAGTATAGAACTTTGAGTCGGTTTGAGAAGACTGGGCCGGACTTAGAAAACCGAGGAGGCCTGAGGTGGCCTAGGTCCATCCTAGAAACTGGGAAGGTACTGGGCCCCCTTAGAAACTGGACCGCGCTGGGGCGGAACGGGTCGGCTTAGAAGCCGGACCGGATGGGGGCGACCAGGTACCCTTTAGAAGCCGGACCGGTCCGGGTGGACTGGGTCCAGCCTGGAAACCAGAATGGTCAGGGCAGGACGTGGGCCGGTGTGAGGCTCCGGTGAATGGATGTTCTGAGGCTGAACAAGCAGGCTAGCCTTACCAAAGGTATTCTGGAGTTCTGTGGCCACAGTGGAGAACATTTAACCTACATAAGCGTCTCCACGAAGGAGGTGCCCTAGAGCCAAGCACTCACCATTAAAGCGCAGAGGGAGAACGATTTTTCCTCCTAGGAACATTGCTGGTGGCCAGGATGAGACCCGCTGAGACACCCCACTCACTCCAGAGCCTGCAGATGGGATCCTGAGAAAACCGGCAGAAGCCCGTGGAAGGTAAGAATTATGACCGAAGTTAGCTCTCGCATTTCCATCTGTGTCTGTGGTGCCTGGTTGAGAGAAAAAGGCAACATTTCACGTTGTCCCTTCCTTTCTAAATTCAGATTGGCAGGCAAAAAACAAAAAACAAAACAAAACAAAAAACGTTTGTAAGAATAAGGTCTTTGAATTGCAACAGGTGAACGTGCTTTTGGGTACTCCTTGGTGGTGGATCCCTTCCCTGCCAGGGACAGCTCTTGCCTTCTTGTCTCATTTTGTGTCCTGAGAACTTGGCTTGGCAACAGTCGGGTTGGGGACCCTGGTAATAAGGCTGTTCGGAAATGTGGGTTGTTCTCCATTTGTGGCTGGGATCCTACCAACTGTTTCCAACTCTCAGGGCAATTGTCTTTCTTTTGGGAGTGGCTGTGGATCTTGGAGTTTGTTCATTATTGTTGGGAATATTTACTGCCTGTTCAAGGCTGAAACTTGACAGGATCTTCAAAAGGATTCCTTTTTTACTTTTCTTTTTAAGGTAGTTTTATGGTCCGACATTGGCCAAACTGGAAGCTGGTATTCAGAGCCACATAGGAAATGTGTTTTAGGCCTTCTCCCTAAGGTAAATGAAAGTGTGGACCGAGAAGGAAAGAAGAACATTCTGGAACCTTTGAGTAAGGCTTTACTAGGATATTCCAAAGACACACAGCTCTGAATCTAGAACATAGGAATCTTTTGATTTTCACCTTAGTTGAAGGTCTTCTCCCTGAAATAAAGATGCAAATTGAGGATAATGTAGTTGGATGGGTGGAGCAGTCTCCGTATCATCCCAGTTGCAACTCAGTTCTCTGAGGAATTAAAAGCAGTTGTACTTATCTTATAAATTGAGTCTTTATATGAACAGAAATGTGGTTGCCACCACAATTCAAAGTCCACTTGTCTTTTTTACCAGTCCCTAAACCTCTTGTATTCATCTCAGAAGGCTTGCAGATATTGTAGAAGATCGGGACTTAGGAACAAAAATCCTTCTGGATGGAATGTGCATTTTTCTCTGTGCCTATTGTGATGTAAGTATTTTAGGTAGTTTTTTCCAGGAACCAAGACAATTTTCAATCAGGAGAGGAGAAAAAGAAAAGGCTATTTTGAAAACTAGGTCTATGAAAAATCTTAAAAGTTTTTTCACGAACATTAATAAAAAGCTCTCGGAGCAGGTAAGCTTATTCCATCTGCCAGAAACACAATTTGGATCCAACTGCCTTTTATAAGCTCGTGTCCTTCCATAAACTTCTGAGTTTTTCATATCTGTCTCATGGCTAAATTTTAAAATGAAAGCTGTAAGATCTGTTCAAACTATTTGTATATTTATGTATAGTTGTATATGTATGCTGTAGTACATTGGGGTTTGTTTTATGGGTTTTTTTTAGTTCCTCTGCTTGGTATCGCCAAAATTAGTTTTTTAAAGTTTTCATTTAAATTCCAGGTAACACGCAGTGTAATGTTAGTTTCAGGCGTACAATGTAGTGATGCAACACTTGCACACATCACCTGGTGCTCATCAGAACAAGTGTACTCCTTAGTCCCCTATTGCCCATCTTCCCATCCCCCCACCTCTCTCCCCTCTGGTAACCACCAGTTTGTTCTCTGTGGTTGAGTCTGTGTCTTGGTTTGCTTCTCTCTCTCTCTCTCTCTCTCTTTTTTCCTCTTTTCTCATTTGTTTTGTTCCTTAAATTGAACATATGAGTGAAGTCATATGGTATTTGTCTTTTTCTGACTGACTTATTTCTCTTAGCATGATACTCTGTAGCCCTATTCATTGTCATTGCAAATGGGGCAATTTCATTCTTTTTTACGGCTGAGTACTATTCCGTTGTGTGTATATATACCACATCTTCTTTATGCATTCATCGGTCAGTGGACACTTGGGCTACTTCCATAATTTGACTGTCATAGATAAGGCTGCTAGAAACCTTGGGGTGTGGGTATCCCTTTGGGTAGATACCTAGTAGTGTAATTGCTGGATTGCAGGGTAGTTCAGTTTTTAATCTGCCAAAATTAATTTGCAAAGAGTTGTACTTATTTGGCTTAAAGACAAACAAGTGTTATGTAAATATACTCTCAGAAATATAGAAAGTCACCCAAATATTTTGCAAGATCACATGATCTAGGACAGTCCTCAGGAAATAAAATCTAGTTTAAGTTTATTGGTTTAATTAAAACAAGAATATCTCTAGAGTTATCAATATTAAATATAATACTTTTATTCTACCTTAGTTTACTAAGAGTCGAATATGCTTATGTTAATTTCACGACAGATTCTGTCATGGAATGTGTCAGCAAGAAAGGTAATTTTAGATGGTTAGCTGTTTCATGTCTCCTTAAGTTTTCATGATTTAATCTAAACATAATTGTTACGAACAAGTAAATTAAGTAGATTTAATAAGACAAAAGTTTATAAATGAGCTTTTCTAGAATAACTATATTTTATGGTATGTCTACTTAAAATTAGTTTCCAAAATTTTCTTGGGACAGCTCAGCCTGCATCATCATGTGAGCCAATTTCTTATGATAAATCTTGCATTTGGACAGAAATTTGACAAAACGGAGTGAGGATTTTCTTCACAGACAAAAGGAATAGCCTGAGGCAAAGCAGAGGCTGGAGAGTGAGAAACAGATAGATCTGTGGAGGTGGGGGGGGGTGATAGCTAATAATCGCTAATATTTATTGACCGCTTATGAAATGTCAGGCACAGGCTTAGCACTTCACGAAATACGTGAGATCATTTCACCTTTGATCATGTAAAAAGACTCCCAGTATACAGAACGCAGAAAGTACTCAGACTCTCTGCTGAAGGAATGAATGAATCCATGGTGGAGCAACAACGCTAGAGCCCCATGATCTCAGTTTGACCACTATGCCAGAAAGAAGGGCACCCCAAAAATTTACGCTGAATCCTGTGTTCCACCTAATTCTTACCGAAGAGCGGACTTTGAGAACAAATACATTTTTAGAAAATTTTTAAAGCTAGAATTGTTTTGTCTTTCAGGGTTGTTTGTTTGTTTGTTTTTTGCATTATTACTTAAAATTAAAAAAAAATTCTTTTTTGCTACCCCTTTGGATTCAACACCCTTGAAGGACTTATACTGACTATCTCAAAGTCCACACACTGGAAAGCTCTTATTGGTTGAACTGGGGGAGGAGGGAGAGGCAGGAGGCAAAGCAGAAGGAGAAGAGAAGAGCTTTTCATTTGCAGGCCAGAATCCTGAATGTTCAGAAAACCTGTGTTCCCCCAGGGACAGGTATGGAGGTTGGCGGGGGAGGGGGCAGCACACCAAATCCATTTTCTCCTATCTCTTTTACCTGATTTCTCTAGTGGTTCATAAACTGAGAAAAAGCCAGTGGATACCAAGCAGGACAAAAACGGTACTTAGAGCTCAGCGAAGGACATACAGCAACTTTTGTTTTCTGTCCGACAGCTTACGAGGGGCTGGATCTGTTTTTAAGTGGTCATGGATTCTGCTTACCAGTGAATGTGGTGTTTCATTTTCCAAGGGAAAGTGAATAATAGTCCTCATCAGGAGCCTGTGTTTCAGGCCTGGTACTGAGTAATTACTGGACTGCTGAAAGCTTCCAAGTAGAAGTTCACCTTCCACTATACCGCTTGGCTCGCATTCCCATTTCAGCTACTTTAAGCTCTTGTAAACAGCGTTTGTTTTCCATTACAAGCTAGGAAATGTGACTGTGCGGCAGTGGTGCCGGGTCCCTGGAGAGGGCCTGCCAGGGAGGCCGTTTCCTCACATCTCCTTTCAGCTTGTAACTTGCTGTTGAGGTTGGGTAATCACTGAAGCTCCATGTCTTCCCATCCTATTCTGTTCCCCTAATTTATAAAACAGCCAGAGACCCGCTTGAGGACTAGCAGATCAGCCAGATGTTTCCTGAGCACAGACAGTGTGCATTTCCCCTTGCACATCACCTTGTGAGAGGGGAGGGCTGGCAGGGCGCTCACCCTGGCTGACATCATTGGGTGAGGTAGCCTGGTGGAGAATTTCAAAGCAGAGCAGCTTGGCCCGGGAAGAGCTCAGCTGGCAGCCCTGTGCTGGGATTAACTGACCCAGATGACTAGGGAGAAGGAATCAGCAATTTAAGTGTGTTTGTTCTCTGGGAGGAAGTAGACCCACCATTCCCTGAACATTCATGGGCTATGGGTGGACTTCCCCAGTGGCTCCACATACACAGTCAGGGTCACCTTCACCGTATTGCTCCGCATCCAACGCCTTGTTGTGTTCCCTGACTTTTGCTTGAGGTTGCAGTGGGACAGGCTCTGTTGATTGCAGTTAATAATCACAAAATCATAATAAATAATGATGATAATCAATTAAGGAGTCCTTCTTCCCCAGATGCAACAAAGGGGAGCTCGCATGCCAGAAAATCTATGATTTTGAGTCATCTCCTTATAGATCACCAGTTTGTCAGATTCAGGGTGGTAGGAACCGATAAAATAATTTTTTAATATAGAGACCCACTGACATGGAATTGCCAGCTTCCCCTCAGAAAGGTCACTAAAAGTAAATCAAACCAAACAAATGAATGAATAGAATGTGCCATTTACTATCACCGCGATTTCATAAAAGAAAGGTTAGTTTAACCTCTTCTGCTCAAATCCCTCCAAGGAATTTTCTTTGCTCATAATCGAATCCAGACTACTGAGACCTGAGCAGTTCCGTGTGACCTAGGATCTGGCCCCTGCCTACCTTTTAAGCTGCACCTCCTTTCCTTATTTCTCTCCAGCCTTCTGTCTGTACCTCAGATTTGCCTTGGTCTTTGCAGTGCTATTCCCAACGTCTGGAATGCTGTTCCCCTAGATCTGTATACAGTGCTCTGCCCATGGTAGGTAGCTTTCTGACATGGCTCCCAATGATCCCTACCTCCTGGTAGTCACACCTTTGTATAATCCTCCCCCCTGCCCCGTATGTCAGCTGGACAGACTAGAATAGAATAGAATAGGCTTTCTCGGGAGAGTAGCAACAGTGATGGGATGTCATATAGACCTTAGGTTATAAAGGCTGTGACCTCATTCTTGCGTATTCTCTCCGGCTCTTCTCGAGTACTTGTTCCAGTGAAGCAAGTTGCCATTTGTGAGCTGCCCTATGGAGAGGCTGGTATGACAAAGAACTGAAGGTAGCTCTTGGCCAACAGCCAGTCAGAACTGAGACACTCATTCCAACAGCCTGGGAGGAACTGAACCCTGCCAACAGCCTTCTGAGTGAGATTGGAGGCAGATCCTTCCCTGTCCGTCTTTGCAATGACTGCAGTCCCAGAGCCCATCTTGATGGCAGCCTTGCAGGAGCTGCTGAGCCAGGGACACTGGAACCAGCTAGCCCATGTCCTGGTGCAGGCACTCTGAAATATTGAGATAGTAAAGATTTTGTTTTAAACTGGTAAGTTCTGGGGTAATTTGTTACACGCAATAGGTAACTAATACAACTGCCTCACTTTATGTAGGCCTCTGCTCAGATGTCTCCTTCTCTAAAGTAGTCTCTCAGCTGCAAAACAAAGGATGCAAAATTAATCGCACATTATTCTCTATTGCCTCACCCATCTGTATTTTTATTCATGGAAGTGATGAGCATTTACGTTTATGTTACGTATTTATTTATTAGGCGGCTCTTCTAGAATGAAAATTCAGTGAACACTCACCATGTCAGAATATTGAACACTTATTCATGTCTGAAGAAGATGGATATGTATTTGCCCTGAAAGTGCTTAAGTTTATGCAACAAATACTTATCGTAGGCTACTGTATGCCGGGCCCAGTGATTATAGGTTATTTATTGCTGTTCCCTTGGATCTGGGCCAGTTAATTTTCATCTATTGCCTAACCATTTTTTTTTAAGCTAAGTTGCTCTGTTTTGGTTAAATTTCATTTTGTGCTCTTAACTAAGCATTTGATAAAAATGCCATGTAGGGTGGAATCAAGGCTAGAGTTGTGTGTGCTTTATTGGGGTTCATTGTTGGATGAGCCTCGTTTTTTGAGAAGTTCTCTTTTCACATTGTGCTGAAGTCTTACTTCCTGCTACTTTCATCTATTGGCCTTACTTAGCCTGACTCCCAGAAATAATAGAGAACTTATCTCATCTTTTTCCACAAGCCCTGTTCTAATTGTCCCATTAACTCTTTTTCTTTAGGTATACGTTTTATTTGTTGAATTTATTGTCTCCTTTCACGCTGGAAACTCTTGTTGGCTATTTGGTGTTTCTTCATTTGGAGCTTGTCTTTGTAGTCGAGATTAGAAGTTCAGCTTTCTGCTTGCTGGAGAGGCAGTGTGTGAGCTGTAGCTGTAACCCTTTCTCCGCCCAGGTTCCAGTGGGCGTGGGAGGACCTCTGGTGCCATCACATGGCCTCCTGCAGCCCCAGCCCCCGGGAGCTACCCTGTCTGTCTCAAGCTCCCACATTCACCATTGATCTCTGGAGGCCGATTCCTCCGTTTCTGGGGTGTGTGTGTGTGGAGGGTAGATGGTGGTTAACCCTCCTGGCTGCTCTCCTCCTCTTGTGGGAAGTACCAGGTGTAGCCTACCTCTGAACTCGGGTTATCTTGTTGTGTCCCAATCCTTGACAAGTGCCTTCTTCCCATGAGTCCCACCTCCAGCTTTCTCTGTAAATTCATCTCATCTATTTTCTCTTTCTTTCTGGACAGTGAAGTGTAATAGTCCTTATGTTTCAACCCTTATTTTTTAATCCCGATGTATGTAATTATGTGTGTATATTTTACATATTTAAAAAACATAGAATGTGACTATGTGTATATTTTATATCCATAAATGTGTGAGTATATTTAGTCAGCTTAGGTGCCATCTGAGATCGTTATCTCTACTTCCTTTTTTGTCGGCCCTTCAGATATTTGAAGATGATTATCATATGCTCCCTTGTTCTCTCCTCCTTAGTCTAAACATCCCAAGTTCCTTTCCCCCCCCCAGCTTTTGGGGAAACAATGGATATACATCACCATACACATTTAAGGTATGCAGCGCGATGGATCGGTTTACATAAATTGCAAAATGACCACCACGACAGGCTCAGCCAATATCCATCATCCTACATAGACAGAATAAAAAGAAAAGAAAAAAACATTTCTCCTTGGAATGAGAACTCCCAGGATCCACTCCTTCAGTAACCCGCTCCGTAACACACAGCAGTGTTAACTGTGGACACACTGCTGTGCGTTATCCCCAGTTCCTTAAATGATTCTAACTACGATAATTTTCTGACCCCTTCTCACCATAACCACCTCCTCTCTTCCTGTATATATGTTAGTTTATTGAATAACAGTATTATTGCTCCCTGTGTTGAGAGGAATACTCAGAGTATAGTGAGACTATTACTTCTTATAAGCTTATAATCTAAGCCCCCCCCCATGCTCCCTCATGCTGTCTGTCTGGCAGCTTTTTTTTTTTTCCCCACATATTTATACTATTGGCTCATAATAATCCATTCCCTTTCCACCCTCCTTCCAAATTTTAATTTATAAATTTAGTAAATTTATAAATAAAATATATAAATTCTGTCAAGCGACAGTTGCCCCATCTCTACTTGTGTAATGATCCTTCACTGAAATGAATGACTTCACACTGATCTTTCATGAGTTTTACCATGTTAGTTTTAACCTCCACATCCTGGTGTAGTGCGTGTTGGGAGATGCAGAAAAACTGGCTTCAGTTTATTCTTGCCTTTACCAAACTGATGCTCCTCTGATACATTGATTCCCAGTGGACTGTGGCTCCTTCCATCTATAGAGCATTTTCTCCTCTATTACGCATTTATCACAGAACATACTATAGGAGCTTCTGCGGCTGAAGCCCATTTTCAATCACTGGGGTTATGTTATTCATTCATTCAGTAGCGATCTATCAAGCGCTAACTCTGTGCCAAGAGCCAAGCTCAGCGTTGGTTAGACAGAGATAATAGACAAACATGGTTCTTGATCTCATGGAACTTATGGTATAATATTTACATTTTTATAATCATTTGTAGACTTATTATTATCCTTAACAATTACTAGTGATTACATAGTCAGCATTTTACTGTTTTAAAACAAGACCAGTCTTGATGAAGCAGAAAAGACAGTGTTAATTGTACAGTCTAAGTGGTGGGTTGATGGGTGTTCACTCTACAATTCTTTCAACTTCTCAGTGTGTTTGAAAATCTTTATAATAAAATGTTGGGGGGAACTTGTCTATCCTTCACAAGCTGTATTTCTTTTATAGTCTTCTTTTTTTTTTAATGATTTTTTATTATATTATGTTAGTCACTATACAGTACACCCCCGGTTTCCCATGTAAGGCTTGATGATTCATTAGTTGCGTCTAACACCCAGTGCACCATGCAATACATGCCCTCCTTACTACCCATCACCGGTCTATCCCATTCCCCCACCCCCCTCCCCTCTGAGGCCCTCAGTTTGTTTCTCATAGTCCATAGTCTCTCATGCTTCATTCCCCCTTCTGATTACCCCCCTTTCTTTATCCCTTTCTTCCCCTACTGATCATCCTAGTTCTTATGTTCCATAGATGAGAGAAATCATATGATAATTGTCTTTCTCTGCTTGACTTATTTCACTTAGCATTATCTCCTCCAGTGCCATCCATGTTGCAGCAGATGTTGAGAACTCGTTCTTTCTGATAGCTGAGTAATATTCCATTGTATATATGGACCACAACTTCTTAATCCAGTCATCTGTTGAAGGGCATCTCGGCTCCTTCCACGATTTAGCTATTGTGGACGTTGCTGCTATGAACATTGGGGTGCATATGGCCCTTCTCTTTACTACGTCTGTATCTTGGGGGTAAACACCCAGTAGTGCAATGGCTGGGTCATAGGGTAGCTCAATTTTTAACTTTTGAAGGGACCTCCACACTGTTTTCCAGAGTGGCTGTACCAACTTGCATTCCCACCAACAATGTAGGAGGAATCCCCTTTCTCCACATCCTCTCCAACAATTGTTGTTTCTTGCCTTGTCTATTTTTGCCATTCTAACTGGCGTAAGGTGGTATCTCAGTGTGGTTTTGATTTGAATTTCCTTGATGGCTAATGATTTTGAACATTTTTTCATGTGTCTGTTAGCCATTTGTATGTCTTCATTGGAAAAGTGTCTGTTCATATCTTCTGCCCATTTTTTGATTTGTTTATTTGTTTCTCGTGTATTGAGTCTGAGAAGTTCTTTGTAGATCTTGGATACCAGTCCTTTATCTGTAGTGTCATTTGCAAATATCTTCTCCCATTCCGTGGGCTGCCTCTTAGTTTTTCTGACTGTTTCCTTGGCTGTGCAGAAATTTTAATCTTGATGAAGTCCCATAAATTCATTTTATCTTATATTTCTCTTGCCTTTGGGGATGTGTCATGAAAAAGGTTGCTTTGGCCGATGTCATAGAGGTTGCTGCCTATGTTCTCCTCTAGAATTTTGATGGATTCCTGTCTCACCTAGTGGTCTTTCATCCATTTGGAGTTTATTTTTGTGTATGGTGTGAGATAGTGGTCAAGTTTCATTCTTTTGCATGTAGCTGTCCAATTTTCCCAGCACCATTTATTGAAGAGACTGTCTTTTTCCCACCAGATGTTTTTTCCTGCTTTATCAAATATTAGTTGCCCAAAGAGCCTAGGGTCTATTTCTGGGCTCTCTATTCTGTTCCATTGGCCTATGTGTCTGTTTTTGTGCCAGTACCATGCTGTCTTTGTGATCACAGCTTTGTAGTACAGCTCGAAATCCGGCATTGTGATGCCCCCAGCTTTGTTTTTCCTTTTCAACAGTTCCTTGGCTATTCGGGGTCTTTTCTGTTTCCATACAAATTTAAGGACTATTTGTTCCAGTTCTTTGAAAAATGTCCTCGGTATTTTGATCGGGATAGCATTGAAAGTGTAGATTGCTCTGGGTAGCCTGGACATTTTAACTATGTTAATTCTTCCGATCCATGAGCATGGAATATCTTTCCATCTTTTTATGTCTTCCTCAATGTCTTTCAAGAGTGATTTATAGTTTCTAGAATATAGATCCTTTACATCTCTGGTTAAGTTAATTCCAAGGTAACGTATGGTTTTTGGTGCTGTTGTAAATGGGATGGATTCCCTAATTTCTCTTTCTTCGGTCTCGTTATTCATGTATAGAAATGCAACTGATTTCTGAGTATTGATTTTGTATCCCGCCACGTTACTGAATTGCTCTATAACTTCTAATAGTTTGGGAGTGGCTTCTTTTGGGTTTTCCATATAGAGTATCATGTCATCTGTGAAGAGAGACATTTTGACTTCTTCTTTGCCGATTTGAATACCTTTGATCCCTTTTTGTCGTCTGATTGCTGTTGCAAGGACTTCTGGTACTATGTTGAATAATAGTGGTGAGAGTGGGCATCCTTGTCGAGTTCCTGATCTTAAGGGAAAAGCTTCCAGCTTTTCCCCATTGAGAATAATATTTGCAGTAGGCTTTTCATAGATGGCTTTTATGAGATTGAGAAATGTACCCTCTATTCCTACACTCTGAAGGGTTTTAATCAGGAAAGGATGCTGTATTTTGTCAAATGCTTTTTGGCATCAATTGAGAGGATCATATGGTTCCTGAGTCTTTTCTTGTTGATATGATGTATCAACACTGATTGATTTGCGACTATTGAACCACGCTTGCATCCCAGGTATGAATCCCACTTGATCATGATGGATAATCCTTTTAATGTACTGTTGGATTCTATTAGCAAGTATCTTGTTGAGGATTTTGGCGTCCATATTCATTAGGGAAATCGGTCTGTAATTCTCCTTTTTGAGGGGGTCTTTGCCTGGTTTGGGGATCAAGGTAATATTGGCCTCATAGAATGAGTTTGGTAGCTTTCCTTCTGTTTGTATTTTTTGAAGTAGTTTTAGGAGAATAGGTATTATTTCTTCTTTGAATGTTTGGTAGAATTCCCCAGGAAAACTGTCCGGGCCTGGAGTTTCGTTTTTTGGAAGGTCGTTTATCACTGACTCAATTTCTTCATAATTAATTGGCCTGTTTAAAAAATCAATTTCTTCCTGTTTCAGTCTTGGTAGTTTTTAGGTTTCCAGGAAGGCCTCCATCACTTCCAGATTGCTTAATTTATTGGCATAAAGCTGTTGATAAAAGCTTCTAATAATCCTTCCAATTTCAATGGTGTTTGTCGTGACCTCTCCTTTTTCATTCATAATTTTAATTATCTGGGTCCTTTCTCTTTTCTTTTGGATAAGTCTTGCCAGTGGTCTGTCAATTTTATTGATTCTCTCAAAGAACCAGCTTCTAGTCTCCTGATTTGCTCTACTGTACTTCTGGTTTCTGATTGATTGATTTCTGCTCTAATATTCGTCAACTGCTTCCTCATGCGTGGATTAGGCCTGTCCCTCTGTTGCTGTTCCAGCTTCTTGAGGTGAGAATATAAAAACTGCATTTTAGATTTTTCTATTCTTTTGAGTGAGGCTTGGATGGCTATGTATTTACCCCTTAGGACTGCCTTTGCAGTATCCCATAGGTTTTGGACTGTTGTATTTTCATTGTCATTGGTCTCCATAAATTGTTTAATTTGATTTTTGATTTCCTGGTTTATCGAGTCATTCCTGAGCAGGATGGTTCTTAGTCTCCAAGTGTTTGAGTTTCTTCCAAATTTTTCCTTGTGGTTGAGTTCCAATTTCAGAGCGTTGTGGTCTGAGAATATGCAGGGGATAATTTCAATCTTTTGGTATCGGTTGAGACCTGTTTTGTGTCCCAGAACATGGTCTATTCTTGAGAATGTTCCATGGGCATTAGAATAGAATGAGTATTCTTTGGTTCTGGGGTGTAGTGTTTTATATATATCTAAGAGGTCCAACTCGTTGAGTATGGCATTCAAAGCCTTTGATTCTTTGCTTAGTTTTTGCCAGGGTATTCTGTCTATTTCTGATAGTGGAGTGTTGAGGTCCCCTACTATTAATGTATTTTTATCTATATGTCTCTTTATTCTGGTTAATAGTTGGCTTGTGTATCTTGCTGCTCCCGTGTTGGGGGCATATATATTTATAATTGTCATATCCACTTGTTGAATACTTCCTTTAAGAATAATATAGTGCCCTTCTGCATCTCTAACTATAGTCTCTGGTTTAAAATCCAATTTATCTGATATGAGAATTGCTACCCCAGCTTTCTTTTGAGGTCCATTTGCATGAAAGATGGTACTCCATCCCCTTACCCTCAGTCTGAATGCATTTTTGGGTTCGAAATGAGTCTCTTGTAGACAGCAAATGGATGGGTCATTTCTTTTTATCCAATCTGCAACCCTGTGGCGCTTTATGGGAAGGTTCAAACCATTTACATTGGCACTAAGAACTGAGAGATATGATGTTAATGATGCATGTTGCCATTAAAGTCTTTGTTTGTATTGGTTGTGACTTTCTTTTGTGTATCACTCTTGGGGCCTTTTTACCTTTATAGAACCCCCCCTTAATATCTCCTGTAGGGCTGGTTTCGTGGTTACAAAATTGGTCAATGAGTGGCGATTCTGAAATGTCTTTATTTCTCCATCAATTCTGAATGACAGCCTTGCTGGATAAAGGATCCTTGGCTGCATGTTTTTCTCTGAAAGAGCTTTAAAAATGCTCCCCCAACCCTTTCTCTCATTCCAGGTCTGTGTAGACAGGTCTGACGTAATTCTGATGCCTTTGCCTTGGTACGTGAGAAATTTCTTTTCCCTGGCCACTTTCAATACTGTATCCTTGGATCTAATATTTGCGAAATGCACTATGACGTGACGTGGCATAGCTTTGTCGTGGTTGAGCTTGGGAGGGGTCCTCTCTGCCTCTTGGACACGAATGTTTGTTTCCCTTGCTAGATTAGGGAAGTTTTCAGCTACAATTTGTTCAAATATCTCTTCTAGACCTCTTTTTTTCTCCACCCCCTCGGGGATGCCGATGATTCTAACATTGGATCGTTTCATTGAGTCAGTAATCTCCCGTAACCTACATTCGTGGGTGTGGATCTTTTTAAGAGCAGCTTCTATCTTCGTTCTTTCCTCTATTAACCCATCCTCCAATTCACTAACCCGTTCCTCTGCTTCTGTGACCCTGGCCGTCAGAGCCTCTAGTTTTGCCTGCATTTGGCTCATAGAATTTTTAATTTCTGTCAGATACGCTCTCACTTCTGTCCTTAGGGATTCTATATTCTCAGTAACCTTTTCGTTAATACTTTTCTCAATTCTCATCATTTTGACCATCGTTACTCTGAATTCCATTTCTGATAATTTGGTTACATCGATATCCATTATTTCTGTGGCAGAGGCCACAGACTCACTGTCTTTTGTTTGCTTGGGGCGGGGGGGCTTCTCCTTCTTGTCATTCTGATGAGGAGAGGTTGCGTGGTTTTCCAGAGCCCAAATTATTGACTGGGTACCAGGCCGTGCCCCTTGTTTTATAGGGATCTTAGGGATGTGGGCTTCTTCTTTAAAGATTTTATTTATTTATTTATCTGAGAGAGAGAGAGACTGACAGTCAGCAAGAACGGGAACAGAAGCAGGGGAGTGGGAGAGGAAGAAGCAGGCTCCCAGCGGAGGAGCCCGATGAGGGACTCCTTTCCAGAACGCCGGGATCACGCTCTAAGCCGAAGACAGGCGCTCAGTGACTGCGCCACCCAGGCGCCCCGGGTTGTGGGCTTCTTGATTTTTCAGCCTGCCTTCTGTGTTCTGGGGGACGGGCCTGCCGCGCCGATACTCAGGCCAACCCTGTTTGGGTAGAGTCTCCGTGTCCTCTGCGAGGGGGGATGGGGATGGGCACTCTCTGAGCCGGTATTTCCAGGCTTTTGTTCTCTGGCGGCTTTCCCTGGCGGTTTGCTGTGCCTCTCCTGAGAGTCAGAGCAGCAGAGGCTGAATTGTCACAGAACAGAGGGATTGTGGCCCGTTCTCCACTGATGTTCTGGCCACTTTAACTCCGTTACTGTTGGTGCTGTTCAACCCTGCAGCGTCCCGGGATGTGCGCCCCACACCCGGCGTCCCAGCCCTCACTTCCAGGGCCCGCACGTCTGTGTCCTTTGTGTTTCTAACGCTGCTAGCTGCCCCCACACGCTCCCGGGTCTCCCGGTCTCAGTCTATGCCCGGTGAGCACACCGGGATTCCAGAGTTCCGTGAGAAGCCTGGTGGCGCGCGCACCCGGTTCAGGGTCTCAGTCTGTTGTTTTGCGGGTGCCCACCACGAGTCCGCCCACTCCCCCGTGCAGGTGGCCCGCCAGCCGCCAGCCACCCCGCGCGCGCTCCGGGAGTTCCCGGTCTCAGTCTGGATCCAGTGAGCCCACCGGGATTCCGGAGTTCCGCGAGATGCCTAGTGGCTCGTGCTGCCGGCTCACGGTCTCAGTCTGCTCTCTCGCGGGTGTGCTCCGTGAGTCCGCCCGTCCCCCGTGCAGGTGGCTGCTGCTTCCCGGCGCCCGAAGATGGCGGCTCCCTCCCCCTTCCGTTTATCTTCCAATATCTGTGCGCGGTTTCACGGCTACCCGCTTCGTACCTCAATACTCAGCGCTGGAGATGTTCATTTGTAGAGATCCAGATGTATCTTCCTGCGTCTCAGGCTGATTCTGTGGTTATTTAGGCTGGTCTGGTACCTATCCAGCTCGACTCAGGGGACCGGCTGAAAAAGGGGTCCCCTACTCCTCCACCATCTTAACTCCCCCCCTCTCTCTTTTATAGTCTTCTGCCACGGAATGGTACATATTCCTTTTTTAAATTGTTTACATTGCTTTACTTTTTATGTAATTCAGGATACTGCAGCCTCTTTCCCCCGGGTTCTTGGGAGAAACTATCATGTAACAGAAAGAACACTTGCATTGGACGTGGACTGGTAGGACTCAAACGGAGTTTAGCACCTACTGGCTTTGTGCCCCCGCAAGTCACTCAATGTCTCTGAGCCTCGATTTTTCTCATCACTGAAATGGGGATGATCAGATTCACACCCCAAGTTGTTGTGAAAACTAAATAAAGTTATGTACATAATCAGGCATATTTGAAATGCATCCTGCCCTACTTCTACCACTCCTTCCACTTATCTACCTTGCAGATACCATTATTTCCTTCCTTACAGATCTGAATTAAGTGGGTGATATGCATTCATGCTTTTTTCTTCCTTTACCCTTTGGAAAATGAAATTCCCAGAACCTCAAATCAATAATGTCTTACTGGATGCTTTGGGTTAGCAAATATGGGATCAGAAGATACGAATCTATCCATCACCTTCAAGTTTCCTTTTTGTTCAGGTATGGGATTGATGTTAAGGAAGTGCCATTCATATCCTGACCAGGTGGTCTGAAATTGCTGCTGTGTTGTAAATGCTTTGTTGTCAATTCCTGTCTTGATGTAGTCTGTTTATGCTGCTCCCCGTGTGTCCTGATTGCTCTGTCTGCAGTACCTTCTGCCTTTGAGCCTGTGAAAGCCCCCTACTTCCTTTGAGAACAAGTTTATGCTGTGTTTTTGGCTCTTGATGTTTCCATTGTGTCATGTCATATCTCAAGATATCTTAAAGAGCATACTACTAGCCATCGTGCAGCCAGAGAAAAGCAACTCTTCCATTTTTGAGTTCCCTGCATATAGGACTGGGAGCACCACATAGGCACTTGAGATGATTCATGGGTGCTTGCATGGATGAGTGACTCGAATTCATCATCCCTGGGTCTCAGTGTATTTCCATGAAAGAAGAGAGATAGCCAGGTGACTTCAGAAGCCTATTTGAGCCCCGAAATGCTTTGATTCTTTGTTTTTGTATTATGTTACTCACATACAGTATACCTTTTTTTATTTCAAGTATTTGTCTTAATGCCAGAGCTTTCTGTATAGTCAGAAGCTTCTTGATTTTTAAGCACCTGGGGTATGGAGGCTTATACGTCCCCTCTCTCTGACTCTTCACCCTTAATTACACCGAGGCTATGCTGAGTTGATGTATCTAACCAGTCCCTGACATATCTCCCACTCCAAGTAAACACATGTGCTTCTCCCCATCTCCTTCACCCTTCCATCCTCTCCATCTCCCAGCTCGCCCAGTTCAGAATATTCCTTCAGTCCTGTGACTGAGCTCTGAAGAAGGTTGAGTGGATTCATGTCTCCTTGAGGAGCCTGCTGGGTTTCTGGATAAGTACTGAGATGATGCTGGTTCTTTTGAGTCTCAGACCCTTTATCCTCTGGCAGCTGTGAAGTTAGTTGCTTGGAAGATGTTTAAATTCTAAGTTCTACGAAATGGTGAGTCCCCGCTGATTATTGTGGAGATCGGGCAGCGCTCAGGGCAAGACAAGGAGGCATGTCAGGGAGGTGCGAGACCACATCTCCTATGTGTCCTCTCTCCTCACCCTCTAAGTGCCAGCATGCTGGACATATTTCACGTTCTCGCTTGTCTGCTGTCTGTACTGGACACGCTCTTCAAACCTCCACCCTTTCTGAATGCTAAAGCCTATTCATCCTCCAGATCTCAGTTGAAAATGTTACTTCCGGGGCGCCTGGGTGGCAGAGCAGTTAAGCGTCTGCCTTCGGCTCAGGGCATGATCCTGGCGTTATGGGATCGAGCCCCACATCAGGCACCTCCACTGGGAGCCTGCTTTCTCCTCTCCCACTCCCCTGCTGTGTTCCCTCTCTCACTGGCTGTTTCTCTGTCTGTCAAATAAATAAATAAAATCTTAAAAAAAAAAAAAGAAAGTGTTACTTCCTGCAGAAAGAGTTTCTTGAATTGCCTGTTATAGCACTTCACTGTTTGGTGATTGCCTGATTATTTTTGTGATTTCTTTACTTAACTAAATTTCATGTGGGAGGAGATACTATCTTTCTCGTTCACTGTTGTGTCCCTAGAACTTAGCACAGTGATTGATATAAAATAGTTTTTCATTCTGTATGCATTAAATGAATTAATGAATATAGTGGTCCCTGTTTTTATGGGAATTAATATAAGATACAGAAAATAAGCACACAATGTCCATCATTGTATTTTAATAAAATTTATAATTCATAGTATATTAATGCCTCTTTTTTTGCAACTCTTAACGATTATGTGGACGTAATGTTGTTTCTCTCATTTTGTAGAAAGAAATATTTATCCTTAGAAGTTATATGATTTCTCAAGATTACACTACTACTAGAAAGCAGCACAATTAGATTGGAAGTTCTGATCTGAAATTAAGTGCTCTCTTCATAACGCTGTAACAGTGTGTAGCAAGTGTTACAAAATTGGTACAAAATTCTGCATTGCAGAAATGGGAGAATTTACTCCTAGATAAGATGATATTTGAGTTTGGATTTGAAAGACAAATAAGATTTTTTAAAAATTATGTTCAGTTACCAAAACCAAACCAAGCAATTACCCTTATGCACTTTAATGAATTCAACTAACACATATGTATTTAATGTAAGAAGTGAAAATTCTGCCCTTCTCATTCTAATTACACTCAAATCATAACCATCATAAACCCTATCTGTGTATATATATACACTATGGTAGTTTTATTTGCTGAAAAGGAATCACAGTGTAAATACTGTTATGCATCCTCCTTTTTTTTTTTTTTAACTTCAGTGCAATTTGGACAACCTGGTATTTGGCACATTTATATTCACCTGCTGCATTTGTAATTGCTGCATTTCATTCTTTTGTAGGAATGTTTCATAGTTTGTTTAAGCAGTCTCCTACTGTGGACTTTTACTTAGATGGTTTTTTCCATATTCTCCTTTGTAAATAATTCTGCAGTAATCTTCCCTGAATATATGTCTCTGAGTCCTCATTAAAGACTTTTTGGCCATCAGTTGCTTAAAATAGGATCTCTTGTGTCATGGGTTATATGCAATGTAAATTGCGAATGAAGCTGATAACAACGCGTAGAATGTTTAAAAGCTAGAATTGGAGGGCAAAAAACAGTCAAGGGTGGGGAAAGTCACATAAATAAAGGTACCAAAAAACATAAGTCACATTCCTTTTTTGTTCCTGAGATGTTTCAGCATTTTGACCCTTTGTGTGAGCTCTGATGACAAATTCCAGCTCCTGTCAAGAGACCAGAAGCTATTTGTCAGTTTGTCTCTTTATCCTCCCTCCTGTCCCTTCAATGATGAAGTCCCTAGAGGTTAAACACTCTCATTATTAATCTTACCACAAGAATCCCTGAAAACCAATGTTTGCTGCCCTTTGGTTCTTTACTTTAATGACTCCTCACCACACACAGACCCCTTATTGTGCTATTCACAACTTTCCAGATGAAACCAAGGGCTTGATTCAACTGTAGTCAAAGAAAACGAATTCTCACAATTCCACACACATATGTGCACTAACCCTCCTCTTTCCACCAGCAACTAAAACTTAAAATTGAATGAACATGACATGAGATTTTTCTAAAGAGCTATCCCCTCGCAGTCAGCTTTATTAAAGGCACAAATGTGCAATCGCATTTAATGGTGTTTATTTTAAAACATACGATGTTTACCCTTGAAAGCCTATTATGCATCTCTCACCTTACAGTGAACAAAAGGGCATTGTAACTTCATGTAGTCTGACTGCTTGCTTAAATTTAGGTCTGCACTCAAATGAGAAAAATACTTGAGTATCAGTCATCTTGGAATCCAAGGGACTTATTCATGGAGCATGTGGGGCTCTATTCATAAATGATTTATGTCTTTGCATAAAAGGGAGTGGGGGTTGTGTATGTTGCTCAGAGAACCATCGACTGCCTCTCCTGAGTAATTTATACAAGATCAATATTTATCAAAGTGAGCCAAGAATTGTGCCATAACTCTCTGAGAGCCAAATACTTTGTTTACAGTTCCTTCACCCATGGAAGGGAGCATGACAGATTAAAATGTTTGCATAAAAGCTACTTAAAGTGGTTCTCACTTGGTTCCTGTTGCTTTAGGTACAGTGTGATGCTTTGGCAGAAATTGCAGATTTCTGTCATGAATGTTGCTCAATGACTAACACATAGTAGATGTTTTTAAAAATCTGTTTGTTGAATTAACGACTGAAGGGAAATAAGCAAACATTCCAAAAAGAAAAGAAGGTTGCCCACTGTATTTATTCTTTTAACATATATTAATGAAGCACCTGCTAAGCCTTATGCATTGGGTGAGGACACAGTTATTGTCTGGAATGATCTCCCAGACATATGTGTAAACAATTAAAAGCAGATTAATGAAAAGTGCTGTATGTTCTGTTAAAGGTTTTTAAAAAGTGTTTTGGAGATCCAGAGGAAGGAGCAACTAATTCTGCCCAGAGAAGTTTAGGAAAGGGTAGGAGTAAGTAGGAGTTAAACAAGCAGATAGTAAATGGGGGAGAGAGTTTTAGGAAGTAGTAATGGCATGAACAAAGAAAACAGGAGACACCTTCAGAAGTCAGGAATGGGGTAGATGTGTTGCCATGAGAGATTAGAGTACTCGTGTCAATAATGGGAAATAAGTATGAAATTTTCCATTAGAATTAGATTGTAAAAGGCCTTATATGTGCAGAGCTATCACTTTATTTTGTAAGCAAGGTGAGACTTCCACAGATTTTTAAACATAGAAGTGACATAATCAGATTTCCCTTATCAGGATGAGATATACTGGTGGCACAATTTATACTATCTGTATACCATCTGGTGGAGGATAGAGTGGAGATGACAATGGATTTCAATTTGCTTATCAACTCCATGAAATTTATATACATCTGTAGGAAAACAAAGTATATCAGAACATGTGAAAAATAGCTATGGGGGGGCAGTGATTTTGATGGTGGTAGTTTCTTCTTGATTTCTAGAATTTTCCTTTGAGGCAGGAGTTAGGCCATAATGGAGGCTACAAAAATGAGCTCTGACCAATAGTGTAATCCTAAAGTGATAAAATCATGCTGATGGGTTACTGTGATTTTTATCATCAGCATCACCACCATGACTGCAACTTAAAAACCACCAAGTTTAACAGCAGCTGTTAATTGTTCATTAATGCTTGAACTCTCAGAAGTGTTTATAGAACTAATACAACTCACAGATTTCTACTGGCAGGAACTGGTCATCAACATTCTGGGTGTCTTAGCTTCTATTCCTTTCTCATATGGGGCTTGGCAAGACTGACATATGTATCAGTTTTGGTGGAAGATGGACTGTCTTCTTCCCCTTCCTTCTCTGGCCATAGAAAGAATCCTTGGATCCTTATTGTTTTTCTCCCTAATCATACATTTAAGAAAACCGTGTTTGTATAAGAGTAAATCTCTGACTAATAACCCCCTACTTTTTGATGGAATGCCCTACAGGAAATTTGACTGAACTTGTTAAAGCTTCCAGGTGAAGCCAGCAATTAACTGAACAATAAATATGTAGGTGACCTTTTTAAATGCAAATATCATGGCCTGGAGAGATTGGTGAAATGTGTTTGCTTTTTCTTTCTTTCTTTCTTTCTTTTTTTTTTATTATTATGCTCAATTAAATCTTTCAGCATTGTCAAGAGTTAAGACTCTGGCTAAGACTAGAATCAAGACAGTCGTGAAGTGCACAGCAATTACCTTGCATTTAATTTATTATATTTGAAAATTATATTTTTCAGCTCCCTCAGATTTAAAATAAATCCAACACTTTTAAATTGCTTCTAGTTTGTTTTTGGTACAAGGCATTTTTATAGCCATTATCTTATATCCTCCTAAAATGCTAAGAGTAAATAAAGTAGATATTGGTGATAATGATAATTCTAGTATTGGTAAGAGTAAGGGTTTTGATGATGATGATGATGATGATGGTAACTACAATTTATTAACTACAATTTATTAGAATTTCCTATGTTCTAGTATGAGGTAGAGAACTAAAAACCTAGATTGTGAAGTCATTTGTCCAGGGGTACACAGACAGTAAGTATTAGAACACATTTTGGAATTTAAGTCTTTTGTCTTCTGGTCCAAGTTCTTTCACCCATGTATTGCTAAATCTTATACATAAAATGGCGTTCCTACTCCTTAGGTGATGCATCTCACCTCTACCAGAACTTGCGTTAACCTCACCTCCTCTGAGAATTCCCTGTCACTTACCAGCCATGTGGTTTTAAGCAAATTAGGATGAGTTCACTCATCCTAAAAAAGGAGGTAACAATATGTGGCTCAGGCGTTGTTGCAAAAATCAAGCGGTTTAACGTAGAAGGCCTAGAAAAGTCTGGCGGGAAGCAGGCCCTCACTAGATTGTGGTTCATTTTTCTGCATTGGCCACTAGACTCCTTATGAACTATCCTAATTATGAGGAGAACAAGGGACAATTAGAGAGTCATGTTAACCCAGGGCTCACAGACTTTGGATATCAGCACATTATTTCAAATCACTCATGTTAGCCAGCAAATTGTAATCTTTTCTCTGTTCAAAGCTTTTATCAGTATTACATTGGACCTTAATCTTGCTACCAGTAATGGGGAATAAAATATCCTAAAGGAAGATGTCTGAAGAGGAGGGAAACACAAAGAACCCTGGTATGTCAGCCTTAGAAGGAGCCAAAGCTTACACATCCTCAGAGAGAATAAGGGAGTGTACATTTTCCCTTGGCACATTTAATATATAGTTTCTAAGAGGTCAGCTAAAAATAATGGACTTTAGCCAATCCAATATCAGGCAACTGCTCCAGCATATTTCTCTTCAGTACCTATGAGCAGCAGTGTCTACGAAACATTTGGTGATACAAAATGAGCAGAAACCCAGCCAACACTGAATGCTGCATCACTAGTCTCCTCCAACCTTGGATTAAAAAAACTACAAAATAATCTTCTACCTTTTTCCCTTCTCTGTCTCTAAATAAGAAAATAGAATTCTGACATGAAGAAGATAACATTAGAATTCTTCCCTTTCAGTCCTCAAAACAGTGGCTATCTTTTTCATGTTTTCCTCCTCCTCTCATAAAAGTCTTTTTTCTTTTACCTTAAACAAACAAAACAAAACTTTTTATAAATTGAGATTGAGTTCAGTCTTATTTTTCCTTTATTTGAAAAGGTTCTGTAGGTATCATTCTATATCTGTTATCTCTTGGCACTGTGATTCTCCTTAGGGTGAACAAGACTAGTCTCATAATCTCTATTTTGTAGATGTGGAAGGAAGTTTAGAAAATTGTGTAAAACACCCAGGTATCTTAGCTAGCAGGCTGTGGAGCCAGAGCTAGAACATACAACTTCTGACTTGGTGTTGTTTTTCAAAATCAGAGAACCTCACAGTGTTTTTGGTTTTGCTTTTATTGTTCTGTGTGTGTGTGTGTGTGTGTGTGTGTGTGTGTGTGTGTGTGTGTGTTTTCCCTATCTACAACAAGTGCAGAATTCAGCTTTCTAGAAACACAAAAACAAAAAACAATGAAGCTGTTACTACCTAGAAATTTACCTTCCAGCTAGCAAATAGATGACACTACCCAAAGCAGAAAGCAAAGTCACTGTAATTGAGTGCTAGAACAACTGTGTATAAACCAGTGGTAGAACTTACATGAGAGTCATCAGGGAAGATCCCTGGGAATGTGTGAGAATCTATCCATCTGTGAAATCCAGAGCTCTGGTTTCACAACCACTGTCAGAACTGGGGGAGAGAGGGTGGGGAGGGGTGGCGGTCTGTGCTGAATCATCTGTGCTTCTAGGAAGTTCCTTCATTGAGTGTGACTTTAACGAGCTTTTATTACTTTCTACTGCCTCGATTGCAAGAATGAGTTTGATCTACTTATTTGTTGTCCTTAAAACATGACAGGGCCTATGACTGCTTACCCACAAACTGCTCATTAGAAGGGCTCCCTGTGGATGTAATATTAGGAAACAGGATTCCAGAGACATGGATTCACCTGCAGGAATGATTCGCCGAGAGTCTCCGAAGGGAAACCATAGTCAGGAGGGAAATTGGAGTCAAAAACTTAATGTCCAAACCATGTTTTGCCCTAACGGTCAACATGAGGTTAAAACAGTAGCTAGGCCATGACAGTTAGTGGCTGAGAGGTCAGGAGAGTGAAAGCAAGGGTTGATGCATGAAGCAGGTGAAATCAAGAAGTTTAAGCAAATTCTGAAAACTGTGGGTCTTTCTTTTTTGTGGGTAGAGTTACAACTAAGCTGCCAGAGTTCTTCGAAGACATTAGGGAAGGCTGGACAGTTTTTACTAAGTTATTTGCCCTTCGTATAATGCCCTTTCCTTCCTGCCCGTGACTTTGATTCCTAAATTTCCTGCAAGGCTCAGCTCTAAGATTTTCTCCAACATAGAATTATTCCCAGCCACCCAGACAATAGGGATCTTGTTCAGTTTGTCATGTATTCAGACAACTCTGTATTATCATTTGTCATATACGAAGTTTTTTCCTCCAAAAAGAATATAAGTTTATGACAGCAGAGGTGAGAATGTGATGCCTTTGGAAAGTCCCAAACGCCTTAGTCCAATAATCATTATCATTATAGCAAATGCACATCCAGCACTTAAACTATGTATGATGCTCTCTTTTAAGCATTTTTCATACATCTTATTTAGTCCTGACAACAACCTATACAGTATTTCCTATTGTTATCTTATTTTACACATGAGAAAACTGAGTCCTAGAGAGTTTAAGTGATATTTCCAAAGTTACCTTGGTTGACCCACTAAGATGTTGACCTCTGAAATCTTCCCAGAACAGTTCTCATAGGCACTTTTGCCTTGCTCAGCTGCCAAAGAAGTAGATGTTATGTGGAATCTGAATACAGCACCTGGCTGGAGAGGGTTGCTTTTCTGATGATTCACACTTTTAAATAAAAATAATAAAACCCTTGGCTGGACAGCTTCACCTCCCTAGTCCAGCTGGGATGTGGTCACTGTGGTTCCAAAACACACTTGGGTGATATTCCAGCTTGAATAGCATAATTTGCACATTCGGTTGTCAAAGTTCTGCATGGTGGTCTTATGATCACACTCCTTGTCCAGTGCCTGCCAAAAGTTTGCTAATGCTTTGGCTCCCTGTCCTGCTCTTTGCTGGAAGTGGCATTGAGGAGAGTGGGATGCCTTGTTTAGTTGCAAACCAAGCTAAAAAGGGATAAGTGAGGTGAGTGACCTAAAGCTAAGTCCTGATTCAACCATTATTTACTGGGCACTTACTATGCATCTAGGATTTTCCTGTGTCTTATTGCATTCGATCTTCCCAGTAGCCCTCTGGGGGTGAGTGTCACTATCTGAATTTTATAAATGCGGCAGCAGATTCAGATGTGCAAAGTAACCTGTCGAAGGTCATTACTCAACTAGTAGAATGGAAGAGATCCATTTTCTGTGAATCTCCAGTTTCTGTGCTCTTGCTGCTACATCAAGGTACTCCTAGCTTACTTTGAGGTGGATAAAGTGAAGAATGGAGGGGCAGTATAATAAAGATGATGATAGTAATGACCATCACTTTATTGAGTTCCTCACTATAGCGTGGGCACCATGAAAACACTTCATAAGCATCATTTCATTTCATCCTCACAACAAGCATATGAAGTAGACACCAGTATTTTCCCCCATGTTACAAAGAAGGAAGATGATATTCAAAGATGTTAAATCATTAGTCCAGATTAAAAAATGATAGCACAAAGATTTGAGCCCAGGCATTTGTCACGATAGCTTGTTATAACAGCTACACATGAACATAAAACATAGGAATAGTGGGTTGGATTCTTCCCCTGCCCTGGATCTTCTTGAAAAAGTATGAGATGAGCACTTAAAAAAAAAAGAAAGTCAGACTTACAGCATTGCCAGTGGAATCCATTCAACCAAAGTTACAGTTCTCAGTTCTTACCTTCATGTTTTAAGGGTGACTTAGGAAAATTGCAGACATACTGTGAGGCAAATGATGGGAATTATTGAGATGCAGCCTACCTGGCCTGCCATGTCAGATGCCCAAATGAGTTACCTGTGTCAGTAAGTTCTTTGTACTTCATCTTATTAGGAGCAAACTGGGAATGCGATGTGGATTCCTTGCCAAGCCTTTGGGAATCCACACCTCTGTCATTGAGATATGAGAAGGACCTTTGGTTAGTAAGAGTTCTCAGACACCTCTTCTGGAAGAGAGTTAGTCATGTGTCCTCTGCAGCCATGGCAGTTATCACTCCTTTGCATGAGGGGAATAGGCAGCCACAGGGAATCTGGGAGTGGCAGCTACTCCCAGAGTGATAGAAACAGAGTTATGCCTGGCAAGGGAGAAAGGGAAAAAGAAGAGGAATGGCAGATTGAGGATTAGTTTTATATCCAGTTACTAACACCCCAAACTAAAGGAGCAGGGTTACTTTGTATGTGTATATTGTTACACTATTTTCTTTCCTCCTCATTAAAAATAAAAGACATGAGGCACCTGGGTGGTGCAGTTGGTTAAATGTCCAACTCTTGATCTCAGCTCAAGTCTTGATCTCAGGGTCGAGTTCTGGGCAAGGCACCTACTTAAAAATAAAACAAACAAACAAATAAGTAGACATTATTTAAACACTATTATAACAACAGAAGAAGGATATTGACATTCTACTTTAGGTTTTATAATCATTGCTAGTCTTCCCCCATATATCATCCATTTATATGTGACTGTAATTGTAGAAGAGAGTTGTTTTTTTTTTTCTCAAAGAAAAGGTAGTTTTATTTTAAGTAATAACAGAGGTTAAATGTGAGTTTTGCAGAATGTTTTTATTTTTTAATTTATTATTATTATTATTTTATTATAATAATATTTATTATATTATGTTAGTCACCATACAGTACATCCCTGGTTTTTGATGTAAAGTTCCATGATTCATTACTTGCATATAACACCCAGTGCACCATGCAATACATGCCCTCCTTACTACCCATCACCAGTCTATCCCATTCCCCCACCCCCCTCCCCTCTGAAGCCCTCAGTTTGTTTCTTAGAGTCCATAGTCTCTCATGCTTCATTCTCCCTTCTGATTAACCCCCCTTTCTTTATCCCTTTCTTCTCCTACCGATCTTCCTAGTTCTTATGTTCCATAGATGAGAGAAACCATATGATAATTGTCTTTCTCTGCTTGACTTATTTCACTTAGCATTATCTCCTCCAGTGCCATCCATGTTGCAGCAAATGTTGAGAAATTGTTCTTTTTGATGGCTGAGTAATATTCCATTGTATATATGGACCACATCTTCTTAATCCAGTCATCTGTTGAAGGGCATCTCAGTTCCTTCCACGATTTAGCTATTGTGGACAATGCTGCTATGAACATTGGGGTGCATATGGCCCTTCTCTTCACTACGTCTGTATCTTTGGGGTAAACACCCAGTAGTGCAATGGCTGGGTCATAGGGTAGCTCAATTTTTACTTTTTAAGGGACCTCCACACTGTTTTCCAGAGTGGCTGTACCAACTTGCATTCCCACCAACAATGTAGGAGGGATCCCCTTTCTCCACATCCTCTCCAACAATTGTTGTTTTTGCCTTGTAAATTTTTGCCATTCTAACTGGCATAAGGTGGTATCTCAGTGTGGTTTTGATTTGAATTTCCCTGATGACTAATGATTTTTAATATTTTTTCATGTGTCTGTTAGCCATTTGTATGTCTGCATTGGAAAAGTGTCTGTTCATATCTTCTGCCCATTTTATGAAGAGAGTTTTTCTCCATGTTGGCCCATATTTCTTTAAAAAAAGTCTTATCAGAAGCTAACTCAATGTGTGGAGGACACAAACCTATTTTTCCTGTCTTCTCTTCATTGATTACCTGATATTTTTGTCTCTGTTCTAGAATGTGAGCTTATTCATAACTGTTCTAGAGGGTGAAGGCCTGAAAATTAAGGGAAATATAAGTGTGTTTACTCTGCCATGTAGTAATGGCTCCCATTAAAAATAAAACAGGGGCACCTTGGTGGCACAGTCGTTAAGTGTCTACCTTTGGCTCAGGACATGATCCCGGCGTTGTGGGTTCAAGCCCCACGTCAGGCTTTTCTGCCGCGAGCCTGCTTCTTCCTCTCCCACTCCCCCTGCTTGTGTTCCCTCTATCGCTGTCTCTCTCTCTGTCAAATAAATAAAATCCTTAAAAAAATTTAAAAAACCCAGCTATTATATAGGAGAAGAGAGGGGAAAGGAAAAAAGGGTCAAACTTCATTAAAGTGAGTTTTTATTCTAGTTATTTTCCGGTTAGGAAAACCAAAGTTGAAGAAATGCACTAACGAGCTGACAAACAGCTCTGCACTGTGAAAGCTTGGCGGTGGCCCAGTAACTGCTCCCAAAGGAGGACACCTCTGGCCATGCCAGCAGCCAGGCCAAGGCTGGGTGAGGCTGAGGGGGAGGAGAGAAATGCCTTGCATACCTTTGGATCTGTTCAGTCATTGACTCCGGAAATAGGCATGTGTCACCCAGCTGGTAGTTACTTTTGCATGGGAGGCTAAAGGTTCAAGTCCCACACCAGAAACTTGGCACCTTTCCAAAGCCAATGCTTGCATTGTCATGGAAGGTGGATGGTAGCAAGCACTGGACAAGAGAGCTCTTTCTCCTTGTTTCTTCCAGGGAAATGGGGATCAGAGGAGTGAGGGTGGCAACACTTTACTCAGCTGAGTTTGAATCACAAGCTTCGAAGAACTCCAGTATGGAACTGGCAGAACTATCACCCCGTTGCAGGCCCTTTCCAAGAGGAGAGGAAAGATTGAGCTCTCTGTCCATGGTGCACCATCTCTTTAACTCAGCCCTCAGCTCAGTAAATGTGGAGACCAAAAACAGCAAAAAATGGTGAAAGTCTTGATTGTCAGAGTGAGCAAGCAGCGGACCCTAGTTACTGAGGACACCAATCCTGGAATGCACATCCACACTCCTGTAGAAAAATCTCTTGATGGACTTTACTTTAAGATACTCACATGCAATGTTGCTTGGCAGTTTAGTGTGACCTTTGAAAGCAATTTGTCATTTAAAATATTTGAGTTAGTTTAAAAGTTTAAAAAGTATCACATTTAAAAATACTTGGAATTGTGTATGTTAAATATACCTGATCAATTTTGCTTTTTAGTAAATATTGGAAATCAGGGAATGAATAAACAAAAAATGGTGGCAGAGAGGGGCCTGCCACTTCAGTGAAGGTGAAGGTGGTGACGGACCTTTTTAAATAAAATAAGCTTACTCCCATAAAAGATAAATCATGTAGGCATGAAGTGTAATTTCTTTTTCTGTCTGGAGAATTTCTGTGACAGCTCGCATGGCCCGAAAAATAGGTTTGTGTCATCTGTTCATGGAGCAATATTTTAGCTTACAGGTTGCTATAGGGCTGGTTCTGGTTGATCTACTTTGTGCATAGTCCTGATGCCAGAGCCCTTTAGCCCAGGAACAGGGGAGGCTGAATGGGTTTGGGGATAGTGCACTTCTAGTAAAGTTGTCTTTAGAATGGAGAGGCCTCAGTAACGGGAGCTACCTCTCTGCCTGACATAAAACGACCCTTCCCTCCTTTCCCCTTTAAATAAAACACCTTGCTTGTGATCAGCTGTAAGGGAGGTACCGACTTGCATAGGGACTTCGCTGAGGGGCCCAAGTCTGGTATTTCTGTTGCCAGGACATCTTTTGTTGCGTATCCATGGGTTTCATTTCTGTTCATTTATCAGAAAGTCTCTTCTCCTGCAAGGCCTTCTCTCCTACCCCTGAACCTAACTTGCACCAAGAGAGATTGCGATGGTCCAGGAACAAGAAAATCCTCCAGAGCTGGAAGAGAGTTAAGCGGTTTTGGATCTTCCTTAGCATTCTCTTGTACCCGCCTTTAGTTTTCTGTGTTTTCCATCTGAATTATTAACATCTTTTCTCTTTTTGTGAGGGAGAGTTTTTTTTTTAAACAGCTTTATTGAAGTATCGTTTACATACTATACAATATGCCCGTTTAAAGTTACACTTCAAGGGTTTTTTAGTATATTCACAGATTTGGGCAACCCTTACCAATGCCCCATCCTCCCAGCTGTAGGAAACCAAGGAATGTACTTTTTGCCTCATGGGTTTGCCTACTCAGGATGTTTCATAGAAATGGAATCAAAGATCTATTTAAGTGTCCCACTATTCTTCCACAGAGCCTGGCAAAAGGCCTCGTACCTACTAGGACTTTGAGTCAGGTTAAATTGTTACTTGTATTAGTTATATTAGATTACCTGGTCTTAGGATCAGTATAACCCATGAAGTGGTTAGTCTTAAATGAAAAGCCTCAAATGTCATTACTGAGAGTGTGCTGATGGTCTGGATATTATCAGAATGGAAGGACAACTTATGATTCATAGCTTCCCCTAGGTCAGATTCCACAGACATGGTCTCCTGTACTCCCAGTCTATTCACCGATATAACACGGACTCCATAAACTCAACAATTCAGAAATCTATTCCTTAGAAGACTGGAGTTCTCTCATGAGTTGGCACACAACACTGCGTGTTAACAGGCAATAACACTAAAATGTACTAAAGACCATGTAATTTATTCCCAACATGCTGTTATTCTTTCCAAAACATTAGCTTTGGAGCAGAACGTTTGCTAAATGTTGTCTTTATTTCCAAAGCTTGGGGTAAAGATCGAATGCACCCAATGGCTGAGAGATAATTGGCCACTTTACAGTTTCAACCTCAAATGAACTCCCCTGTCTGAGTAAATTTCCTGGTAAAAGATTCCGTTTTAATAGAATGTGAAAGCTGCAAGAAGGATGGAGCTTACAGCTTGCAGTATGGTCTGTTAGATAAATGACCAGGGGTAATATATCTTAAAACCACATTTTGTTTACAGTTAACAGAAAGCCCAGAAAAAAAAAAATACCCAGTGGTTCAGCATTCATGCCTAAATGAAAATAACATGTGTGCCTTCAGCCCAAGATGTGCCAGGGTTTGGAGGGAAATTGGCAAGGATTAAGACCAAGAGCCTTTTGGGAGCTCTTAGGCATTGTCACCCTGGGCCTGGCCTCACAGCTTTCTCTTAGAGGAGAAAGCAAAAGGTGGCTGCGTTAAATCTTTGCTCTCAGAGTTGCCACAAAGAGCCCCCAAAAACACCTTGTAGTTGGCATTTTTTCACTGAGTTGTCTTTGACTCAGAAGTAAAATTATCATTTTGTTTAGTAGCTGAAGAAATGAATGGCTTGTATTATTTAATCTAAAAGTGGTCTGTAGCACTGACATTGGATCCCTAGGTGTTGAGAAGTGCCTAAGAACATGAGGGTGCTCTTGTTCTGTATTTAAAGTGAGACCATTTGTTTCCTCTTTTGGATTATCCTCTTTCCCGAGGTCTGCCTCATGGTGACCTGGTGACTGTGAGTTGTGTTTTGTGGAGTGGAAAGGTAGTTTTACTGATTTAAGTTCAAATGTCATAGGTTGAGCCCCTTGGTCTCAGATTCAGATTCTCCAGAATATAAGGGAACAAAAACCCCAACTGTTAATTTATTTCAGTAGAGAGGTAGTTTAAATCTGCTATCAGAGACATCATCTCTTTATAGGAGCTCATCCTAAAGATTTAGTTAGTTACTTAAAAACATAGGGGCAGGACCTATTCTGGGAGACAGGGAGATTAACCATGGCCTCACCTTGAAGGCGTGCTCATGGTTTATTGGTTTTAGGGGAGAGGGAGGAGAGCAGAAATGTGGTGAGTGCTATGGCTAGGTATATATGGGATATAATAGGGCACAGCCTAGCGGGGGTCAGAGGGACTTCCCAGGGAAAGTGATTCTTGTATTGGGTCTTAAAGTAGGGATAGGAATTGGTCAGGCATCTAGAAGTTGGCAGTTGAGTAGAAGAGAGTGTTTTTGAGGCAGAGATAACAGCATGTCTGAAGGTACAGCAACAGAGATACCGTGATGGGGTTCAGCATGTCTTGGATGGGTGGACTTTTGTTTTTGCACGATAGGCCAGGGGAAGTTGGTAAAAGCCAGAGCGACAGAAGCCTTGTATTTGGAATGAGAAATATCACTTTCTTAGTTCTTCTTAGCTATTCCAATACGGCAACTAATGTGCTGAGTTCAGTCTTAGTAATTACAACTATATGCATGTTCCTCTCTTTTGCTCCAAACAAACAGGAGTATAATCAGATTCTGGCTCTGCCACTTACTATGTATGTAACCTCAGACAAATTGGCCACGTGGAGCCTCTGTTTTCTGTTCTATAAAATGGGACCAAACTGAACAACACGATGGGGTTATTGTGAATATTATTAGGATCAAACAAGCACAGTGCTTGGCCTTAAAAAGTTCTCATGAAATATTTGTGGAATCAAACTGGTACAGGAATAAAAAAGGAAATTCTACTGCCTGGAAAACAGCCTTTAGCTTTCCAAACACCAGTGGCTGCCAAAGTAGTCTAGGACACCTGGAAAGAGGTAGAATAGGGATCTGAACCCTGAAGAAGAGTGACAGGAAGCCAGGGACCCAGAACCAGTAGACAGTAGGCGAGCAAAACAGATTGAAATGGAAGGGATGCAACTTGTGCCAGAACCATGAGGGCACCACTAGGTCAGGAGTGCGGACAGGAGGGAGGAGGTGGCAGATGCTTGCTCATAGAGCACTTCAGGGAATGGATGCACAGCAGCCCATGGTTTCCGCTTTCCTGAAGTCATCCTGGTGTCCTACCAGGCTCTGGAAAGAAATCAAAAAAGGGAAAGAAGAGAGGAAAAAAGGGAAAAAAGAGAACAGCTGCATTTTTGTATAACAACAACATCTTTTCATGGTAAAAACACTCAACAGACTAGGAAGAGGAGATTTCTTCAACCTGGTAGAGAGCACCCATGAACAACCCACAGCGAACACCATTCTTAATGATGAAAGGCTAAAAGCTTTTCCTCTAAGATCAAGAGCAAGACACGGTTGTCTGCTCTTGCCACTTCTGTGCAGAAATTGTACTGGAGGTTCTTGCCAGGGCAGTTAGGTAAGAAAAAGAAATAAAGGGCATCCAGATTGGAAAGGAAGACATAAAACTGTCTTTATTTGCAGGGGTATGATCTTGTTTAGAAAGACAATCTTGAAAAGAAAAGTTGGAAGATCCATAGTTTCTGATTTCACAACTTACTACAAATTGACATTAATCAAGACAGTGTTACTGGTATGAGGATAGACATGTAGATCAATGGATTAGAATTCAGAGTTAGAAATAAAACTTCTCAATTATGATCAACTGATTTTCCACAGGGGGTACTAAAAAATTCAATGGGAGAAGTGTAATCTTTTCAACAAATGGTGCTGGGACAATGGGCTATCCACATGCAAAAGAATGAAGTTGAACTCAAACCCCACACCATATACAAAACTTATCTCAAAACGGATCCAAGACTTAAAGGTAACAGGTAAAACTATAAAATGCTTAGAAGAAACATAGGGGAAAATCTTCATGGCATGTATTTGACACTGAAAGCATAAGCAGCAAAAGGAAACATAGATAAATTAGACTTCCTCAAAATAATAAATTTTCTGCTTCAAAGGATATCGTCAAGAAAGTGAAAAGACAATCCACAGAATGGGAGAAAGTGTTTGTAAATAATATATCTGATAAAGGGCTTATATCTTAAATATATAAAGAACATCTAGAACTCAGTAATAAAGAGACAAAAAACCAATTAAAAAATAGAAAAGGATCCGAATAGGCATTTACCTAAAGAAGGTATACAAATGACCACTAAGCATATACAAGAAGCTCAACATCATCATTAGTCATGAGGAAAATGTTAATCGAAACCACAGTGAAGTACCACTTCATGCCCACTAGAATGGCTGTAATGAAAAAGACAATACAAGTGTTGGTAAGGATGGAGCGAAGTTGGAGTTTTCATATACTGCCAAAGGGAGTTTAAAATGGTGCAGCCACTTTGGAAAACATCTGTAGCTCCTCAAAAGGATAGACATAGGGGTGCCTGGGTGGCTTAGTCAGTTAAGGGTCTGTCTTTGGCTCAGGTCCTGATCTCAGGATCCTGAGCCTGCTTTTGTCTCTCCCTCTGCCTCTCCCCACCACTAGTGCTCGTTCTCTCTCTTTCTCTCTCAAATAAATACAATCTTTTTTTTTTTTTTAAAGAAAAGGGTAATCATAGAGTTAACATCACCGTAAGGTCTACCTGAGAGATACGAAAACCGTTCCGCACATAAACTTGGACATGAGCGTTGATAGCAGCATTATTTGTAATAACCAAATAATGGAAACAATCCAAATTTTTGATCACTGATGAATGCATTAAAAAATGTGGTATATCCACACAATGAAATAATATTCATCATAATGGAATAAAAAGAAATGAACTGATACTTGGTACAACACAGATAAACCTTGAAAACATGTTAAGTGACAGAAGTCAGTCACAAAGGATCATGTATTGCATCATTCCATGTGTGTGAAATGCCCAGAATGGGAAAATGCATAGAGAAATAGAGGAGATTTGTGGTGGCCTATGATTGGGGGGAAGTGGGGAATGACTTGTAATGTGTATGGAGTTTGTTTTTGTGGTGATAAAATGTTCTAACATTGATTATGGTGATGGTTGGATAACTCAGTGAATATATGAAAAGCCATCAAAGTGTACACTTTAATTGCATAAATTGTATGGTATGTGAATTATATCTCCATAAGGCTATTATAGAAATCAAAATTAATAAAACAAATAGCTGTCATTGAGTACTTTCCAAATGCCAGGCACTGTGCTAAGCTTTATAATCTTACCTAAGTGTTATAATAAATCTGCCAGGAAGGTTTTATCATCTTTATTTACAACAGAAAAACATAAGTTTAGACATATTAGGGAACTTGCTCAAGGTCACAAAATTAGTAAGTGCTGTATTGGTTAGGACTTAGGACTTTGACCCATTTTTTATCTTACTTTGAGATTCAGGGCCATATTAAAAGGTCTTAGGTGGATCTTGTAGGCCTTCTTGTGTTCCAAGTCCATGTTCATAGTATGACCACCACCAAACAGCAGGAATTAGTGGGATCTCTGCTTCCAACTTCCTCACCATGACCTGTGGTACGGTGTTGGCCCCCAGTTGCTGCTGGATATAGGTTGGAGAGGATCTGTCCTTAGTTGTGTTCTCTGGCCTTCCAAGGGTACATTTATACTAGAGACTCCCTTAATTTCCCCTCAGATGTGTCACAGCTGTAATTCTGGGAGTGAGACTCTAGACCCTCCACCCCCAGCACCTGATTTTACAGATTGTGCCTTGTGTTTGAAATGGAGTCCTGTTACTCTTGGCTCTGTCTCCTTCCTAGTCCCAAGAAATAAAACGTGAGAAGGAAGGTGTTAGGCCCACGAAGACAAAGACATCTAATAGGCTTACGAGGGAAAATTTGGATGAGTTTTGGGAAAACGACTCTGAAGTAGATGGATTAAATTTTCTGTTTGGGCTCAGCAGTTAAGGGGAAAAAGGGGACCAAAGCCAAATGTCCTTAGGAATCTTGTCAAATTCCAAATGTTGGAAATCATTTCAGGATGTTTGACTGACTTTGGCAGAATCAACACTGTGACTGTGCCCTTTCTTCTCGGACAAAGGTGACTGAAAAACCTACAAGAATCCAAGTCCAAAAGAAGCCATGGGCATGATTACCCTTTTATGGGAAGTAGCACAAGGTCACCCCTTTTCAGTGGAAATAGTTCAGGGAGGGTATTAACCATGAGCATGATTATGATAACAGGGTTTTTAGAAAGAGGGTAAAAATCAATTGAGGTAACCACTCAGGTCCTAAAGGGAAGCAGCATATCCTTTCATTCTGCTGTTTGTGACCAAGGGCAGAAGCTGGAAGGGGAATTGTGTCCTGTGACTGTCCAAAGCCCCTGATTCTGTGCATTCTGAAGTATTCCCAGGAATTTTGTGGCCTCACTCTCATCTTTTGAGTTTTCCACTGGATTTGTAGAGTCAGAGGAGAACTGCATGGAATGTGCACAGAGAGGCCTTCTCTGGTTTTCAGTAAACTCAAACCCTCCATGATAGATTGAGGGGAAGGAAGAAGAAGGTGATGGTGAAGTCCTGGGAACAGCTGAGCTCTTGTTGAAGCTCCTAAATGGGTATTAGTTCATCTCAGACTCCCTGAATTAATTCATCGATTTACCATATTTACTGAGTACTTACTATGCGCTATGCACTAGAGAGACAGCAGTAAATAAAACAGACAGAATTCCCTGCCCTCCTGGATTTCATATTCTAATGGATAAAATACCATTGTATTTGGGAAACATAATGTTAAATCACTAACGTTCGTAAAGGTCAGTTGTAGAGTTGGCCAAAGAGGGATACAATTTAATTTTCCTTCCTACAGGTAGCTACAATACCCTGTTGGAATTTTTACCCTAGCACTGCAAATATTTATTCTGTTTTCCTGATAAATTTTAATATTGACTTTCACTCTTACCTCAGATAGAATGTATTGTCTTTACCATTAATGTGATGAATTATGTCCAAAGTTAAATTTTCTAAGAAGGCGAAGCAACGAAACTTATCCTTTAAAATGCACCCCCTCCCCCATGAATAAAACATTGAGATGGGAAATATTTACAACAATATGGCGCTAAAGCTTTCTCCATAAATACCTCCTTTTTTCTCCTTGCTATCTCATCATCAGATATTTTTTATTCACTGAGGAAGCAAAATTTGAAAGTAAAGATACAAATTAGAAGCTTATGAAAGAAGTAACCAGTAGCTTTGGATTTTCGCTTCAAGGCAAAAGGATGGTTTTCAGTCTCCCCTTCCCCTTCCCCTTCTGCACATCAGTGTCATGTATTAATTCATTGTGGTAGGAACTGTAGTTTTTAGTGAATTCCAATCCTGGCAGTTATCAAGGGAGCTCCTGTAGTGGCAACTGTTGTGGACATGTGAAAAGGTACAGCTTTTTCAGTACTCCATTGGCCCTAGACTGACTTTCACTGCTTCTGGGTCCCCATCTGGTCACAGCTGGTTCTGCTGATGCTCCCCATCTGCAGGCTTAGCTCCCTGAGCTATTCTTGATGGGAAACGATAATGCAGCATGACTCCCATCCCACGCTGGTATTATGTTATGCTCAGACCCAAGATTCAATGAGTGCAGGTGACTGAGCCCCCCCCCCCTACTTGCTACTCATTACATCTGAGATCTACTGGCAGTATTAATGACCACAAGGCATCAGCTAAGTTTGGAGCATAGCCCCCTTCACTAACTTCTTTCCCTGTATTCACTCAGGCCACAGACTAGAAGCACAGCTTTGATGCCCTTTCCATAGTCCAGCCAGTTTACTTGTCTAGTTCACTAGTCCAGCTTCTGGAGACCCTAGCTCTAGTGACCCAGTTATTGACCTGGTTTGCTTGCTTTGAATAAGACCTTAGAGAGTGTGCCCACCTGAGCTGTTAGACTGGCCAGTATCCACCAGGCTACTTTTGGCCTTCACTGACTGGATGCGACTTGCTGTTACAGCCATTTCCGAAATGAAGATGGAGACAAGTATAGCCCATGGACACTGAGCATGATGGGACCTCCAGCAACTGTGGAGCTATCCTTTGTTTCATCTCAGTGTGCATGTCTCAAGCTAACTCCTCCATTCCCAGCTTACCAGACAATACTGTCAGTACAGGCATCAGTTCAAAGTTTCTAAGGTCCAGGTGTCAAGCAGCAATAATCTGTAATCCGAGTTACTTCATGATAGAGAGGGAGGCTTTGGTGTCAACATTTATTAGCTGTTAGATGTTCTCAATGTCACTTGGTCCTTGAATGTGGAGATCAGCAGATCTGGGTTTCGTATTCATCCCGGTTTCCTGAAGATAGGCAAGGCTTTGGAGCCAGGAGTGGCCTGGAAGTTCTCTGGGAATAACTCAAGGCTCCATTAAATTCCCCCTGGGAAAGTCGTGAGCTCCACAGATATAGATTCCTTGTACCCAGAACATGACATAGATTTCCTATTATTGCCAGCCCCTTTCAGTATTTCTACATTTTCTTTCATTCCTTCGCTAATAGTTCCTTTTAAAAAATTTTTTAGTTTAATTTTATTTTACTTTTTATTATGTTCAGTTAGCCAGTGTATATCATCATTAGTTTTTGATGTAGTGCTCAACATTCAGTAGTTGCATATAACACCCATTGCTCATCACCAGACGTGCACTCCTTAATACCCATCACCCTATTACCCCATCCCCCCAAGCCCCTCCCTTCTGTAATGCTCAGTTTGTTTCCTGGAGTCCAGAGTCTTTCATGGGTTGTCTCCCTCTCTGATTTCTTCCCATTCAGTTTTCCCTCCCTTCCCCTGTGGTCCTCTGCACTATTCCTTATGTTCCACAATGAGTGAAACCATATGATAATTGTCTTTCTTTGCTTGATTTATTTCCCTAAGCATAATCTCCTCCATTTCCATCCATGTTGATACAAATGGTGGGTATCCTTTCTGATGAATTTCCTTTCTGATGGCTAAGTAATATTCCATTGTATATGTGAACCACATCATCTTTATCCATTCATCTGTTCAAGGGTATTTTGGCTTCTTCCACAGCTTGGCTGTTGTGGACATTGCTGCTGTGAACATTGGGGTGCATGTGCCCCTTCTTTTCACTACGTCTGTATCTTTGGTGTAAATACCCAGTAGAGCAATTGCTGGGTCATAGGGTAGCTCTATTTTTAAGGTCTTGAGGAACCTCCATGCTATTTTCCAGAGTGGCTGTTCCCACGAACAGTGTAAGAGGTTTCCCCTTTCTTCACATCCTTGGCTACACTTGTTGTTTCCTGTCTTGTTGAGTTTTGCCATTCTACCTGGGGTAAGGTGGTCTCTCATTGTGGTCTTTATTTATGGTTCTGTGATGGCTAGTGATGTTGTACATTTTTTCATGTGTCTGTTAGCCATTTGTATGGTTTTTTTTGCGAAGTGTCTGTTCTTGTCGTCTGCCCATTTATTGACTGGATTATTTATTTTTCAGGTGTTGAGTTTGAGAAGTTCTTTATAGATCTTGGATACTAGTCCTGTATCTGTAATGTCTTTTGCAAATGTCTTCTCCCATTCCATTGCTTCTTAGTTTTGTTGACTGTTTCCTTTGCTGTGCAGAAGCTTTTTGCCTTGATGAAGTCCCAAAAGTTCATTTTTGCTTTTGTTTCCCTTGCCTTTAGAGACATGTCTTGAAAGAAGTCACTGTGGCCAATGTCGAAGAGATTATTGCATATTTTTTCCTCTAGGATTTTGATGGATTCCTGTCTCACATTGAGGTCTTTCATCCATTTTGAGTTTATCTTTGTGTATGGTGTGAGAGAGTGGTCCAGCTTCACTTTTCTGCATGTGGCTGTCCAGTTTTCCCAGCACCATTTCTTGAAGAGACTGTCTTTTTTCCACTGGATATTCTTTCCTGATTTGTTGAAAATTAGTTGACCATAGAGTTGAAGGTCCATTTCCGGGGTCTCGCTTCTGTTCCATTTATCTGTGTGTCTGTTTTTGTGCCAATACCATGCTGTCTTGATGATCACAGCTTTGTAATATAGCTTGAAGTCAGGCATTGTGATGCTCCCATCTTTGGTTTTCTTTTTTAGCAATCCCCTCATGATTCAGGGTCTTTTCTGGTTCCATACAAATTTTAGGATTATTTGTTCCAGCTCTGTGAAAAATGTCAATGGTATTGTGATAAGGGATCGTATTGAAAATTAGATTGGTCTGGACAACATAGACATTTTCACAGTGTTTATTCTTCGAACCCATGAGCATGGAGTGTTTTTCCATCTCTTTGGGTCTTCCTCAATTTCTTCATAAGTGTTCCATAGTTCTAGAGTGTTGATCCTTTACCTCTTTGGTTACATTTATTCCTAGGTATCTTATGGTTTTTGATGCTATTGTAAATGGATTCTGTTCCTTAATTTCTCTTTCTTTAGTCACATTGTTAGTGTACAGTAATGCAACTGATTTCAGTGCACTGAGTTTGTTCTGCCACATTGCTGAATTGCGGTATAAGTTCTATTAATTTGGGGATGGAGTCTTTTGGGTTTTCCACATAAAGTATCATGTCATCTGCAAGGAAAGAGAGTTTAACTTCTTCGTTGCCAGTTTGAATGCCTTTTATTTCTGTTTGTCTCATTGCTGAGGCTAGGACTTCTAGTACTGTGTTGAACAAAAGTGGTGAGAGCGGACATCCCTGTTGTGTTCCTGACCTTGACGGAAAAGCTCTCAGCTTTTCCCCATTGAGAATGATATTTGCTGTGGGCTTTTCATAGATGGCTTTTATGATACTGAGGTATGTTCCCTCTGTGCCTGTATTTTGAAGAGTTTTAATCAGGAATGGATGCTGTATTATGTCAGATGCTTTTTCTTTTTTTTTCCTTCAATTTTATAAGTCTATTTATTTTTTATAGTAATTTTTTATTATGTTATGATAGTCACCGTATAGTATATCCTTAGTTTTTGATGTAATGTTCCATGATTCATTTTTTGTGTATAACACCCAGTGCACTATGCAATATGTGCCCTCCTTAATACCAGTCAGTGGCCTATCCCAGTCCTCTACCCCCTCCCCTCTGAAGCCCTCAGTTTGTTTCCCATATTCCATAGTCCCTCATGGTTCCCTCCTGGTTCCCCCTTCTGTTTACCCCTCCTTCATTCTTCCCTTCCTTCTCCTACCGATCTTTCTGCTATTTCTTATGTTCCATAAATAAGTGAAACCATATGATAATTGTCTTTCTCTGCTTGACTTATTTCACTTAGCATAATCTCCTCCAGTACCATCCACATTGCTGCAAATGTTGGGTAATCGTTCTTTCTGAATCATTTGAGAGGATCGTATGGTTCTTGTCTCTTCTTTTGTTAATGTGGCCTATAACATTGATTTGGGAATGTTGAACCACCCTTGCATCCCAGGAATAAACCCCAGCTGGTTGTGGTAAATAATCTTTTTAATAATGTACTGTTGGAGCCTACTGGCTAGGATCTTGTTGAGTATTTTTGTATCCATGTTCATAGGGACATTGGTCTGTAATTCTCCTTTTTGATGGGATCTTTGGTTTTGTGATCAGGGTAATGCTGGCCTCACAGAATGAGTTCAGAAGTTTTCCTTCTTTTTCTATTGTTTGGAATAGCTTTAATAGAATAGGTATGATTTCTTCTTTAAATATTTGGTAGAAATCCCTTTGGAAGTCCTCTGGCCCTGGACTCTTGTTTTTTGGGAGGTTTTTGATTACTGTGTCTATTTCCTTTCTGGCTATTGGTATGTTCAGATTGTCTATTTCTTCCTGTTTCAGTCAGTAGTTTAGAAGCATCAGGAATACATCCATTTCTTGCAGATTCCCTAATTTGTTGGCATGTAGCTGTTGGTAGTAAGTTCTAATAATTGCCTCTATTTCCTTGGTATTGGTCGTGATTTCTCCCCTTTCATTCATGATTTTATTAATTTGGGACCTTTCTCCTTTCTTTTGGATAAGTCTGGCCATAGGTTTATCAATCTTATTAATTCTTTCAAAGAACCAGCTTCTAGTTTCATTGATCAGTTCTGCCATTCTTCTAATTTCTATTTCATTGATTTCTGCTGTAATATTTATTATTTCTCTTCTCCTGCTTGGTTTAGGCTTTATTTGCTTTTCTTTCTCCACATCCTTTAGGTGTACAGTTAGCTTGTACATTTGGGATTTTTCTAATTTTTCGAGAGAGGCTAGGATGGCTATGTGCTTCCTTCTAAGGACCGCCTTTGCCGTATCCCATAGGTTCTGAGCCAGTGTGTTTTCATTTTCATTGGTTTGCATGAACTGTTTAAGTTCCTCTTTAATTTCCTGGTTGACCCATTCATTCTTTAGCAGGGCGCTTTTTAACCTCCAAGTGGTTGTGTTCCTTCCAATTTTTTCCTTACGGTTGAGTTTCAGTTTCAATGCATCGTGTTCTGAAAATATGCAGGGAATAATCTCAGTCTTTTGGTATCTGTCAAGACCTGATTTGTCACCCAGTATGTGATCTGTTCTGTAGAACGTTCCGTGTGCACTTGAGAAGAATGAGTATTTTGTTGTTTTAGGATGGAATGTTTTGTATATATCTACAAAGTCCACCTGGTTCTATGTATCCTGCAAAGCTCTTGTTTCTAATAGTTCCTTGAAAACAATCCCGCATTGGATGTACAATTGAATTTGGAAGTGGGAGGGAAGCATCCAGGAGGGAAAGTGAAAGCGAATTGAAGAAGCTTGTTTAGAGAACCATGCGGTGCTTATGTCAGGAAAGTGGGCTACATCCTCACAAGTGCATACATTTTTTTAGTGTCCTTCTTTTTTTCTTGTTTAAGAAAAAGATAAATTGGTCCAAGTACATGACTCTTAGTCAAGTACAAAGGATATTAGATGCTTATCTTTTCATCCATGCTTAGGGCAGGTTTGTACTTGTGCTTTCAGAGTCCAGTGAGAAGCCAGTTGCTTGGATTTGAGGAATGGGCATTCCCTTCTTTTTACGATTTCTGTAATTCTCCACGTCAGTGAAAAATAAGGATGAGACAAGTTTAAGGCTGCTTCTGTTTTGTGCTGAGGAAATGCGTGCTTGATGTAGAGAAGTAAGAGGAAAAAGCAAAGGTGAAATGGTTTGTTGAGGTGATAGTGAATTAAGTGTTAGATGTTACTGCCATCTAGTGATGCTTTAGCACCTGGCTTCCAGGGGAAGGTGAAGACTCATCTTTGTGCTACAGCATAACCTGGCACTCTCTGGAGTGGAGGTAACAGGGCAAGCTTCTGAATTACCAGAAGAAAGTACTATGGTAAAGAAAAAAAAAATTTAAATAAATAAATCCATTCTTTACAACTGCGAAAACAATGCATCTCCTCATATTAAATCCTGATCCTCTCTATTAATATTTCTGCTTCTGTGTATAAAACTTCATTGGAACAATGAAAATCGGTTTTTCAAAATATATGACACCACCTTCCCTATGTTCACACATTCTCAGAGACTACGTATTACAGTACCTCTCCCTGTGTCTGTCCACAAGCCTTGTCTCTTCACAGAGCATCACTTTAAAATAAAGTTCTAATTCCAGGAATAGTCCCCCTCCCTCTGCTGCACTCACAGGGTACCAGGATGGAGGTGAGGAAGGAAGAAGAGAGATACCATAATCGATTCCCTACCTGGTACCAGGTGCTTTGCAGTTGTGGTGGCCCACACTACAACCCCGTAAGGTGGGATCATGCCAGTGTGAAAAAGAAGGAAATTGAGCTACAGGAGGGTTAGGGGCAACTGGCCAGTGGTCACACGGTTGGCTGCACACAGCAGAGGTGGAGTTTGAACCCAGTGTGTCTGGTCTCATCATCTGAGGAGGTTTTTGTGGCTTAGAAAGCACGGAGATAACAGTTGGGAGGGATCCCTGGGTGTGCAGTAGGTGGAAGGTGCTCTGTCCGCTCAAGAAGGGAATGAGCCCAAGTATAGCTTCACAGGGCTTCCTCTGGCACGTGGACAGATGCCAGGAAGGCACAGATGTACATGAGTGTAAAGGGCTAGCAGTTGTAGATGCTCACACATGCCCACAGCCAGAGCAGATCTTCCAGAAATAGTGACTCTGGGTACCTGATTTCATTTCCTTTCACCCCCCCCCCCATCCTAAAGAAACTGAATGTCTCATGAAGATGTACCATCTGCAAAGGATTAAAAGGGCAAGGAACAAAAAGATCTAAGCACAGCATTAGCCGTCCCTTTGGTGTATAGAGGAAGAACACTGAATTTGGCTGACAAGATAGATATAGGATAGGATTTAGGAAGTGAGGCTTAGCATCCACTCTGGCTAGATGTGTGCTAACTACACATCTTATAGGACCACTGCCTTGCCAGCAGGAGAGCTAAGCACAATGGGATCATTCCTGATAGAGGCTGATTTGTATGCCAGGAAATTTGAGGATGGAAGTGAATATTCAACTCTGTGTTTATTTCTCACTTGGAAAATCCTGAAGGCAGGAGACTTTTTGGAGCAGTCTGTCATAGTAGGCAGTCACAGAACTTAGTATATTAGTTTTCTACACAACTAACTAGGGAGGCAAAGAGGTCTGAATTTCCTATGGAGAAAGGAATTGGTAGCCTGACTTGAACCATTTTGCCACGACACTGTCGGTATTAGTTTCCTAGAGCTGCTGTAACAACTTACCACAAACTAGATGGGCTAAAACAATAGACATGTATTTTCTCATACTTCTGGAGACTAGCCGTCCAAAATCAGGATGTCAGAAAAACCGTGCTCCCTCTGAAGCTTCTAGGGAAGATCCTTCCTACCGTATCCCAGCTTCTGGTAGCCCAGATGTTCTTTGGCTTGTGGCAGCATGTCTCCCAGCTCTGACTCTCATCTTCACATGGCCATCTTCCTTCTGTGTCTTCATATGGTGTTCTCTGTTTGTGTCTGTTTCCAAATTCCCCTTCTAAGGACACCAGTCATTGGATTAGGACCCACCCTAATGACTTCACTGTAACTTGATTACATTTGCAAATACCTTATTTCTAAATAAGGTTACATTCCTGAGTAGGGGGTTTAGGATTTTGGGTTTGGGGGTACACAATTCAACCCACAACAGTGTTTAAAAGGATTGGCAGTTGGGTAAGGGAACCCAGTGGTAAGAGCTGTGGAGGTTTATGACAAGCGTAGGAGCTGAAGTGGGCAGTGGAAGAGTTCCCGCTGACGTCAGAGCCTCTTGAAGCATGCACAAATGCACCCTAAGGAAACCAACAGCGTGTGGACTCTTGCTTCATAATGGGCATAACTGCCAACAGTGGGGAGCTCATGGCCCTGGTCAGGTAAAAGGACTTCCGTCAATCTTTCTTCCCAGTCCCTGTATATTGGAGGTAGAAGAGATGCAGGAAGAGGAGGATGTGTCCCAGGAATGAAGGAGCAGACCACAGCCCAGCTCCCCCCTAAGAAACCTAGAGCCACAGGGGAAAGCTGCACCAGAGGGAAGGGAGGAGAAAGGCAGGGCCTAATTTACTGGAAGATTGACTGGATCCGACTGAACCAGACTTGGTGAAACCTGAGTGGATATATAGGTCTGAGATTTGCCCAAGGTATGATCAAGGGGTAGGGAAAGGGGCTTTAAAGGACAATAAGTGGAGGAAAATATATTTTACCTAGTAAGTCAGTTCAGTATAGGAGTTGTAAGAGTTCAAGTCTAAAGGCTCTCAAATCTTACACCACCTCAGAGTCTCAGTTGCCCAATCTATACAGTTTGGCTGATATTTAGCACACACACACACACACCCTCTGGAAGACTGCAAAAGAACTTTCTAAGTTTCGGGGTACTGTGGTTACAGAGGCCAGACTCCATATCCGGCGTCCTGTTGTTCGTGTCTCGCTTGTATTTTCCATGTCTTTCTTGCTTGTAAAGGCACTCAGCTTTTCTGAGCTTCAGCTTTCTCTACAAAACAGGGCCATGAGTCATGGGGCTAATGAGCAGGTGAAATGAGATGTGAAATTGCTTTTTATTTTTTAAAGTGTTTTATACTTGTAAAGTATTTCAGGCATGCCTCCTACTGTCTGTGTTTGTATAATACCAAATAGATATAACGTGTTGGATTAAGTGTATGAATTGACATCATTCGAGCTGTTACTGATAAAAAATTGTGATCAACAACTCTGGACATGGGATACTTCTGGAAAGCTTTAAAAATATTGATGTCTAGGTCCCACTGCCAGACATCGTGATTTAATCGACGTGGGCTTTAGCCCCGGCATCAGGGTTTTTCAAAGTTCCCAGGGATTCGTTGGTGCAATGGATGTTGGGTTGAGAGCCTTAAGGTAGAAAGCCCAACTGCAGAGTCTGATTGTTGACTGCTTCCATGTTACCTCTTTCCTTTTTTGTTTGCCCCTGACAGTTGTTACCTGCAGAGCAAGTTTTGTTGGTTGGCTAGAAACATGTTGATTTGGGTTTGTTTCTCTGGCTAGTCAGAATTTTTTTTTTTAGTTTTCTTTTTATCAGTTTTGATCAACTAATTTATCATTTTCAGCTCGCACATGAAATTGCACCTGTCATCTTTAACAAATGAAACTTGGTTAGTGAGACTCCGAATTCTCTTGGGAAAAATAACATCATGATTGTGAATCTGAACAAGGGTTTCCCCTCTTCCAGTGAAGCAATTGCTTTTATTTTTTAATAATCTGAGGTATCTCAGGAAGGCCACAGTTGCCCTGTAAGATAACACATGATATTATTAAATCAGAATAAATGAAGCCATGCGAGACATTTGCAAGTGCCGAGCAGAGAAAGGCCAGGAACATCAATAATTCAGGGTGGGGGGAATGGTAGGAGGTAGATGGAGGTTGCCAGTGATGAAAGGATTCTGGGAGAGGGTTTAAACTTGCCTAGGAATGGATGAGCCCGCCCAGGGCTGGCGGCTGTGAGGCAGCTGTGGAAATGCCCTGTAGGAGAAAAGTCAGATTGGGAAGGAGGGGCTAAAAGCTTGAGGTCGAAACTGAAGGTACAAAGGCACGTGTGTTCTTAACAGAAAACCTTCTTGTGGTCTGTGAGTGCTTTCTCTTCCAGTCCAGTTTGTAGGCAAGGGCAGTAGTCTTCTTCCCTTCAGCCAGAACAGGAGAAGAGTACATTTAATCTACTAAAGGCTTTCCAAGGAGAGCTGAGACGGAATGGCTTTCTTCTTCTCTGCCTTCTCCCCAGAAGAAGTCAGGATGAAACACCAGATTTAAAAAGCAACTCGGTTACTGACAGTTCCTGTAATATTCTTGTCTTAGATGCTCTCCTAACTCCAGGGTGTAATTATCCTTATACTTAATTGGAGGTTCAGGAGAGCTTATTAGTTTGCTCTATTGTTGCATAATTCAGGCATTCAGTTCAGGCTTCCTTAAAAGCCCTTTCTTTGCTTTTCATCCCAAAGGACCATTTTTCAAAAGGTCCATTTTGGCAGGAATTTTGGGGGTGGAGAGAAGAGCTGCAGAGAGTGGTGTAAGGAGCAAGGCTAGGTAACTGGGAACAGGGAGACCTGGCCCCATCCCTGCTCCGCTGCTAATTCATTAGTGATGTCAGCCAAGCAGCCAGCTTCTCTGGGCATCAGTTTTCTTCCTCATCAATGAGAAGGCAGAACTGGGTCAGCATTTCCAAAAGCATGTTCCTTGGAACACTGTCTGTCAAGATGTTTCTTAAGAAAATGGCTCTGTGGCCTTAAGTAACTTCAGGAGATTCTGTGCACAAGGCCTGCCTCACTCAGCACCTGTTCCCACAGAATCTGGTTTACTATCTAAACACCTTATTTTCCAAACTCCTTTGCACTAGAGTTCTAGATGTGACTTAGGCTTATCTTTTAAAAAATTACAAATTCTGGGGTGCCTGGGTGGCTTACTTGGTTGAGTGTCTGCCTTTGGCTCAGGTCATGATCGCGGGGTCCTGGGATTGGGCCCCACGTCAGGCTGTCTGCTCGGCGGGGTGTCTGTTTCTCCTTCTCCACCCTGCTTGTGCTCTTTCTCTCTCGTGTCTCTGTCTCTCTCTCTCTCTCTCAAATAAATAAATAAAACCTTTAAAAAAAATTCTGGTCCCCACTTTGTGTACAGCCTTCCTGATACAGATTGTGCAGTTAAGGGGTTGATGGAGATAAGTTAAGGGTTTGATGTTTCATGATCCTTCTGCTCCCCCTTCCACCTTTTGCGTCTTTGTAAGGATTCATTCTGTAGACATTTTGGTTCTTTGGGTAGAAGGAGAGGTCCAAGACTCTAAGTTATTGGCAGATAACGCAGACGATTCTGGTGCAGCTGATACATGGTCATCTCTCAGAGTGACTGCACAGCCTTGGAGTGAAACATCCAGCGCATGCCCAGGGCAGTCTTCCTAGAAACCCTCCCCCAGTGACATGGAACTTCATCTTGAGACCAGCTACCTCAGCAGTCCCTCTGTCTCCAGCAGCCAGCAGGATGCCCATGGTTACCAAAGGAATATTTTAACCCTTTTTAATCAGACATTTTATTATTGAATCAGTAACATCCCAGTGGGGCTCTCTCTCCTCTCTCAGACCCTGCAATAGTTCTGTCCTTATACTATTGGAGTTATAGTTTTAAATGTCTGTCTCAGATGACAGTATGAGATCCTTGAGGGCAAGTTTTGTGTCTCAATCATCTGTGATTCCCTAGTGTTTAAGATACTGCCTAGCACAAGCACACTGTTACTATTCATTTAAAAAAAATTTTTTTTAACATCCATTCCTCTTCTTAAAATAGTTACTGCCTCAGGACATTTGAAGAGAGAAAGAGGAACAGAAACTTCTAATACAGGAAGACTTAGAGTAAAGAACACAAATTGTTCTCTCAGCCCCAAACCCAGTTTTTAAGTCTCTTGCCTGCAAGTACATATGCTTTGTCTCTTTCCCTGCAGTTCTTCCAAAGTCAAGACCACCTAGCTGAATGACTGTGGACTCAATCTGAGGGTGTTTGTAAATTTATAAATGCATTATGCTCCTAGGTCTTTGAGGACTGCTGTGTGTAATTGCTGAGACTATGGCTTATTCATGCTTCTATCAAATTGTGTCTTTTCTGAGCTGTCTGGGCACAGGGGAAAATTCTGTTGATTGATATGTTTGGTGGGCTAACAAAGTTTTGCTAGATATCAGTTATTGCTATGTTCTGCTTGGCCTGGGCCATTGGAGTATGATTTATAATAGCTCACATGTTTTGACCAAGACCAACTGCTAAGTTGAGCACTCTGGGGGCTTTAAATGGCTGTAACAGCTTTATCACAGTGCAGTATAAGTGGTTTAGGAGTTGGAAGAGACCAGTTTTTCCCCTCTGGGAATATTTCCTCTTGTTCGACTTTTCTATCATGTGCTCCCCTGGGACCACCGCACAGTACTGCATGCTTCATGCTGATTGCCATTCTGCCCCTCAGCAGGGTGGGAGCTGAGATAGTTAGAGATAGTTTTGAATATGTTCTCTTAGTAAAAATCACTCATGAGAGTTTCAGGAGCAAAAACTAAAGCAAAATCATGGGTCTGAGGATGTTAGAGCCAAGAGAGACCTAGGAGATAAAATAATTCAACACCTTTATTTAAGAGATAAGAAACTTGACACCCAAAGATATACATTTAAACTTGGAAACCAGTACTCTTTTTTGAATACCAAAAGGAGCCTCTGGGATTTTTCTTTCTATAGGAACAAAAGAGAAGGAACTTAAATTTTTCCAAATGCTCTTAAAACATAAACAGTTATCTCCAGTGCTGATCCATGTAGGGGAAGTATCCTTCTATACTGAGGAAAACTCTTTGGGTTGACTGAGGACCCCTCACTCTGATACACCACCTGGCACTGTTGCCTTAAGTAATGCCAGACTTCAAAATTAGTAGTTCTCAAAGTGTGGTTCCTTGACCAGCAGCATCAGCATCACCTGGGATAGTGTTAAAAAAGCAAACTCTTGCACCTCACCCGACCTACCAAATCATAAACTTAGAGGTGGTCCCAGCTCTCTGTATTTTTACAAGCCTTCCAGGTGACTCTAATGTACACTCAAGTTTGAGAACCATTGAACAATTTTGGACTCTCCTTATGCAATGTGATTTTAGAAGCAATGAGAATGTTCTCCATCCTTTAAAAGACCCTGCCTCGTCCCTGCTGTTGCCTGGAACTTCCACTCTTCATTGGATTAAGACTTCTAGATATAGGTTATCCTAGAGTATAAAACATTTTTGAACCTTCAAGTTCTTCACATATCAGTATGAGCAACCTTATCAAAAAATTCTTTAAGATTAGATTTTGATGGAGTGTATCTACAACATACTTATAGCTTATTTATAATGAAAACCTATTGAAGTTAGTGGTTAAAAAAGGAGGAGAATCTAGTGTAATGGAAGAGGGGTGTCTCGTGGAACACAAAGACAGAGAGGCAGTAGGTCTCAGGAGCTGACTTGAAGCAGATACTAGAATGTCCACAGGGGTCTGCTTGACCCTTGTCTCTGCTGTGCTCCAGGAGCCTGTTTTATTCTCTCTTCTTACTGAATGCTGGCTTCCTTCACTTTTCAGTCTGAATGGGAGAAAACAGCTACAGCCTACAGCTCTCAAATGGAATGGGTCCAGCCACCAGGAAAGAGCCTGGTCTCAATCTCTCTCCTGGTCTCAATTCCAAGTTTCATAATGGGTATTTCAGCCCAGATAGGATCATCTCTTGACCTGAAGTCAATCACCTGTGTGTTAGGGGTGTAGGAACATGGCATTTGAAGCCCCTGTCATGGTGTGAATGGTGGATGGAGAGTTTTCTGAGAAGAGGGGAGGGCTAGGAAGTTAACCTGACAGAGTTTGAGGACCCTGGATTTGAAGAAAATCAGGAGTTCTCTTGAAGGGTAGAGGGAACGTGGAAAAGAGAGAGGGCACAGGAGGATGCAAAGTGACAATTTCCCAAATCATACTTCTAAGGGTCAGATTTGCTATGGGTTGAATTGTGTCCCCCCCAAAAGATATGTGGAAATCTAATTTCTGGGACTCCTTATTTGACAATGAGATCATTTCAGATGTTATAAGTTAAGGTTAGATGAAATCATATGGGGGTAGGTTCAGTCCTTAAGCCAGTATGACTGGTATCCTTATAAGAGGTAAATTTGGACATAGACACCGAGGGAGACAACCACATGAAGTTGGAGGCAGAGATTCTGGTTATACTACCACAAGCCAAGGAACATCAGGAGCTACCAGAAGATACCAGAAACTGGAAGAGATAAGGAAGGATTCTTCTGTAGAGACTTCAGAGAAGGCATGGTCGTACTGACACCTTAATCTCAGACTTCTTGCCTCCAGAAGTCTGAGACTTTATATTTCTATTGTTTTAAGCCACCTAGTGTGCAGTACTTTATTATGGCAGCCCTAAGAAATTAACACGGCATTCTGTAGCCCTTTCATGCCTATTGAACTGCTATCTGCCCCATGCTCCAGGTGCCACTAAAAGCTAACTTTTTATGACTTTAGATATGATATTACAAGCCGTGGGTGGTAATAGCAAGATTTTAAACAAATAACAAGCCAAATAGATTTTCGTAAGTAAAGGCTATTCTGGCTTCAATGTGCGTAATGGATTGTGGAGAGGCAAGAATGGTGCAGAAGACTCAGAGTGTATTCATGTGGCGCTGTCTCATCAGGGGGCACCTACCTTTGTTGGGTCTCTATAATGGTATTTGTCTTTGGTAAAATGTGCTCCTTGGATATCTTAGAGGCTTAAAACTCAATATGTCTGAAAACTGTCTCACGATGCTCTTCAGTGCTACTCCCCCCTTGGCCCCCCCATTCCCCAGCACAACTGCAAACCTGAGTTGCATGTCTTGGCAAATAGCACCAAAATCCATTTGATTTCGCAATCCAGAATGTATGGATTTCTTCCCCTCTCTTTCTTTTCCTCACCTCCTATTCCAAATTCTTCACCAGAGATACCTTTTTTTTACCCCTGAACTATCCTTCCAGTCCATCATATCTCTCCATCTCTGTCGCCACCATTTGCCCAAGCCACCATCACTTCTTGCTAGGAGTATTGCTGCCTCTCCACTCATCTATTTGCCCTTATTCTGCCCATTCCCCTCCAATCTGATCTTCATACCAGAGTGATCTTTTCAAAATGCCGATTTGGTCATATCACCTTCCCGCTTAACATCTAGTAATAGCTTTCTTTGCTTTAAAGATCTAGGCAGAATTTGTTAACATGGTCTCCAGCCCCTTCAGTGTCTGGCTTTTAATTGTTCTTCAGTCTCATTCCTCTCCACTCCAGTCATAGGGAATTATCTGAGTCTACTGACTGAATCAAATTCCAGCAGGATTTGTCTGTGCTGTCTCCTTTGCTTAGAACACTCTACCCTATTCCCCTCACTTAGTTAATTTATATTCCTACTTTATCTCCCTCTTTAAGGGTCACTTCCTCAGGGAGCCTCTTCTGACTTCTCTGATCAGGTCAATCCTCCTGTCAGATCTCATAGCTCCTTATTAGTGTTTGTCACAGTTGCACTTTTGCATTTTTCTCAGTTCATCATTTTCTCTTTATCTCACTAGATTGCAAGATGTATGAGGGGAGGCTTAGCATTGGTGTTTTGCTCACCATTGTAGCCTAGAGCCTCACAGACCCTCAGTGGTATTTGTTTGAAAAGTGACTGAACATATACCAATGAGTTGTTTTTGTGGAGTATCTAAATGTGGACTGGGCACTTTACATGCATTATTCCAGACCCTATCACAACCTGGAAAACAACTAGTAATTTTTCTTTTATTTTAAAGATAGGGAAAACATCAGCCTAGAGAAGTAAATTTACTAGATATGACAAAGCTTATAAATGGTATGTATCCAGGACTAAAATCCAGGTCTGTATGTTTGTGTAGGTTGCGCTGTTTCAACTATAGGATACAGAATGTTAAGGCTGAAGGGCCTCTGGAAAACATTTTGTCTATCCTGCTGGGAAGGAACTAAGGCTCAAGGTTAAGAAAAATAAAAACATGCAAATTCACATATAGCATCTACAACAGAGCACAGATAGAAAGTAAACCTCTCTTGATTGTGTTTGTTCTGTCATCATATGTCATTTTAATCCTTTGAATAAAGACTGGGAGCAGACGTTTTATTTTGCACCACTGGCAGTTGCCAATTGTAGCCATCCAGATCAGAATCATAACTAAATTATACTCGTAGCGAGGAATTCTGTCAAACTTCTGCGTATAGGGACTGCAAAGGGAGTGAAGGGGCATGACTGAATTAGGTAAATAAAACCAGTTTTCTTGATGCTGGTTTTCTTGCCACATAATATAAAGCCATAATCATTACCATAGCAACAGACTCATTGCACACAACATGAATATGTAGATTCCCTAGGGGGAAAATGGAATAAACTGCACCTTTGTGCACCTTTACTTGAAAAAGAAAAAAAAGCTTGTGTAACTCCAGCCCACAGTTGTATAAGCAGGGCTCTGCATCCATATAGATAATTATTCCAAATGAATCCATAACCACCAGAAGTGAATGATGTGCTCACCAAGGCACCATAAAAAAATAACCAATAAGTGGTGTGTGTGTGTGTGTGTGTGTGTGTGTGTGTGTGTGTGTGTGTAAGACAGAGAAAGAGAGAAATCATACTATATGGAGATTTCTAGAGAGAAATCCACTCTAATAGTGGGATCCTTTCAGTATTAAAGCTTCCCAAGTATCCTGATTATGAAAACACTATATTGTATGTTGTGGATTATTACTCAGGGAATGAAGAAGAACATTGTGGTTCTAGAATTTTCATAGAGGAAAGGCTTAGGGTAGCCATCTGGTAAGAAGGTTGGGATGGGGCTGAGTAATCATGGAGACATCCCAAAATATTTGAAGTCTCATCATGGGTTTCACTTAGATTATATTTCTACTAGATTAGTCTTAGAGATGGGGGTGTGCTAAAACTCCCCTGAAACACCCCTTTGTACTGCCACTGAGAAGAGCCCTCCAGTTTTCTTTTTTTTTTTTTAATGATTTTTTATTATATTATGTTAGTCACCATACAGTACATCCCCGGTTTCCGATGTAAGGCTCAATGATTCATTAGTTGTGTATAACACCCAGTGCACCATGCAATACGTGCCCTCCTTACTACCCATCACCAGCCTATCCCATTCCCCCACCCCCTCCCCTCTGAGGCCCTCAGTTTGTTTCTCATAGTCCACAGTCTCTCATGTTTCATTCACCCTTCTGATTACCCCCCCTTTCTTTATCCCTTTCTTCCCCTACCGATCATCCTAGTTCTTGTGTTCTATAGATGAGAGAAATCATATGATAGTTGTCTTTCTCTGCTTGACTTATTTCACTTAGCATTATCTCCTCCAGTGCCGTCCATGTTGTAGCAAATGTTGAGAACTCGTTCTTTCTGATGGCTGAGTAATATTCCATTGTATATATGGACCACAACTTCTTAATCCAGTCATCTGTTGAAGGGCATCTCGGCTCCTTCCACGATTTAGCTATTGTGGACATTGCTGCTATGAACATTGGGGTGCATATGGCCCTTCTCTTCACTACGTCTGTATCTTTGGGGTAAACACCCAGTAGTGCAATGAGCCCTCCAGTTTTCTATTTTACATCTCCAAGTAAGACTGATGATGAGGTCTGTGGTTTTGCATGCTGCTCTAAGGATAGATGGTTGGCAAAGTTAGCCTGATATCTCAGATGAGGAAGGGACACCATTAGACTTGGATGAAGTCTAAATAATGAGCACAAGAGACCAACCTGGATTTCTTGGAAGAGTCCCAATTCCAAACTCTTCTGTGATTCCAAAAGTAATTGTTAGATTGGATATGTTAATTATTTGTGCAGAAATCATTGTGTTTAGAAGCATACATATGGTAAGTCTCACTCTAGCTGAATGTTTTAATGTTTTTATTTCTCAGTATATCTCTTCCTACACACCCATATAACACAAATGTATCTCTACTTACCACCTGCCCACCTACCTATCTACCTGTGTCTTCATTTCTATTTATCCATCTAGCTAGTTCTCTTTATTGAAATACAGATGTGAGTGTACCTTTATATATATATATATTTTTTTAAGATTTTATTTATTTGTTGGGGCGGAGGGGTGGAGAGCACGCACAAGCAGGGGGAGTGGCAGGCAGAGGAGAAGCAGGCTCCCCACTGAGCAAGGAGCCCACCGTGGGACTTGATCCCAGGACTCTGGGATCATGACCTGAGCCGAAGACAGATGCTTAACCTACTGAGGCACCCAGGCGTCCCAATTTATACATCTTTTAAACGTCTCCTTTTATACATGCATAACCATATATGGGGAGTACAGACAATAAACAATAACTAAAGTAGAAAAGTTACAATTAAAAGGTACCTAAGAATTAGGGTAGAACAAGTGGAGTGGGGAGGTGGGATAGGTTGTAATTTTAAATAAGGTGATCAGGAAAATCCTCAGTGAAGTGACACTTGAAATAAGTATAAGTGTATATTACCCAAAAGTGGCTCCTGAATCTCTGAGCAAATGGGAACTGTCTGGTTTAAGTTACACGTTTTTTCCCATTGCCTGATTTTCATTGAGTTGTTAGAAGTCCAAGGAAACCTTGCATTGTTAGATCAGTTCTTGAATGGGCAGAAGTTTGAGGAAAACCAGATCTGAAGTTAATCAGAAAGAGACTGTAAAGAACCAGGCTTCAGTTTAAGAAGTGAAGAACCATACTGGAAAGATCAAGACCAGATCCTGATGGTAGGTTGGCATTGACTTGGAGCGTGAAGAAATTAGACAATTTATGGTCAGCCAGTGAGGTTGCATCACAATTCCTGGTCTGCGCAAGAGCTGCAGGGAAAGAACAAATAAGTTTTCTGATTCTATATTCAGTTTATGTTGCTCTCCTTTTTATGAATTTCACACTCTTCAAAGGTACTCTTTAGTGGTTTTTCTTTCCAAACAAAACCAGGGAATGATACTGGAATTTTGTTGATAGAGGGGTGAAAGAAGGGCTCACCTGGTTTACAGTTCTGGGAAGAATTGTTCCAGTTGTAGACCAGCTCACTTCGAAGAGGGGAAACAACATAAATAAGAGAGGCCCTGGAAAAAGTGCATGTGGGGTCACCACATCCTGCCAGAGTCGGGGAGATACAAGGGAGGTGAAATTATTTACTCTTTGTAAGACTGTTGTAAACCCAACAAGCTGATTCATAGATCCTATAATCACCCTGTAAACACATTAAAAATCAAGTACAGATTCTATTACATACCATTCTACAATGATAAAACCTAGAATTGTCAACATCCTAAGAAAATTCTGATTACTCATTGTATTCATTCTCATTGTCGTTGTTGTCCTCCTCTTCCCCTTTCTCCTCCTCCTCCTCCTCCTTCTTATTATCGTTATTATTTTAGTCTCAGTCATGTTTCTTTCGGGTCTTGGGCACTGAGGCCTTTTAAATGTTTTCTGATTTTCTTTAAGGATGATTGCATTGTATGAAATCCTTCAAAGTCATCCAAATTCCTCTAGGATCAAATTTTAAATAAATGGCATATAAGATGCAATGAAGTCCTTTTGATCTGTCCCCTGCCTACCTCTCCAACTTACCTTCTGTTGCTCTCCCAACAGGCATCCTCCTAGACAGCTGTCAGAACAGCTTTATGCAATTTCCTGAATAAATAACAACGTTCTGTGTAGCATTATCTTGGCTCACTACAATTTTCTCTGACTAGAACATCCTTCTCACTCTCACCAGTTTGGCTTGATTTGTCACTTCCCCTTGATAGTTCCCCTAGCCTTTCTTTTTCCTGCAGACTGAGTTGCGTTGTGAGACTCCCGGCACCCCAGGCCTACCTCTCTCATGGTCCTTATGAGCTTGGAATGTAATAGTTGCTCTTTTTTTTCTTTTTATACTATAGACTAAAAATTGGAGGGCACGTTGAAATGAACTCTACCCCAGCTTCTAGAATAGGACTATAGTGCCCAACATACATAGTGGGTCAATATATGTCTGTATGTGTGTGAAACTGAAGTATTGAAGATCTCAAATATTGCAATATCTATAGGGCAAGGAATGAAAACCTGGCAGTTTCCTAGCAATCATTAAACTAATGTTAGTGACAAAGATGGGGCTCAGTAAGTTATTATTATTATTATTATTATTAGAAATTTCTGAGCTCAGCAGTTCACTATGAGAAGTTAATGGATACTACTGACTTCTCCACAACCCTGCAGGGGACAGTTAAATTTGAGTGGGGAGGGATAAATGGCTTTCCAATTTCATTTACTTGCATAGTTTTTAAAAACTCCATCCCTACTGTCTTCAAATGAATTCTAACCAGGATGGATATTATTCCATAAGTGGAATTGATCACATTGGTACAAATATTTTACCCTTGATCTAAGATGGACCAGCTAACGACTCTGTGCAAGGCCACTTTGTATCCAGATTAAGAAGCAAATGAAATCCCTGATTATAGGACACAAAAAACTGGACCTGGCTCTTCTCTCTAGGCTTCCCTCCCACGGCTGATTTTTTCCGGTTCTGGAATTCCCCCTTACTATGCCCTGGGCAGAGCTGATCTCTGTCTCTACACTGCTATTGATCAGAACCTTCCTGTCCTGTGTCTCCGTTCAGTGCTTTTAACTCTCTTGCTAATCTATATTGAACTAATTCTTGTTAAGCTGCCAATGCCATAGCTTCATAGAAGCTTAGAGTTTTAACCCTTGGAAGTGGTCTAACATAGTCCCTTCATTGTGCAGAGGAGAAATTGGAAGTATAGAGACAGGAGGCAACCAGCCCCAAATCGTAGAGCTGACTAAGGCAGAAATAGCATCTGGATTCTACCTGACATGACGGCATAGATCCACAGACCTTGCCTCAAATCCCTGCTGAGCCATTTACTGATCACATAGTTATGGAAAAGTTACTCCATCTTGTTCTGTGTAAAATCCAGAAAATGGTAGCTTCCACCTGACGATGCTGTTATGAGGACTAAATAAGAAAATATACACGATGGACTGAGCACAGCCCCGGACATGTAGTAAACACTTAACAAATGCTGGACAATTTTACCACCATGATGCCAGGCTGGGACCTCAGGGCAGGATCCTAGGGCAGGTGTTTGGAGCAGGGTACCCTTTTCTTAGATCTGCCAGTGGGTATCCCTGATTCTGATTACTTACAGTGAGCTTTGCTCTAGGTCTTTCAGGATTAATTGAACATTCCTAACAATTAATGTTTTGGTTATTTGCATTCAGCCCACTTGTGAGAGAGGAGCCCCTTTAGCCTCTTCCCTCTCATTTGTGCTTCTAGATCATAACTCTCTCCACGTGTATCCCTGGCTCTGCGGACAGTTTCTTCTGACATTTACTGTAGTTGGAGCCAGCTCTGTGGAGGGTTTCTGCAGAATGCTCAAGGGGGCAGTGTGGTAATGCCGAAGAAAGCAGCCTCGCCTCGAGGAAAGCCTTGGCCATTTTTACATGAAAGTGTTTACTCTGGAAATTAAATTATATTTGGGATTTTTGGTTTCCCCTCCCCCACCCCCACCGTGGGAGGTTTCGGAAAGTTACTGTGGTGACCATTGCAATCAGAGGGCTGTCAGCATTTCAGCTCTGTGCAGGCAGGCCCGGCAGGCTCCTTCAGCACCCTGGCCCCCAGGGACCCTATGCACGTGTGGGGGGCCGTGTGCCCAGGGCAGAGTGGATCCAGTGCATGTGGGGGGCTGGGCCCCCCACACTACTGGCTCCACATTCCCCTTCCCACACATACCTTCTCCCGTCTTTAGCCACTTTTGGATCAACAGCTGAGCATGAATTTCAAAGTTGAGTTGGATAGTTTGAGAGGGTTATTTTTGTTTGTGTGTGTGTGTGTTTTCCAAAATATTTCTGAAAGTAGCTCTTAAAAATGCCCCCTGTGTATCTGTGGATTCATGCATATTCAAAGCCTGTTCCTCTAGGTTTGGCTCAAGGTTTTTTCTCTGTCAAATGAAGCATTAGATAAGTTCCCAGCTCTGGCATTCCAGAGTTCTAGGTATTCAAAAATATAGAGAAATCTATGAAAAGATCCAACTCTTGGGATATTCCTCCTTTCTTTGTGGCTTCTCCCAACTGAACCAGTCAGTCAGTGCTCCTGATAACTTGAAGGTGAACAATTTCTGTTCTCCAGGTATCCTACTCCGTTAGCTTATGTTCCCCACTAAATAAACTTTTATTGCACCTTATCATGCATCAGGGACTGAGTTAGGTCCTTTGTATAAAATAGTGAAGAAAACATAGTCCCTACTCATGAAGCTTGCAGATTAGTGGAGATTTGGGCACTAAACAAATAATCACATAGAGAGAGACAGTGTAATTACAAATTGAGATGAGTACCATGCAGGAAAAGCAAAGGGTAAGGAAGATAAAGTATGCATTTAGAATTTATGCCAATTTAGATTTTGGGTCCAGGGAATGAGAAGGTGATTTTTAGCTGAGACATAGGGGAGATGTGGAGTGGCACACTATGTGTAACTATGTGAACTTGACGTTCAAACCAAATTATTGATGTAGAACGGCTGGTCATAAATGGAAACCATGATTCCTATCTTTTGACATCCAAGGAAGAAATTAACCCATTCTAATTCTCAGTGAATGCTAGTAGCAAATTCCATGATATTGATTGGACATAATTTAAATTGTTAAAAATTCATAACATCTTATAGTGAGAAGAAACTTCAGAAGTCATCTGATTCAGCTCTCTTCTTATTTAGGAATTCCCTCAGAAATATGCTAAAGAATTATCAAGATTCTGCCAGGGGATTCAGTCACTTAATTTAGTCACTTCTCCCATTTTTGACAGTTCAGCTTTCTCCTCTCATTGATTTCTTTGATTTCCCCTTACTCAGATTTCTCTTACTAGACTGTACATTCTGTGGGGGAAGAAATTTTGTCTTCTTTGTTCCTTGATAGATCTTAAGTGTCAAGAACAGTGCCTGCCATACAGTAGCTTCTTTAAGCATATTTGTTGAATGAATTAATTGAGGTTAAAATAGGCCTCCCTAAATATTTGCTTACTGGCCCAAGTTCTTTTTTTTTTTTTTTAAAGATTTTATTTATTTATTTGACAGAGACAGCGAGAGAGGGAACACAAGCAGGGGGAGTGGGAGAGGAAGAAGCAGGCTCCTAGCGGAGGAACCTGATGTGGGGCTCGATCCCAGAATGCCGGGATCACGCCCTGAGGCGAAGGCAGACGCTTAACGACTGCGCCACCCAGGCGCCCCTACTGGCCCAAGTTCTGTTCTCTAGAACAACAGAGAACAAATCTAATATCTCATATAAGGACAGTCTTATAATCGTTTGAAAATAGTTCTCATTTTCTGGTTCTTCTCTCTGTTAAACATCAAAAATAGATGTGGCTTTGAAACTGTCAGTTTTGATCACTAATTAGGATCCAACTGGGCATGGTAATTAGACCAAAAATGAATCTAATTTCTTCTATTGTCATCTGCCTATTATTTATCTGTTTTTAATCAGGTGTATTTCTTCCTTTAACCCTTCATCTTTCATGCACTAATAATTTGCTTGAAATGATTCTCTCCAATAATCACCCCCCAGTTTTGCTGCAGAAATGCCATTGAAGGTGAGGGCAAGGCCAAAAACTAGAAATAATTTCTATACTCTCAAGCACTCTTCTGAACTTTGAAGTCAGCCTGAAACAGTTTAGTCCAAAGGTGATACTGCATCCCAACCCCCTCCTGGCTTTAGGATCAAACATTGATAAGAGACTAACCCTTAATCAGCAGTGCCTACAGCAGCAGAGCTGGAAGTTGGGAATTGAGTTAACAAGATACGTGTTCAGTGTCTAACTGCTGGGGACCAATCCCACATCAGCTTATCACATGGTAAAAGGCAAACAATCACTTTTTCAACTTTAACTGTCACACATAGGAAAGAGTTCACATTTTCCAGGATAAACCAAACAAAATAGGACTGTAACTCAATATCTACTGTAATTCTATGTGTGTGCTATGCAATTTTATACAATAAAATAGTTTGAGACATGTAAAGAATGTAGATAACGACATCCATCATCAAAAAATTCAAAGGGAATTGATGTAGAGATGAACCAGATGTTGCAACAAGCAGACAAAAATTTTATGTATTATTGGAATCATATTTGAGAATGTATAGGAAAAGATGAAGAAAGAAAATGAATAAGCAAAGAATCTTAGGAGAGATTTGGAAGCTATAAAAAGAAACCAAAATGGAAACTCTAGAGCTGGAAAATACAGTAGCTAGAATTTTAGAAAATACATATTAGATGGCTGGCTAAAAAGGAAGTCTCTAGGTGATTTTACTGACAGATTCTACCAAATGTTTAAAGAAGAAATAACATTAATTCTACATAATCTCCTCCAGACAATAGGAGGGAAAACCCAACTCACTTTATGAGGTCAGCATTACCCTAACACTAAAGCCAAACAGAGACAGTACCAAAACAAAAAACAAAAATAAGACACAGACCAAATATTCCTCATTATAATTGATATAAAATTATTTTAAAACATTAACAAATTAAATCTATCAATAAAAAATACACCATAATCAGAAAGAGTTTATTCCAGGAACTCGAGGCTGGTTGAGAATTTTTAAAAAATCTATCAGGAATTTTTAAAAATCTATATAACTTAACGCAATATAATTAGAGTTTATAGTACATACAGTTTATTAGTTTATAAATATTAAGGTTTAAGAATGACCACATGATTAGATCAGTTGATACAAACAACAACAATAAACCCCCTTCCCCCAAAAAACCACCTTTCAACAAAATTTCAACACCCATTCATGATTAAGAACTCTCAGCAAGCTAGGAATAAAAGGGAACTTCCTCAAACTGTTAAAAGACATCTACAAAAAAGCTATAGTTAATGTCATCTTTAGTGATAAAAGACTAAATTACCCACAAAATTGGGAAAAAGGAAAGGATGTCTGTACTCCCCACTTTTATTCAACATGGTACTGGAAGTCTTAGCCAGTGCAATAAGGCAAGAAAAGGAAATAAAAGGCAAGCCAATTGGAAAAGAAAAAAAGAAAACTGTCCCTATTTAAAGGTGACATGATTGTCTATGTAAAAAATCCCAAGGAATCTACAAAAAAGGTCTAGCCACAGAACAAAGAAGTAAGTTTAACAAGGTCACAGGATACAACATCAACACAAATATCAAATGTCTTTCTTTTTTTTTTTTCTTGTTTTAACTTGCCCTTTAATAAAATTTATCATAGAATTCCAGTCTACAATGATAATATATAGATTATTTTTTCTCAGTTCAGCTTTTGTTTATTTGTTTTAAAGATTTTATTTGAGAGAGAGAGAGTGGGAGTGAGTGCACAAGTTGGAGGGAGGGGCAGAAGGATTGGGAGAAAGAGACTCCCTGCTAAGCAAGGAGCCCGATGTGGGGCTTGATTCCAGAACCCTGAGATCATGACCTGAGCTGAAGGCAGACACTTAAAAATTTAAAAATTTTATTATATTATGGTAAGAACACTTAATCTGAGATCTACCCTCTTAACAATTTTTAAGTCAGAGTTGTTGTATTGTTGTATTGTATTGTTGATAGACAGATTGTTTTAGAGCAAATTGCTAGAACTTGTTCATTTTGGTTAGCTGAAACTTCATGCCCACTGATTATTAACTACACATTTCCCCCTCCCTCATTACCTGGCAACCACCATTCTACCCTTTGATTCTATGAATTTGACTATTTCAGATTTCATAGGTGGATTCATATAATATTTGTCTTCCTATGACCATCTTATTTCAGTATAATATCTTTAAGGTTCAAGCATGTTGTTGTATATTGCAGAATTTCCTTCTTTTTTAAAGCTGAATAGTATTCCATTATATGTATGTACCACTTGTTCTTTATCCATTTATCTCTTGATGGACATTAAGATTGTTTCCATCTTGGCTATTGTGAATATGCTACAATTTCTGTAAAAATGCCATTGGGAGTTTGATAGGAATTGCATTAAATCTATAGATCACTTTGGGTAGTAAGGACATTTTAACAATATTAAGTTTTCTAATCCATGAACATGGGATCTTTTAATTTGTTTGTGCCTTCTTTAATTTTTTTCATCAAAATATTTTGTATTATTTAATATACAAATCTTTCACCTTTTTAACTAAGTTTATTCTCAAGTATTTTATTCTTTTTGGTTCTATTATAAATGGGATGGTTTTCTGAAAACTTTTTTGGATAGTTTGTTGTTAGTGTATAGAATAAACAAATTTCTATATACTATCATTAACAATATGAAACAAAAGTTTAAAACACAATAACATTTACAATAGCCATAAACTAAATACATGCTATGCTAAAAAACTACAAAATACTAAGGAAATAAAAGAAAACGTAAATAAATGGAGAGACATACTATGTTTATGGATGGAAAAAAACACGGTACAGATATCAGTTCTCTCTAAGTGTATATTCAATTCTTGTAAAAATTCCAGCAAGATGTTTGGAAATTTAGACAAACTGATTCTAAAATGTATATGGTGTATGGGGCACCTGGGTGGTTCAGTCAGTTAAGCATCCAGCTCTTGGTTTCAGCTCAGGACGTGACCTCATGGGTCATGAGATTGATCCACACATTGGATTTCATGCTCAGCAGGGGATCTGCTTGAGGATTCTCTCCCTCTGCCCCGCCCCCTATTTGCACTCTCTATCTCTCAAATAAATAAATCCTTAAAATGTATATGGTATACCAAAGGAATTAGAATAGTTAAAACGATTTGACAAGAATAAAGTTGGAGAAATTACACTATTTGATTTTAAGACTTACTATATATAGTAATCAAGACAGTATAGTTTTGGTGGATGGAGAGACACATAGATCAATAGGACAGAATAGAGTCCAGAAATAGACTCACATAAATATGGCCAGCTTCACACAAATATGGCCAGCTGATTCTTTTATAAAGTTGCAAAAGTAATTCAGAGGGGGAACAGTTGTGTTGAAACAATTGTACATAGATAAGAAACAAGAACCTTGACAATAACTTGCATCCTATACAAAAATTAACTCAGAAAGGTCGTAAGTCAAAACAAAATGTTAAACTATAAAATATATTGGATGGGGTAAACATCAGAGTAAATGCTACAGAAGAAAGGATCAGTGAACTTGATGACAACTCAGTTAAAAAAAAGATGTCCAAAATGGAGTACAGAGGGAACTACTTCAAATAAAACAGGACATCATTGCTCTGTGAGAAAATATCAAACTGTGTAATATACATATAATCATGGTCCCAGAAAAAGAGTGAGGCAGGATAAAATCTGAACAAAATAGCATTTGAAATTTATTATAGAATAACATTTCCTAACCATAGCAAAATGATAATGAAGAATAGCAAACCATAAATATTAAAAGCTAGAAAATGCCAAGCAGAATAAATATATTGAAAACCACACTTATGCACAAATATTTAAACTGCTGAAAAACAAACAGGGAAACCCTAAAAGAAAAATAAAGAGGAAAATTATAAATGATTTGGGGGTAGGAAGGTGAGGGGTGCTGGAGAATTATTACATATGGGTGAATATAAGATTAATAGCCAGTTCTTCTCAGAAACAATACAGACCAAAATATAATGGAATGACATCTTCAAATTGCCACAAGAAAAAAGCAACAACTATCCATTTAGAATTCAATATTCAGTGAAAGTATATTTCAAAAGTGAAAGTAAAATAAAGACATTTTCTCACAAATAAAAGCTGAGAGAATTTAGTGTTGGCAGATAGGTACTATCAGACATGCCAAAGAAAGTTTTTCAGGTAAAGGTAAAAAGAAACAAGTAGGAAACCTGGATCTAAAGGAGCGATTAAAAAGTACTAAAAATGGTAAATAAATGAATAAGTATTGAAGACTACTATTTATTTTTGTTTCTTTAAAACAGGTTTGACTGTCTAAAACAATAACTATATGAGGCTTGGGGCGCCTGGGTGGCTCAATGAGTTAAGCAGCCGGCTCTTGATTTCAGCTCAGGTCATGATCCTCAGGGTCCTGGGGCTGATCCCGGTGTTGGGCTCCATGCTCAGTGAGGAGTCTGCTTGAGGATTTTCTCACTCCCTTTGCCCCTCCCCCTGCTTGTGCTCGTACTCTTTCCTCCTCTGAAATAAATATATCTTTAAAAAAAAAACAGTAACTATATGGGGTTTATACCATATAAAGCTAATATTTTCATTTGATATCCTTTACTACTATTTTGTTGAGAATCATGTCCATGCTCATGAGGAATAATGATCTGTAGTTCTTCTTGTGTCTCGGTAATTCTGGCCTCATTAAATGGGTTTGGAGTCTTTCTATTTTTTGTTAGAGATTTTATAGAAGTCTTGTGATTTCTTCCTTAAATGTTTGATAGAATGAGCGTTTAAAATCTCACGGGGCTAGAGATTTTGTCATTGGAGGGTTTTTAACAATAAATTTTCTTTTTTTTTTTTTAAAGATTTTATTTGTTTATGTGACAGAGAGACAGCCAGCGAGAGAGGGAACACAGCAGGGGAGAGGGAGAGGAAGAAGCAGGCTCCTAGCAGAGGAGCCTGATGTGGGACTCGATCCCGGAACGCCGGGATCACGCCCTGAGCCGAAGGCAGACGCTTAACGACTGCACTACCCAGGTGCCCCTACAATAAATTTTCTTGATAGAGGGCTGTACAAGTTATCACTTTATTCTTGAGTGATTTTCAGTAGTTTGTGTATTTCATGGAATTGGTCCACTTAGTAATGCACATTGTTGAATTTATGGGCATCGGCTTATGTGTTGTATTCCTTTATTATTTTTTGTAATTTCTGTAAGCTCTGTAGTAATATCCCTCTTTTCTTCCTAGTATTTGTAATTTATATATTCTCTATTTTTATTTAGTCAGTTTGGCTAGAGATACATTGCAAGAAAAAAGTAAATATTATCTAGCCTAGCTTATATTCATTTTATAACAATGCAGTCATAAAACATAACCTTCAATATTTTGTTGAGGAAAGGGCCCACAAGGGCAAAAAGTACCTAGGGCTTAGTCATAATGCAATGCTGCTCTATGATACAGATCATAATTAGTTGGTAATCTTGGTCAAATTATATCACTTTAATATTTTAGTCTGTTTTCTCATCTGTAAAATAGGAGATAGAGTATCTCATAGAGTGTGGCCTTTTGGAATATTACAATCATGGATATCAGTGCTTATCAAACTGCCTATTGTACAGTGAACACCCAGTAAATGGTAGCTGATTTTAAATACATACATTTAACATGTTACATACCTTTCTTAAATACTCTGTTCTGTGTTTTTTATTTATCAGTTAAATCAGTTAGGGACCCTTATATTATAAGACATTGTGTATTTTTGAAGATTCTTTACCCGTTTCACAAAGTTTGCATGAGAACTCCTGAAATAAAGATTTAAAAAACTGCAGTTATATTTTGCATGCTCATTCCCATTCTAGCATGTACGCAAAGACCTAAGAGACACTTAAGTCCTGTGGGCTTCTTACGGTTGGTAATCCTGTCATATATCATTCGTGGAACATAGGTCTAAGGCGTGTTTCCAATGGGAGTAATGAATTGTACTCACATGCTTTCACTTCACACATAGTCCTCTGTTTTTCTCCTACATATAAAAAGCATTTATTGGCAGAAAAGCTTTTAAGTATACAATTTGTTACCATTGATCAGAGGTATTTCTCTGTATGAAATTCATTGACCATAATGGATTAAAAACATAAACTGGCCTGATTAGCATCATATTCTAATTTAGTCATTCTAAAACCTGGCTAAAAGTGAAGGGTTGTTGTTTTTTATTTTTTTTATTTTATTTTTTTCTCTTTTCCAACCTTTTTTTTTTTTTTAAATGATTTTTTATTATATTATGTTAGTCACCATACAGTACATCCCCGGTTTTCGATGTAAGGCTCGATGATTCATTAGTTGTGTATAACACCCAGTGCACCATGCAATACGTGCCCTCCTTACTACCCATCACCAGCCTATCCCATTCCCCCACCACCTCCCCTCTGAAGTCCTCAGCTTGTTTCTCATAGTCCATAGTCTCTCATGTTTCATTCCCCCTTCTGATTACCCCCCTTTCTTTATCCCTTTCTTCCCCTACTGATCATCCTAGTTCTTATGTTCCATAGATGAGAGAAATCATATGATAGTTGTCTTTCTCTGCTTGACTTATTTCACTTAGCATTATCTCCTCCAGTGCCGTCCATGTTGCAGCAAATGTTGAGAACTCGTTCTTTCTGATAGCTGCGTAATATTCCATTGTATATATGGACCACAACTTCTTAATCCAGTCATCTGTTGAAGGGCATCTCGGTTCCTTCCACGATTTAGCTATTGTGGACATTGCTGCTATAAACATTGGGGTGCATATGGCCCTTCTCTTCACTACGTCTGTATCTCTGGGGTAAATACCCAGTAGTGCAATGGCTGGGTCATAGGGTAGCTCAATTTTTAACTTTTGAAGGGACCTCCACACTGTTTTCCAGAGTGGCTGTACCAACTTGCATTCCCACCAGCAATGTAGGAGGAATCCCCTTTCTCCACATCCTCTCCAACAATTGTTGTTTCTTGCCTTGTCTATTTTTGCCATTCTAACTGGCGTAAGGTGGTATCTCAGTGTGGTTTTGATTTGAATTTCCTTGATGGCTAATGATTTTGAACATTTTTTCATGTGTCTGTTAGCCATTTGTATGTCTTCATTGGAAAAGTGTCTGTTCATATCTTCTGCCCATTTTTTGATTTGATTATTTGTTTCTCGTGTATTGAGTTTGAGAAGTTCTTTGTAGATCTTGGATACCAGTCCTTTATCTGTAGTGTCATTTGCAAATATATTCTCCCATTCCATGGGCTGCCTCTTAGTTTTTCTGACTGTTTCCTTGGCTGTACAGAAACTTTTAATCTTGATGAAGTCCCATAAATTCATTTTATCTTTTGTTTCTCTTGCCTTTGGGGATGTGTCATGAAAAAGGTTGCTTTGGCCGATGTCGTAGAGGTTGTTGCCTATGTTCTCCTCTAGAATTTTGATGGATTCCTGTCTCACATCGAGGTCTTTCATCCATTTGGAGTTTATTTTTGTGTATGGTGTGAGATAGTGGTCAAGTTTCATTCTCTTGCATGTAGCTGTCCAATTTTCCCAGCACCATTTATTGAAGAGACTGTCTTTTTCCCACCGGATGTTTTTTCCTGCTTTATCAAATATTAGTTGCCCAAAGAGCCGAGGGTCCATTTCTGGGCTCTCTATTCTGTTCCATTGGTCTATGTGTCTGTTTTTGTGCCAGTACCATGCTGTCTTTGTGATCACAGCTTTGTAGTACAGCTCGAAATCCGGCATTGTGATGCCCCCAGCTTTGTTTTTCCTTTTCAACAGTTCCTTGGAGATTCGTGGCCTTTTCTGGTTCCATACAAATTTAAGGACTGTTTGTTCCAGTTCTTTGAAAAATGTCCTCGGTATTTTGTTCGGGATAGCATTGAAAGTGTAGATTGCTCTGGGTAGCATGGACATTTTAACTATGTTAATTCTTCCGATCCATGAGCATGGAATATCTTTCCATCTTTTTATGTCTTCCTCAATGTCTTTCAAGACTGATTTATAGTTTCTAGAATATAGGTCCTTTACGTCTCTGGTTAAGTTAATTCCAAGGTAATGTATGGTTTTTGGTGCTATTGTAAATGGGATGGATTCCCTAATTTCTCTTTCTTCGGTCTCGTTTATCGTGTATAGAAATGCAACTGATTTCTGGGCATTGATTTTGTATCCCGCCACGTTACTGAATTGCTCTATAACTTCTAATAGTTTGGGAGTGGCTTCTTTTGGGTTTTCCATATAGAGTATCATGTCATCTGCGAAGAGAGACATTTTGACTTCTTCTTTGCCGATTTGAATACCTTTGATCCCTTTTTGTCGTCTGATTGCTGTTGCAAGGACTTCTAGTACTATGTTGAATAATAGTGGCGAGAGTGGGCATCCTTGTCGAGTTCCTGATCTTAAGGGAAAGGCTTCCAGCTTTTCCCCATTGAGAATAATATTTGCAGTAGGCTTTTCATAGATGGCTTTTATGAGATTGAGAAATGTACCTTCTATTCCTACACTCTGAAGGGTTTTAATCAGGAAAAGATGCTGTATTTTGTCAAATGCTTTTTCGGCATCGATTGAGAGGATCATATGGTTCCTGAGTCTTTTCTTGTTGATATGATGTATCACGCTGATTGATTTGCGAATATTGAACCGCGCTTGCATCCCAGGTATGAATCCCACTTGATCGTGATGGATAATCCTCTTAATGTACTGTTGGATTCTATTAGCAAGTATCTTGTTGAGGATTTTGGCGTCCATATTCATTAAGGAAATCGGTCTGTAATTCTCCTTTTTGAGGGGGTCTTTGCCTGGTTTGGGGATCAAGGTAATATTGGCCTCATAGAATGAGTTTGGTAGCTTTCCTTCTGTTTCTATTTTTTGAATAGCTTTAGGAGAATAGGTATTATTTCTTCTTTGAATGTTTGGTAGAATTCCCCAGGAAAACCGTCCGGGCCTGGAGTTTTGTTATTTGGAAGGTTGTTTATCACTGACTCAATTTCTTCATAATAAATTGGCCTGTTTAAGGAATCAATTTCTTCCGGTTTCAATCTTGGTAGTTTATAGGTTTCCAGGAAGGATTCCATCTCTTCCAGATTGCTTAGTTTTTTGGCATATAGCTGTTGATAAAAATTTCTAATAAACCTTCCAATTTCAATGGTGCTCGTCGTGACCTCTCCTTTTTCATTCATAATTTTAATAATCTGGGTCCTTTCTCTTTTCTTTTGGATAAGTCTTGCCAGTGGTCTGTCAATTTTATTGATTCTCTCAAAGAACCAGCTTCTAGTCTTGTTGATCTGCTCTACTGTACTTCTGGTTTCTGCTTGATTGATTTCAGCTCTAATTTTGGTCAACTGCTTCCTCGTGTGTGGATTAGGCCTGTCCCTCTGTTGCTGTTCCAGCTTCTTGAGGTGAGAATATAAAAACTGCATTTTAGATTTTTCTATTCTTTTGAGTGAGGCTTGGATGGCTATGTATTTCCCCCTTAGGACTGCCTTTGCAGTATCCCATAGGTTTTGGACTGTTGTATTTTCATTGTCATTGGTCTCCATAAATTGTTTAATTTGATTTTTGATTTCCTGGTTTATCAAGTCATTCCTGAGCAGGATGGTTCTTAGTCTCCAAGTGTTTGAGTTTCTTCCAAATTTTTCCTTGTGGTTGAGTTCCAATTTCAGAGCGTTGTGGTCTGAGAATATGCAGGGGATAATTTCAATCTTTTTGTATCGGTTGAGACCTGTTTTGTGTCCCAGAACATGGTCTATTCTTGAGAATGTTCCATGGGCATTAGAGTAGAATGAGTATTCTTTGGTTCTGGGGTGTAGTGTTCTATATATATCTATGAGGTCCAACTCGTCGAGTATGGCATTCAAAGCCTTTGATTCTTTGCTTAGTTTTTGCCAGGGTGTTCTGTCTATTTCTGATAGTGGAGTGTTGAGGTCCCCCACTATTAATGTATTTTTATTTATATGTCTCTTTATTCTGGTTAAGAGTTGACTTGTGTATCTTGCTGCTCCCCTGTTGGGGGCATATATATTTATAATTGTCATATCCACTTGTTGAATACTTCCCTTAAGAATAATATAGTGCCCTTCTGCATCTCTAACTATAGTCTGTAGTTTAAAATCCAATTTATCTGATATGAGAATTGCTACCCCAGCTTTCTTTTGAGGTTCATTTGCGTGAAAGATGCTACTCCATCCCCTTACTCTCAGTCTGAATGCATCTTTGGGTTTGAAATGAGTCTCTTGTAGACAGCAAATGGATGGGTCATTTCTTTTTATCCAATCTGCAACCCTGTGGCGCTTTATGGGAAGGTTCAAACCATTTACATTAAGACTGATTACTGAGAGATATGATTTTAATAATGCCATGTTGCCAGTAAAGTCTTTGTTTGTATTGGCTGTGACTTTCTGTTCTGTATCACTCTTGGGGCTTTTTACTTTTATAGAACCCCCTGTAATATCTCCTGTAGGGCTGGTTTCGTGGTTACAAAATTGGTTAGTGACTGGCAATTCTGAAATGTCTTTATTTCTCCATCAATTCTGAATGACAGCCTTGCTGGATAAAGGATCCTTGGCTGCATGTTTTTCTCTGAAAGAGCTTTAAATATGCTCCCCCAACCCTTTCTCTCATTCCAGGTCTGTGTAGACAGGTCTGACGTAATTCTGATGCCTTTGCCTTTGTATGTGAGAAATTTCTTTGCTCTGGCCGCTTTCAGTACTGTATCCTTGCATCTAATATTTGCGAAATGCACTATGACGTGACGTGGCGTAGGTTTGTCGTGGTTGAGCTTGGGAGGGGTCCTCTCTGCCTCTTGGATACAAATGTTTGTTTCCCTCGCTAGATTAGGGAAGTTTTCAGCTACAATTTGTTCAAATATCTCTTCTAGACCTCTGTTTTTCTCCACCCCCTCAGGGATGCCGATGATTCTAACATTGGATCATTTCATTGAGTCAGTAATCTCCCGTAACCTACATTCGTGGGCGTGGATTTTTTTAAGACCATCTTCTATTTTTATTTTTTCCTCTATTAACCCATCCTCCAATTCACTAACCCTTTCCTCCGCTTCCGTGACCCTGGCCGTCAGAGCCTCTAGTTTTGCCTGCATTTGGCTCATAGAATTTTTAATTTCTGTCAGATTCGTTCTCATTTCTGTCCTTAGGGATTCTATATTCTCAGTAACCTTTTCGTTAATAGTTTTTTCAATTCTACTCATCATTTTGACCATCGTTACTCTGAATTCCATTTCTGATAATTTGGTTACATCCATATCCATTATTTCTGTGGCAGAGGCCACAGACTCACTGTCTTTTCTTTGCTGGGGGGGGGGGCTTCTCCTTCTTGTCATTCTGATGAGGAGAGGTTGCGGGGTTTCCAGAGCCCAAATTATTGACTGGGTCCCAGGCCGTGCCCCTTGTTTTATAGGGATCTTAGGGATGTGGGCTTCTTCTTTAAAGATTTTATTTATTTATTTACGTGGCAGCCAACCAGCGAGAGAGGCAACAGAAGCAGGGGAGTGGGAGAGGAAGAAGCAGGCTCCCAGCGGAGGAGCCCGATGAGGGACTCCCTTCCAGAACGCCGGGATCACGCTCTAAGCCGAAGGCAGGCGCTCAATGACTGCGCCACCCAGGCGCCCGGGTTGTGGGCTTCTTGATTTTTCAGCCTGCCTTCTGTGTTCTGGGGGAGGGGCCTGCCGCGCCGATACTCAGGCAACCCTGTTTGGGTAGAGTCTCCGTGTCCCCTGCAAGGGGGATGGGGATGGGCACTCTCTGAGCCGGTATTTCCAGGCTTTTGTTCTCTGGCGGCTTTCCCTGGCGGTTTGCTGTGCCTCTTCTGAGGGTCAGAGCAGCAGCGGCCGAATTTCAGCCTCTGTCACAGAACAGAGGGATTGCGGCCCGTTCTCTACTAATGTTCTGGCCACTTTAACTCTGTTACTGTTGGTGCTGCTCAACCCTGCAGCGTCCGGGATGTGCGCCCCACACCCGGCGTCCCAGCCCTCACTTCCAGGGCCGGCGCGTCTTTGTCCTTTGTGTTTCTAACACCGCCAGCCGCCAGCCGCCCCGCGCGCACTCCCGGATCTCCCGGTCTCAGTCTGGATCCAGTGAGCGCACCGGGATTCCGGGGTTCCGCGAGACGCCTGGTGGCGCGCGCACCCGGCTCACGGTCTCAGTCTGCTGTTTTGCGGGTGCCGACCTCGAGCCCGCCCGCTCCCCCGTGCAAGTGGCTACCGCTTCCCCGCGCCCGAACACGGCGGCTCCCTCCCCCTTCCGTTTATCTTCCAATATCTGTGCACGGTTTCATGGCTCCCCGCTTCGTACCTCAACACTCAGCACTGGAGATGTTCATTTGTAGAGATCTAGATGCGTCTTCCTGCGTCTCAGGCTGGTTCCGTGGTTGTTTAGGCTGGTCTGGTACCTATCCAGCTCGACTCAGGGACCGGCTGAAAACGGTGTCTCCTACTCCTCCGCCATCTTAACTCCTCCCTCCGGGTTGTTGTTTTTTAATACATGCTGTTTTAATGCAGGGTCTCTGACCCTGCTGATTCAGAATTACATAGAGAAGTTATTTTTAAAAGCTTTCCAGGTGATTCCAGTGATTGACCAGATTTGGGAAACCAGTGTCTTCTCAACTATCCAAACCACTGTTGATGTGCAAAAGCTTTGCTATTTTATCAAAATGGCCTAGGACTTGGGGAAGGAGCTCTGAACATCCTATGCTAAATGAGCTCTTGACATCATTTTTTTCTTTTTTCTTAAAAATCTGTTTATGTGTGGAGTGATAAATGTTTGTTTGACATAGGATCTTAAATGTTACTGAGCTGTACACATCTTTGAGAATCTTATCAATGCTATAGGTGAACCCTTTCTCCAGGACATTCAGAACATTTCACACATGACTTCAAAGTTAAATAAGGATCTTTTTAGAATTTTTCTAAAACAGCTTTCAGATTAGCTTAAATGGATCACAGAGGTCATCTATCAGATGATCCACTCAGGCTCTTACCTGGTTACCTTGGATCCTGATATTGGAAGTTCATTCACACTGCAATGTTTATTCTACTGCATTCTTCTGCCTTTTTTTTTTTTTAATGTGAGGACATAACATATTTGTCCAAATTTCAGTTACTCAGCTCACAAATGATATTGGATACCTCCCTCCTCAAAGAATGACAAAAGACAAAATACAAGTTATAGGAAACCTCCATACTTCCGTGGTTCTCAGTTTCCTTCAGGATGAAATGAAGGGGAATGTTGGAGCAAAGAAATGGGTTTCTTTTCTACTTATGTTTTTAATTGCAAAATACCTTAAACATACAAAATGGTATAATGAACCCACATCTATTTGCCATCTGCATCAACAAACTTTATTTTTTTTTTAAGATTTTTTTTTTTTTAATTTGTTAAGAGAGCGAGCACAAGCAGGGGGAGCAGCAGGCAGAGGGAGAGAGAGAAGCCAGCTCCCCATAGAGCAGGGAGCCTGACACAGGGCTCAATCCCAGGACTCCGGGATCATGACCTGAGCCGAAGGCAGATGCCCAACTGACTGAGCCACCCAGGCAGTCCTGCATGAACGAACTTTAACATTTTGTCCTATCAACTTCTGATTTTTTTTAAAATAAGTAACATGTAATAAACTACAATTGAAAATTCCTTTAGACAACTACCCTGATCTCATTTCCCTACTTTCGAAAAGTAACCACAATCAGAAGCTGGTGTCTGTCTTTCCATTATTGTTTTATGCTTTGTTACTTATGTCTCAGTGAACAAAATACATTGCCTATCCATTTGGGAATTTGAGTTGAACTGTATCAAACCATACATATTATTTTGCAGTTTATATTTTCACTGAACTTTATGTTTTTGTGATAATTCCATGTTGACTTTTATAGTTGTGGTCCATACATTTTAATTGTTGTGTACGTTGCTGTTGAATTAATATACACTGAAACCTTGGAGTAAGTGTGAAATTTAGGTATAATGGGATTTATCCTTAGAGAATAAGACCAGAATATGTCCTCTTATCCCCAGTACCCTTCCAGGCTTATTTCTTTGAATATGGCCCCTATAAAAGGTGACAACTAACTGGGAAAATCTCAGTATTCTGAGCACTCTCCTGTAATTCCTCTCCAAACATAGGACCTAGAATCATTCTCATTGACATTTAAACTGGATCAGACAACTCCACCATGCATTACCAAACTAGACAGTGGATCTTAGGAACTGCAAGACCTCATAGCTTAGCTCCTCATTTTACCTGGCTATATGTTTGGACCCCACTTATTGTGGTGGAGAGGGATTTTACTATACCACAGTTAACTTATCTGTTCTCACACTGATGAACATTTTGGTTGTTTCCAGTCACTCATTCCTGGTGTATTTAACATCTTTTTATGTTTTCTTTTACCTATGTGTATTTCTCTTGAGTATTCATCTAAGAATAGAATTGCTGGATGAATAAACAGGTCTACATATCTTCAAATTTGCTAGGTACTGCTAAATTGCTCTTCTAAGCAGTTGTATCAATTTACTCTTCAACCAGCTGTTAATGGGCTGAACATTATGGCAGCTTATGAAGCTCCTCATTGACCAATGTCTTCATTCAGCATTCACTTGGCATTATCAGATTGTTGCCAATCTGATGAATATAAAAGGATATTGAATACTGTATTAATTTACATTTCCCTCATAACCAGGAGATTGAATATTTTAAATATGTTTTTGGCCCCTACTGTTACCTGCTGTGAATTAGCTGTTTACATATTTGGCATGTTTTTAGAGGAGTAGTTGTCTTTTTTTTTTTTTTTTTTTACTGGTTTGTTAAGAATTCTTCATATGTTGTGGATATTAAACTGTGGTCAATTATATGTATTAATATTATCTCTCAGTTCAGGGCTTGTCTTTTAACATTGTTTATGGGTTGGTTTTTTTGGTTTTTTTTTTTTTTTGTCCTATGCAAGTATTTACTTTTCATAAAAACTTGTTGAAACACAGTCTGTGTTAAGGAAATTGTGCACAGCATGGTGGCCTCATCCTGCTCTCTCTCAGTCATGACCTTCCCTGAAAGGTAACTACTATTCACACTTCTAACACTGTTAATTAGTTGTGTCTGTTTTCTGAAATTCATATGAATTCATATAAATGGAATAATGCAGAATATGTTTTTCCTTTAACTTGTTTTGCTTAATTTCTTGCTAGCTAGAGAAATGTAGCTGTGAATTCGCTTGATGAAATAGTTAGTTCCTTCTCATAGCCATGTACTGTTTTATTATTTGAATATTCCACAGAATATTTATCCTTTCTGTTATTAATGAACACTTTTTTTTTAAGTTTTTGGTTAATCCAAATAGTTTCCCCATGAACACTCTTGTGCATGCTTTTGGAGAACATTTGAAAACAGAACATTTCTGTTTGACCTATGTCTACAAGTAGAATTACCAGTCATAGAGAATGTGTACATCATACATATCATACTTTACTGGATAGTGCTGCACAGTATTTCAGATTTTTTTGTACCAAATTACACTTCTACCAGCAATGCATAAAAGTTCCTATTGCTCCACCACCTTGCTGCCATTTGGTTTTTTGTTTTTTTTTAATTTTTAATTTTTTTTGATGTAAAGTTCGATGATTCATTAGTTGCGTATAACACCCAGTGCATCATGTAATACGTGCCCTCCTTACTACCCATCACCAGTTTATCCCATTCCCCCACTCCCCTCCCCTCTGAAGCCCTCAGTTTGTTTCTCAGAGTCTATAGTCTCTCATGCTTCATTCCCCCTTCTGATTACCCCCCCTTTCTTTATCCCTTTCTTCTCCTACCGATCTTCCTAGTTCTTATGTTCCATAGATGAGAGAAACCATATGATAATTGTCTTTCTCTGCTTGACTTATTTCACTTAGCATTATCTCCTCCAGTGCCGTCCATGTTGCAGCAAATGTTGAGAACTCGTTCTTTCTGATAGCTGAGTAATATTCCATTGTATATATGGACCACAACTTCTTAATCCAGTCATCTGTTGAAGGGCATCTCGGTTCCTTCCACGATTTAGCTATTGTGGACAATGCTGCTATAAACATTGGGGTGCATATGGCCCTTCTCTTCACTACTTGTATCTTTGGGGTAAATACCCAGTAGTGCAATGGCTGGATCATAGGGTAGCTCAATTTTTAACTTTTTAAGGGACCTCCACACTGTTTTCCAGAGTGGCTGTTCCAACTTGCATTTGATATTGACAGTTGTTTTCATTTTAGCCATTCTGGTGTATGTATGTGGTAGATTCTCATGGTGGTTTTAATATGTATTTTCCCAATGACTAATAAAGTTGAATATCATTTTTATGTTTATTGGAATTTGAATGTCCTTATTTGTAAAGGGCCTGTTCAAGTCTGTGCACGTTTGAGAAAGGACTTGTCTGTATTTTCCTTTTGATTTGTGGGAAGTATTTTAGAAGTAAGTCCTTTAGCAGCTGTGTATGTCTGATATATGTAAAATGTCTTCCCTCACTTGGTGCTTTGCCATCTTAATCTTTAATGGCATCTTTTTTTCCGTATATGACTTTTCTGTGTTTTCTGTATATTATATTTCTGTATTCTACTTTTTCTACATATTTTGAGCCATATAAAATTACCTTTTATAAAAATTAAGCATAACACATATGCAGAAAATCACATGTAAGTTTACAACTCAAATTTGCACACACTGAACACATGCATGTAATAAGTCCCCAGATGAACAAACAGAATATTTTGAGTAAGTCACAATCCTCTTTCCAGTCATGGCATTCTAAAAGGTAACCACTAACCTGGCTTCTAAATACAGGGAGTAATTTTTCATGTTTTTGAACTTACTATAAATGAAATGATCCCTTTTTTTTTTCTCCTTTTTTGTGGGGAGAGGAAGGAAGTCTGGCCCCCTTTGTTCAACTATAGGTATAGTTGCTTATAGTGATTGTTTTATTATTTTTTTAAAGATTTTATTTATTTATTTTGACAGAGAGAGACAGCCAGTGAGAGAGGGAACACAAGCAGGGGGAGTGGGAGAGGAAGAAGCAGGCTCCTAGGGGAGAAGCCTGATGTGGGGCTCGATCCCAGAACGCCAGGATCACACCCTGAGCCGAAGGCAGACGCTTAACGACTGCGCCACCCAGGCGCCCCGTGATTGTTTTATTATTAAATAGAATTCTCTTGTATGAATATGCTATAATTTATGTATTCATCTTACTTTTGATGGGTATTTTGATAATTTCCATGTTGTAGCTATTACAGATAGTATGAGCAATCTTTCCCACCAGCAGTTTTTAGAGAGAGTTGAGGAAGCCAACCATGACTAGGACTACAAAGACCCACTTGCAGACTTGTAGGTTAAACAAATGGTTATTGTTTGAGCCATCGAATTTTAGGGTGTTTTGTCAAACAACATTATCATTGCAAAATATTAACTGGTACACTTGCATTCTTGGAATAAACATCCAGTGTGTTATATTATCCTTTTATATATTATGAATTCAAATTCTAATATTTAGATAAAGATTTTTGCACCTATGTTCATTAGAAATGTTAGCCTTTAAAATCTCTTTTTTTTTGTGATACTTTTGTAAAGTTAGGCTGGCCTCCTAAATTGAGATGAAAATTTTCCCACCGTCTGCCACTCCCAAACATTTCCCCCTTAATCTCTGGAAAAGAGTGTGAGAAACTGTTGTTACTTTTTCCTTAAAAGTTAGGAAGAATTCACTGATAAAAACTCCTAGGTATTGAGATCATACAGTGGACTTAAATTTTAGATTCAATTTATTTAATATATATGGGATTATTTATATCTTTAATTTCTTCTTGTTTCAGTTTTGGTAGGGGATTTCTAGAAATGTGTCAATTTGACTGAAATTCTCAACTTTATTCAAGTGAAGTCTCCTGTTATCTATTAATATCTGCAATATCTGTAGTGATATCTTCATTTTAAATGTCTGATATTGGGGGTTTTTCTCATCTCTTCTTTTTTTGGTCACATTTCCTAGAAGTCTCTTAATTTGAGCAGTCTTCTCTAAGAACTACTTTTTGGTTTTCTATTTTTTTATTAATAAATTTATTTTCCATTAATGTCTTCACATTATGTTTTTATGTTTTCCTTTCCTTCATTTTCTTGGGGTTCATTTTTCCCTTCAGTTTCTGGGGTTTGAATACTTAGTTAACTGATTTTCAGCCTATTATATTTTCTAATATATGCACTTTTAGGCAGTGTGTGTCCACCTTAGCAGGGTTTTAGCTGCATTTCACACAGTTTGATGGCTGCACTTTCATCATTATTCAGTTCAAAATGTTTTCTAAGATTCTTTGTTGTTTCTTCTTTGACATTCAGTTTATTTAGACATGTATTGCTTATTTTACAAAGAGGGGGAATTTTCTAGTGATCTGTTTATTTTTAATTTTTTGCTTCATTCCACTGTGGTCAGCAAACATGTTCTGAATGATTTATCTGTCCTTGTTCTGTGTTCCAAGAAAGCAGAGGACCAGTTCAGAGTATAAAACTATCATGCCATCTTTGTTGGTTTTCAGATCATGAGCTATAGGGTTTTGTGGTTTTCTCAGTCACCTGGGAGTCGGAAGGAGGAAAAAAAACAAGCTGAATTCTACCTTCCCATTGCTGCCTAGAGCAGACCCATTTTGTCTGTTTTATTTATTAGTTTTTAATATAAAAATGCTTTGCTTAAAAAAGAATTTTGCTGTTTTAAAACTACTGAATTAGAATATTCTGCTGTCCTTCCAACTTTGAAATACCATTATTCTCTATATTTTGTTATTAACAAACCCCAAAATCTCCCTGCAAGGGTTAGAATGATCGTATCATGTAAACACAGCACCCTAACCTTCATGCAGTGGCTAAATTATAAATCAATCCAGTTATATTATTATTATGTTAATTTACATAGAAGATCTATGTGAGAATGGCCAGATTTTGTAAAAAGCCAATACAGTCAGTTATCAATTAATCTAATAAAAGATGTTCAACACATCCTAGGACTCAAAGACAAGCAAGTTAAACCAATAGTGTTATATGACTTACAAATACAGAATGGCAAAGATTAAGTATTTTCATATAGTGCTGATGGGAATCTATATCGAAAATTATCTTCAATAATTTTTTGTGTAAGGAAGGAGCTGGACTTAAATCAGCTGTCATACATTCAAATGCCTATAGAAGCTAAGAAAGGTAAATAAGATTGACATTATTCTTTTTCATGGAAGCATTCAATTGTAAAAGCTTTCCTCAGAGTTCTGAGGGTGTGCCCAAGAATAATGACTGAGGCCGGGAAGTATTTCACATATAAAGACAATTAGATATACTCAAACATGAAGCGTTTTAACACCCAGCAGCCCTTCTTTTCACAAACACATACATACACTTGATGACAAATTTGGTTAATAAAAAGCATGAAGCAAAAAAATTAAATCTGAAATGAAGGAATCACAGTAAAAATATTAGTGGTATATACTGAGTCTTTTTTAATCTAACACTAATATGAACAATTATGTAAATTATATTTATGAATTGCTTATATTACAGAATATAATAAAAATAATGATAAAGATAATACAATTAATTACTCTAAAAAGTAAAGAAACAGAAGAGGTAGAAGGTAAGAGATTGTTCTTTGATGGAGTCAGTTAACACGGTCAAAACTGAAATCTATTTTAAAAAATCAAAGATATAATGACTCCAACCACTAAATAGTTTTCATGGTATCTTTCATTGGCCTTACAGAGATATTTTGGGAAAATAAGAAAGTCACTTTTTCCTTTTCCTTTTCTATTAAATAAAAATTAAAAGTGAAAGCTTTTATGCAAAAATATCATGGTACATTCCTATTTTTATAAAGTTCAGAGCTACTGGTTATTCTTTGTATATATAAAAAATGATATCTGAAATGGTGTTCCCCTAATAATGATGGCAGTTTTTTTTGTGGAAGATTTAAAGTGACATAGGAACTTTCTTCTTTGTACTGTTTTCCATGGCTAAAATGATTTACAATGATCATATGATAATTTTCCAAGAAGTTAAACCATGTTCCTTCTTCTTTAAAATGAAAATAAACCAATTCTGAAACAAATGCATAAATAAAATTGTGTGGCTCATTCCACAACTGTGACCCAAATGATTGCTGAGATTTCTGTAATTCTAAAACCTATTATCAGGCCGGTTCCAACTGTTGAGAAATGAGGAAACGCAGGAGACATCTGTCCCTGTCCCTCAGGGAACATCCCATTTACTTTCTACTCTGTCCCTGTGACTGAAGCTGTTCTCTTTTTCTCCTCTCCCTACCATGCCTCTTTCTTCCTCTGTGTGTTCAGGTTCTTCCACTGTCCTATGTGAATTGGAATTTAAATCCCACAACTACATTGTGGGACTAATGGATCGGAAGAGATCTTTCCTCCCTGCCTCCTTTTCCCTTGGAGGGAACCGTATTTATTGCTTTAATTAGAGCATGAAGCTGTAGGAGGAAATGCAAGTCTTCAGGCTTTCTCCTGACACCTTCAAATTGGGGAGGCAACTTGGAAACCCTCTGCTGCAAGAAGTGCCAGCTGGATAATTAGTGCTGTGTGGCTGATAGTTTTTTTTTTTTTAAATGTGGGAGGGAGATGAGAACCAGTGTAAACATCTTTAACAAACTTCAGCATTCTCGGCCGGGTTTCCAAAACTGTTACTTGATGAAATGTTTGGGAGATTTAAAAAACAACAACAACAAAAAACGTGACCTAGTGTATTAATGTTCTCTTTGTGTAGAGGGAGAAGCAAGGTGATGACATTCATCTAACCTACAATAAACGTCTTTGAACTGCTGAGCTGGCTTTCTTTTTGTGTTGAAAGGAGAGAATGATGCCCCACAATTATTCCTCCAGAGAGCATTAAATTTGCCAAATGATTAAGACATAAAAGACAAAGATATTTTGGGAATTCAGTAAAGTCTGAATAAGTCGTAACTTTTTAAGGCAGTAACCTGCCGTGTGTCCAAGGGTGATTTCCAAAACTGTTAATGACTGGCAAGGTACGGCCCAGACCAATCAGAATGAAAGGTAGGCATGATGCCGTTCAGGTACATGATGTGTCAGTATTAGACTTGGTTGAGTCTTTTGTTTGTAGTCGATGTTGTTCTGCTTTATCTGGGAGGAGGGATAGAAATCTCTTTTGGTCTCTGGAACAAGAAATTAAGTACAGGCAGATTTAATGACTTTTCATTAATTCTGAACATGGTCACCCTACATTCATTTATTCACTCAATAGCCATAACACTGTGAGTACTCTGTGCCAAATATTGGGGCTACAGCAATAAACAGCAAAGACCATAGCCCCTGCTCTCAGAATTTTACTTTCTAAAGCCGGGGTCAGCAAACATGTTTTAGTAAAGGGCCAGATAATAAATATTTTCAACTTTGCAGGCTGTATGGTGTCTGTTACAACTATTCCGTTCTGTTACAGCATTAAAGCAGCCATAGTCTAGTACAGAAGCAAATGAGTGTGGCTATTTTCCAGTGTAACTTTATTTATGGACAATGGATGCTGAAAGTCATATAATATTTACATGTTACAAAGTAGTCATTTCTTTTGATTTTTTCCTGACTATTTGAAAATGTAAAAACCATTCTTAGCTAGTGGATTGTACCAAAACAGGTAGCTGGCCAGATTTGGCATGTGGGCTGTAGTTTGTAGGTCCCTGATCTAGTGGTTTAGTAGTAGGGGAGATCAAATCACTGGAGTCAGTTGGCTAATGTTGAAAACGAAGTGACAAGATAAAACTGACATAGACAGCTATTTGCCCAAGGATGTGTAAATTATAGAATCTTTTGGAAGAAATCTCAGAGACCTTTTCAGTCTTGGATAACCTTCATACAGTATTTGCTTCTCCACCAGGGCATTCACAACCAGATGGCATAGTCCCTATTTGAAAACTTTCTGTGGCAGGACATTGGCAACTTCCTAATAAGTCAGCCTGTTTTATTCCAGAGGCATTTTCATCAAATATAAATATGCATATGTAAATAATAAGACTCTGCATCTCAGTAAAGCTCAGCTAGTATCCTTCCTCTGCCTCTTTGGCAGGCCTCAGGAATAAATATAAGTAACTTTTCCATAGGACATAATTTACAGACAGCTATCCCATCACTTGTGAGTCTTTAGCTGTTTCATATTGGTTATATTATTTGCCTATTTTTGGTCCCAGAGTTTGGTTCTTCTAATTGGAAGATTGAAAAGACATGGTTCTAGGTTTTCTAGTCTTTCTGATTCATTCATATATTTAGGATTAGCTCATTTACTTCCAACATGGAGAAAATTAAAAAGAAGGGTAGAGAGAAGAAAATTAGATGGTTTCCTTTTAAAGTGGTGATTCAAAACATATTTGCATAATAATAACAATATGTGCCATGTGTCCTGTTAAAATTAATCTGCTTATGTGATAAGGCTTTTGAAACATGGGGCAGAGCTTAGTTTTGCCTTGAGAAACAGTGCTAATCCCAAAGGAGCATTATCTTCTTTGCAAAATAAATATTGTCAAAGCTAGCATTCTAACCTTTCCTGTGTTTTCTTATCTTTATTTAAATATAAGGCAGCTGGTTGAAATCAGCTTAAAAGCACGTTGCAGGGTGCCTGGGTAGCTTAGTCGGTTGGGTGTCCAACTTTGGATTTTGGCTTAGGTCGTGATCTTGGGGTCATGGGATTGAGCCCTACGTTGGGCTCTGAGTCTGCTTATCCCTCTTCCTCTGCTCTTCCCCCCGCTTGCGCTTTCTCTCTCTCTCAAATAAATAAATAAAATCTTAAAAAAAAACCAAACAACCAGAAGTTGACCAAAGTCCTAGGGAAAAATACATGCACACACGTGTGTGTGTGTGGGTGTGTGTGTAATTGCACCTATAAACTATATCCTGATTGCTGGGCATTGCACTGTGTAAAGAATATGAGATTTTGGAGTCAGGCAGACTATATCAAAGAACAGCTTCCTCACATGATATTTGGACAACTTTGGGCAAGTTCTCAGAGCATCTTTAAATCCTAATTTATTCATTTGTAAAATGAGATTAATAATACATACTTTATAGCATCAAATGAAGAATGTTAGCAAACTATTTAACAGAATGCCTGGTACTCAAATATTATTATTCTCTTCTTATTTTCAGCTTCCACCAGATTGCTTCTGAGGCTAGTAATGGGCAAATTGGGAGTGAGAGGCAAAAAAAAAAAAAAGTTAGATGCTGGAATATCTAATAGAAAATTTCAAACTAGAGATATGAATACATTATTGAAGCAATTTTCTATTTGGTTTCTTTATATAAAAACTTTTCCCTAGAGTAATTAAAATATGATCATAATATGATTAAATATTTAGCTTAAAAAGGAAATTTGTTTTTCATTTGGAGGTGATTTACAAGGAAGGAGGCTGGTGTGGTCTTCATTTAAAATGTAAAAGTTGGCTGAAGTATGTGAGATTATCTCAAAATCTAGTAAAATCTGTTGTATTCCTGGAGGTTGGGAATGTTAGGAACTTTGACTTTGGGCACCAAGATATTTGGATAATAGCTGACATTTTGTAATACTTCACTCTGTACCTTTAGAATATGCACTTTATGTGTATCAACTTCTTTAATCCTCACAACAAAGCACCAGGCACTGTCTTCATTTACAGATGGAAAAACTGAGGTAGAGGGGACCCACAGTGAGTTATTGGCAGAGCCAGGATCCAAATCTAGGCTGGCTGGCTGTGGTTTACATTGCCCGTTTTTGGTTCTTGAATGTACTTTTAGTCTCTCTACTGTTTCTCATCCTCTGTCCCTATTTCATTGGGGAAAAAAGTGAGCAGTACTTTAAACATGATGAACAGGGGTCCTGAACTCATAAGTCTATAAAGCTTAGCAGATGACATGAACAAGTAATGCAGGCAGGCCATCTAAGGAGGTCCATAGACAGGATGCTGTGTATAGGGAGCAGCCAGTATTAAGCCCCAATTAAGTTTTGTTCAACATTTAGCAAGTACTCGCTATACCATCTCCTAGATACTGGAACCACCATAGAACACATGACTAGTGTCCCCCAAAAAATTCATGTCCACCCAGAACCTCAGAAGGTGAGCTTATTTGGATATAGGATCTTTGCAGATGTAATTAAGGTAAGGATTGAAATGTGATCATACAAGGTAAGGGTAAGCCCTAAATCCAATGGAAGTATCCTTATAAGAGAAGAAAAGAAACGCACAGATACAGAGTAAAGAGGGCATAGTGGAGGTGGAGGCTGAGATTGAGTTGATCTGTCTGTAAGTCAAGGAGCACCAAAGATTGCTGGCAACCACTATGGAACAGATTTTCCCTCAGAACCTTCAGAGGGAAGCAACCTGCTGACGCCCTGATTTCAGACTTCTGGTCTCCAGACCTATGAGAGGAAAAGATTCTGTTTTAACCACCAAGTTTGTGGTGATTTGTTACAGCAGTCCTAGGAAACTAATACACTCTGCCCTCATACTACTTGCATTTTAGTAGGGGAGAGATAAAATAAATGACTGTATAATATAACAGTACTGAATGCTTCTTACCATTGTAAAAAGTGCTGAAGGGCTGAACATTTCCCACTGACCCTAGCCAGATCTTAGCTCCACCTCTTTTAGTACCTTCCTTGCTAAACCCAAACTGACCCACAAAAACTGGTAAATTGTAACCCTAGTCTCACCATCCCTGCATCTTGTCACAGGACTAAAACAATCTAAGTTTCAACAGTGAAAAATTTTTGGAACAAAAATGAACATTCATTAATCTTCCCTGATCTCCCTATGACTTCCTTAAGCCCCTTGTTTTCTGGAGAACAGTCTTCTTAAATTGTTCTCATGTTGAAGATTTTAACAAAACCTTGAGCTAACAGTTTCAATTGATTTTCTCCTTCCACATATTAAAATGAAAGAGACCCTAGAAATCTACTTACTCCACCCTTCATTGTAGAGCAGTGATGGTGTCATTGGAATGGATAATGACCAGTTGGCAGTAAAATCACTAGTCTTGTTCTATCACATAACAACTGTGTGAACTTAAGTGAGTCACTCTACCAGTCTGATCTGTGAAATGGGGAAGAAGTGGTGTCAGTGGAATAAGATCAACCCTTTCCAGTTTTAAACTTTTTTTAATGTTTTTTTATTATATTATGTTAGTCACCATACAGTACATCCCTGGTTTCTGATGCAAAGTTCGATGATTCATTAGTTGCATATAACACCCAGTGCACCATGCAATACGTGCCCTCCTTACTACCCATCACCAGCCTATCCCATTCCCCCACCCCACTCCCCTCTGAAGCCCTCGGTTTGTTTCCCAGAGTCCATAGTCTCTCATGTTTCATTCCCCCTTCTGATTACCCCCCCTTTCTTTATCCCTTTCTTCCCCTACCGATCTTCCTAGTTCTTATGTTCCATAGATAAGAGAAACCATATGATAATTGTCTTTCTCTGCTTGACTTATTTCACTTAGCATGATCTCCTCCAGTGCCGTCCATGTTGCAGCAAATGTTGAGAAATCGTTTTTTCTGATAGCTGAGTAATATTCCATTGTATATATGGACCACAACTTCTTAATCCAGTCATCTGTTGAAGGGCATCTCGGTTCCTTCCACGATTTAGCTATTGTGGACAATGCTGCTATGAACATTGGGTTGCATATGGCCTTTCTCTTCACTACTTGTATCTTTGGGGTAAATACCCAGTAGTGCAATGGCTGGATCATAGGGTAGCTCAATTTTTAACTTTTGAAGGGACCTCCACACTGTTTTCCAGAGTGGCTGCACCAACCTGCATTCCCACCAACAATGTAGGAGGGATCCCCTTTCTCCACATCCTCTCCAGCAATTGCTGTTTCCTGCCTTGTTAGTTTTTGCCATTCTAACTGGTGTAAGGTGGTATCTTAGTGTGGTTTTGATTTGAATTTGCCTGATGGCTAATGATTTTGAACATTTTTTCATGTGTCTGTTAGCCGTTTGTATGTCCTCGTTGGAAAAGTGTCTGTTCATATCTTCTGCCCATTTTATGATTTGTTTGTTTCTCGCATATTGAGTTTGAGAAGTTCTTTGTAGATCTTGGATACCAGTCTTTTATCTGTAGCATCATTTGCAAGTATATTCTCCCATTCGTGGGCTGCCTCTTAGTTTTTTTGATTGTTTCTTTGGCTGTGCAGAAGCTTTTTATTTTGATGAAGTCCCACATGTTCATGTTATCTTTTGTTTCTCTTGCCTTTGGAGATGTGTCATTAAATAGGTTGCTTTGGCCGATGTCGTAGAGGTTGTTGCCTATGTTCTCCTCTAGGATTTTGATGGATTCCTGTCTCACTTCGAGGTCTTTCATCCATTTGAAGTTTATCTTTGTGTATGGTGTGAGAGAGTGGTCAAGTTTCATTCTTTTGCATGTAGCTGTCCAATTTTCCCAGCACCACTTATTGAAGAGACTGTCTTTTTTCCACTGGATGTTTTTTCCTGCTTTATCAAAGATTAGTTGCCCAAAGAGCCGAGGGTCCATTCTGGGTTCTCTATTCTGTTCCATTGGTCTATGTGTCTGTTTTTGTGCCAGTACCATGCTGTCTTTGTGATCACAGCTTTGTAGTACAGCTCGAAATCCGGCATTGTGATGCCCCCAGCTTTGTTTTTCCTTTTCAACAGTTCCTTGGTGATTCGTGGCCTTTTCTGGTTCCATACAAATTTAAGGACAATTTGTTCCAGTTCCTTGAAAAATGTCATCGTTATTTTGATCGGGATAGCATTGAAAGTGTAGATTGCTCTGGGTAGCATGGACATTTTAACTATGTTAATTCTTCCGATCCATGAGCATGGAATATTTTTCCATCTTTTTGTGTCTTCCTCAGTGTCTTTCAAGAGTGATTTATAGTTTCTAGAATATAGATCCTTTACGTCTCTGGTTAAGTTAATTCCAAGGTAACGTATGGTTTTGGTGCTATTGTAAATGGGATGGATTCACTAATTTCTCTTTCTTCGGTCTCATTATTCATGTATAGAAATGCAACTGATTTCTGAGCATTGATTTTGTATCCTGCCGCATTACTGAATTGCTCTATAACTTCTAATAGTTTGGGAGTGGATTCTTTTGACAAGATCCTGGCTAATAGAATCCAACTGTACATTAAAAGGATTATCCATCATGACCAAGTGGGATTCATCCCTGGGATGCAGGGGTGGTACAACATTCGCAAATCTATCAGTGTCTTAGATTTTATCCAGAAACAAAAATTCAGAAATCATGATTCTCTCAATAGATGCAGAAAAAGCATTTGACAAAATACAGCATCCTTTCCTGATTAAAACCCTTCAGAGTGTAGGAATAGATGGTACATTTCTCAAGATCATAAAAGCCATCTATGAAAAACCTACAGCAAATATTATTCTCAATGGGGAAAAGCTGGAAGCCTTTCCCTTAAGATCAGGAACACGACAAGGATGCCCACTCTCGCCACTATTATTCAACATAGTATTAGAAGTCCTTGCAACAGCAGTCAGGCAACAAAAAGGTATAAAAGGTATCCAAATCAGCAAAGAAGAAGTCAAACTGTCTCTCTTCGCAGATGACATGATATTCTATATGGAAAACCCAGAAGAATCCAGTTTTAAACTTTTATGCCTTTGTGGATAGAGTGGTGTAAGAAGAAGAGCCAAATGGTTATCTTGTGGTTTAAAAATATTTAAAACTAAAGTCAAGCTTAAGCTAGCATGCTACTATTATCCAATACATTAAAGGTCATTCTATCACAAATTTTATAAATCATCAAATGTCTTATTTGTAGCTTGGCTAGGACGTGTTACTTTCTTCAGCCATATGCCAAAAAAGTTATATGTCCACAAGGTTATATTCATGCCCACTGTTTGTTACATACCTTCACCTCTCTGTGAAATCTTGTCTTACCTCTCCTATCCAGGGCAATCTCCCTGTTTTTTTTTTTTTTTTTTTTTTAAGATTTCATCTATTTGAGAAGAAAGAGTTAGCGAGAGAGAGAGCACAAGCATCGGGGAGAGGGAGAAGCAGGCTCTCCACTGAGCAGGGAGCCTGATGTGGAGCTCAGTCACAGGACCCGGGGATCATGACCTGAGCCAAAGGCAGAAGCTTAACTCACTGAGCCACCCAGCTCCCCCAGTCTCCCTCTTCTGAAAACCTTTACGATTAACTGGACACCACTTAGGGTCCCTGTGCATGACACTTAGATATTTCAGCTGGGGGGCGCCTGGGTGGCACAGCGGTTAAGCGTCTGCCTTCGGCTCAGGGCGTGATCCCGGCGATCTGGGATCGAGCCCCACATCAGGCTCCTCCGCTATGAGCCTGCTTCTTCCTCTCCCACTCCCCCTGCTTGTGTTCCCTCTCTCGCTGGCTGTCTCTATCTCTGTCAAATAAATAAAATCTTAAAAAAAAAAAAAGATATTTCAGCTGGATCGTGATTTCCTCAGTAGTGGGAATCTAGTGAGTTCCCATTCCACATCTACACTTTTTCAAGAGAAGCCAGAGATCTATATTTATATGTAAAATCTTATTTTAAAATGTTGTCAGTTAAGTCAAACGTTTTCAAAACACCATGTGGCTGTACAACATATCAGTAAGAATTATCTCATGGGCTAAGAGAGTTTGAGTCTTCAGAAAGAGAGAATCAAAGAAAATTTGAAGATTATTTTTTGAGAAGTGAGAAAGAAAGTTTCTGGAACCAGTGTCCATTAGTAAACATACATGTCTGGAACTAAAAGAACTGGATCACTCTATAATAGCTGACAAAACTTCTGTTTAGAGTCTATTTGCCAGATATTATTCCTGCCCTCAAAAACTCATAGTCTCATTCAAGAGTAAGGTGTAACACATATCTATCATATATAAATGATGTTCCCAAAATCCTAAATAAAATGTGAAAAGAATAGTACATTATCATTAAGTTAATTAACTGCACTTTATCCCAGAGTTATAGGGTTGGCTTAGTGTCAGAAAATCTATTCCCATACTTCACCACAGAAGCTGATTTTTAAAATAAAATTTGGTACTAATTCTTGTCAAAACTCTTAGTATAATAGAAATAGAAACCTTTTATACAGGATAATATCTCACTGTAAGAAACAAACTTTTTTATTTAATGGTTTAATGCTATAAGAATTCTCATTAAAGCCAGGAATAACACAGAAATACTGCATTCCCACTAGTATTCAACTGAATCAAAATTATAACACCCATAAACATAAATTTTTAAAAAGCATGCAAGAAGCATGAAGAAGACAATTTAACTGATGAACATAAAATATCTGAATAAAGGGAGACATATATGCTTCTTTTGACTAGGAAACGTAAACATTGCAAAGATGCCAAATATTCCTAAATTAACATACACATTCAACAATTACAATCAGAATGCCAAGACTGATATTTTTATTTTACATTGGTGGGAGCAAAAGCTTGACAAAAGATGGTAAAATTTCACTGGAAAGAATGCATGCATTTAAATGGGCAAGAACTTAAATTTTTTTTCATATTGAGGTAATTTTAAACTTGCAGATGAGTTGCAAAAATAGTGGAGTTCCCATATAGCCTTCACCTAGTTTCCTCCTATGTTAATAACAACTTAGATAGCCATAGGACCGTTACCAAAACTAAGAAATTATCGTTGCTTTAGTACTATTAACTAAACTTTCAGAATCTATTCAGATTTCGCAGTTGTTTCCACTAATGGCCTTTTGCTTTTTCAGTATTCCACACTGCGTTTAGTTGCCATCTCCCCTCAGTCTCCTTCAGTACGTGATAGGTCCTCAGTCTTTCCTTTTCCTTTGTGACCTTGACACTTCTGTAGAATATGGGGAAGTTATTTTCTAGAATGTTCCTCAATTTGGGCTGGTCTGTTATTTTCCCACGATTAGATTGAAGTTGTGCATTCCTGGGAAGGATGCCTCAGAGGTGATTTGCCGTTTTCTGTGCATCATATTGGACATACGTGATGTTGACATGTATTACTGGCAATGTTAATTTTGATCACTTGGTTAAGTGCTATCTGCCAAGATTCTCCCCTGTAAATTTACTATTGCTCCCTTGTAATTACTGAATATTTTGGAAAGAGATACTTAGAGACTATGTAGATATCCTATTTTTGCTTTAATTTGTGGCTGCTAGTTTGGCATTAATTCATGGATCTAGGCAAAACATGTTGAAATGGAATATTTATGCCATCAAGACTTACCCAATAGATGAAGTCCCAATAGTTTATTTTTGCTTTTGTTTCCCCTGCCTCAGGAGACATGTATCTACTAAGAAGTTCCTACATCCGATGTCAGAGAGGTTGCTGTCTGTGTTCTCCTCTAGGATTTTGGTGGTTTCTTGTCTCACGTTTTAGGTCTTTCATCCATTTTGAATTTATTTTTGTGTATGGTATATAAAAGTGATCCCGTTTCATTTCTTTGCATGTTGCTATTCAGTTTTCGCACACCATTTGTTGAAGAGACTGTCTTTTTTTCCATTGGATATTCTTTCCTGCTTTGTTGAAGATTAGTTGACAGATTAGTGGATAAGAAGTGAGGACCCATTACAAGATTCAAATGCATATGCAAATATAGACATAATAAACAATGGGGGAAAATAGGTTATTCAATCAATTATATGGGGATAATTGGCTAACCATTCAGAGGAAAATAAAATCAGATATCTATGTATGTACAAATATATATTCCAAATATATAAACATAAAATTAGATCTATACATGTGCAAGAATAAAGTACAGAAGAATAGTTGTATAGTCTAGAAGGGGGATATCTCTACTAAGCATGATTCAAAACTAGAAACTTTAAATGAAAAAAATGGACAGATCTGATAAAAGCATAAAAGTTTAGAACTTTTATCCAGTGAAAGATATTATAAACCATTTTTTTTTAAAGCAACAGCCTGGGGCACTTGGGTGGCACAGTCAGTTGAGCTTCCAACTGTTGGTTTCGGCTCAGATCATGATCTCAGGGTCATGAGATTGAGCGCCATGTTGGGCTCCACAGTCAATGCAGAGTCTGCTTGAGACTCTCTCTCCTTCTCCTTCAGCGCCTACCCCAGCTCTCTCATTCTCTCTCCCTCTCAGAAATAAATAAATAAATAAAATAAAAATAAAAAGCAATGGACTGGGGACTGTGTGTGCGTGTGTGTGTGTGTGTGTGTGTATTTTTGAGAGCTCTTGAAAATCAGTGTAAAATAGTAAGCCACACACACACAAAAAAGGCACAAATTATGATCCGGCCATTAACAAATAAATGTAAAAGTACAGTGGACATGGGAAAAGAAAAAATATCAGTGATTAGAGAAGTAGAAATTATAACAACTATTTTTATTAGATTTATTATTTAGATGAGAATTTTTAAAACAATTATAATATTCTGTGTTAGTGTGGGCTGAAATAAGTACTCTTGGTCAGAGAGCATTTCATTGCACTTTTGGAGAACAACTTGCCAGTTATATATCAAAATTACAAACACATAAGCCTTCTGATTGCTTCTGATAAGCAGTCCCACTTCTAGGAACATTAATTAGCAGGAATGTTAAAACACACACACACACACACACACACACACACACACACACCAGTTTCATTGCATCAATACTTGATAGAAACAAAAAGTAACCTACAGCAACATGGTTAAATCAACCGTATGCATACAAAGGGTTATATAACTACATAGTTATTAAAAAAAATATGTATATTCTATGTGTTCTGACATGGAACCATGTTTTAATTGAAGTAAAAGTCAAATCAGAAAGGGAAAGGATACACCAAAAACTCATGAAAAAATTTTGAGTTTCTTCAGTGATCATAAAACTAAAAATAAAACAATGAGAATACAATACGATATGTACAATAAGTTCAGACCCCTTTTCTAAATGATTCTATTTTTATTTTACAGAAATAATAAAGATGTAACCAAATTTATGTACAGGGATTTTCATAAAAATGTCATCAAAAAGGAAATGTTCAACATTTGGGGAACTTGTAGGTAATATAGAAAAATATCAATGTAATATGAATGAAAAATGCAAAACAGGCACATATATGTGTAGCATGATCCCAACTTTGTAAAACTGTGTAGAAAATAAAGGGACAGAAATTGCTGTATGCTTTAAAATCTGTATTTCCTTTAGATGAGACATTCCATACCTAGGAATCTGTACTTTCCCATCCAAAAGTAGACAAGTTTCATGTACCAAGATTTTTGCTACAGGGTTATTCATGATAGCCAAAACACTGGAAACTAAATTAAATGACCAAAAATTTAGGAATTGTTAAGCTGTAATGTGACGTATTTATATGATGGATTATTTTTTGGCTATTAAAAATAATGTTGGAAAATAATTTTTTTAAAGATTTATTTATTAGAGAGAGAACATGTGTGCACAAGCAGAAGAGGGAGAGGGAGAGAGAATCTGAAGCAGACTCCATGCTGAGCACAGAGCCCAGTGTGGGGCTTGATCTCAGGGCTCTGAGATCACAACCTAAGCAGAAACCAAGAGTCAGCCACTTAACCGACTATACCACCCAGGTGCCCCTGTTAGAAAAGAATTTTAAGTGACATGCAAAAATATGGTGTCATATAAAGTTATAAAGCAGGAAACAAAAAGGTATCTGCTCTTAAATGTAAAAATATATGCATTTAAGAAATTCAGGAAAGAAATATAAGAAAATGTAGTAGTTGTTGCTCTTTGTGGTGGGGTTATGGGAAATCTTGGCATTTTTCTTTGTGCTTTTCTTCACAAATTTTCTATTAGTGTGTGTCAATATTATCAGAAAGTAATACTTGTTTTAAAAAATTGAAAAAACAATAGAAGTAAAAAGTTTTCAGATGTGTATTTTATTGAATATTATCAGTAGCCTCCAAAACAATGAGACAGCAAAAATTGGCCTTTAAACTTAGAACAACCCATAGATCTCAGAGAAAGTGAAGGCCAGACCTTTAACTGTTGATTTTACTCTAGTCGAGGGAGGACTAGTACAGTAAAAATGATGTTAGGGATAGAAGGATAATTGGTGCCTTGAGGTCTGCACTGTGCTGTTTTGTAAGATAAAACTGTGGTAATGATATTTTTGAGTCAGTAAGATACAGACCTCTGGGTGTGAATAAAAACCTAAGAGAAATGTATGTTAGGAAGTCAGAGGATGAAGAAACAGCCTATAAATTCAATGAGGGTAGGCATAAGGGTTTTGTTTGTGTGTTTGTTAATTTTAAGGCTAATAAAAAGAGGTTTATAAAATGGCTAGAGAAGGGGGTAATAACTCACTTTTTAAAAAGAGATGATTCTAGAATTTCTTTATTGATACATATAAATGTTCACTTGTTAATCATTAAGACTGTCAAGAAGACATTAATAAGAGAAGAGACAAGAACCATGTGGTCCTCTCAATTGATGCAGAAAAAGCATTTGACAAAATTCAGCATCGTTTCCTGATCAAAACTCTTCAGAGTGTAGGGATAGAGGGTACATTCCTCAGTTTCATAAAAACATCTATGAAAAGTCAACAGTGAATATCATTCTCAATGGGGAAAAGCTGAGAGCCTTACCCTTAAGATCATGAACACGACAAGGATGTCCACTCTTGCCACTGTTGTTCAACATGGCACTAGAAGTCCTAGCAACAGCTATCAGACAACAAAAAGAAATAAAAGGCATTCAAATTAGCAAAGAAGAAGTCAAACTCTCTCTTCGCAGATGACATGATACTTTATGTGGAAAACCCAAAAGACTCCATCCCCAAATTACTAAGAACGCATACAGCAATTCAGTAATGTGGCAGGATACAAACTCAATGCACAGAAACCAGTTGCTTTTCTATACACTAACAATGTAACTGTAGAAAGAGAAATTAGGGAATCCTTTCCATTTACAACAGCACCAAAAACCTTAAGATACCTTGGAATAAACCTAACCAAAGAGGTAAAGGATCTATACTCTAGAAACTACAGAATCCTTAGGAAAGAAATTGAAGAAGACACAAAAAGATGGAAAAAACATTCCATGCCCATGGATCAGAAGAATAAACATTGTTAAAATGTCTATGCTGCCCAGAGCAATCTATGCTTTCAACGCCATCCTGATCAAAATACCAATGCCATTTTTCAAAGTGCTGGAACAAGCAACCCTAACATTCGTATGGAACCAGAAAAGACCCTGAATAACCATGGAAATGTTGAAAAAGAAAAAGCTGGGGGCATCAGAATGCCTGATTTCAAGCTGTATTACAAAGCTGTTGTGATCACCAAGACAGCATGGTACTGGCGCAAAAACAGACACATAGATCAGTGGAACAGAATAGAGAGCCCAGATATGGATCCCCAACTCTATGGTCAACTAATCTTTGACAAATCAGGAAAGAATATCCAATGGAAAGAAGACAGTCTCTTCAATAAATGGTGCTGGAAAACTTGGACATCTATATACAGAGGAATGAAACTCGACCATTCTCTTACACCATACACAGAGATAAACTCTAAATGGATGAAAGACCTCAATGTGAGATAGGAATCCATCAAAATCCTAGAGGAGAGCATAGGCAGTAATCTCTTTGATACTGGCTACAGCAACTTCTTTCAAGACACTTTCCAAAGGCAAGGGAAACAAAACAAAAATGAACTTTTGGGACTTCATCAAGATAAAAAGCTTCTGCACAACAAAAGAAACAGTCAACAAAACAGAGGCAACCCACGAATGGGAGAAGATATTTGCACATGACACTACAGATAAAGGGCTGGTATCCAAGATCTATAAAGAACTTCTCAAACCCAACACCCAAAATGCAAATAATTAAATCAAGAAATGGGCAGAGGACATGAACAGACACTTTTCCAGAGAAGACTTACAAATGGCTAACAGACATGAAAAAATGTTCAACATCAATAGCCATCAGGGAAATTCAAATCAAAACCACATTGAGATACCACCTTACACCAGCTAGAATGGCAAAAATTAGCAAGGCAAGAAACAACAAATGTTGGAGAGTTTGTGGAGAAAGGGGAACCCTCTCACACTGTTGGTGGGAATGCAAGTTGGTACAGACACTTTGGGAAACAGTGCGGAGGTTCCTCAAAACTTAAAAATAGAGCTACCCTATGACCCAGCAATTGAACTACTGGGTATTTACCCCAAAGATACAGATGTAGTGAAAATAAGGGCCACATGCACCCCAGTGTTCATAGCAGCAATGTCCACAATAGCCAAACTGTGGAAGGAGCTGAGATGTCCTTCAACAGACAAGTGGATAAAGAAGATGTGGTCCATATGTACAATGGAATATTACTCAGCCATCAGAAAGGATGGTTACCCAACATTTGCATCAACGTGGATGGAACTGGAGGAGATTATGCTGAGTGAAATAAGTCAAGCAGAAAAAGACAATTATCATATGGTTTCACTCATTTATGGAACATAAGGAATAGCATGGAAGATCTTAGGAGAAGGAAGGGAAAAATGAAGGGGGGGAATCAGAAGGGGAGACAAACCATGAGAGACTATGGACTCTAGGAAACAAACTGAGGGTTTTATAGGGGAGAGGATTGGGGGATTGGGTTGGTCTGGTGATGGGTATTGAGGAGGGCACGTATTGCGTGGAGCACTGGGTGTTATACGCAAACAATTAATCATGGAACACTACATCAAAAACTAATGATGTATGGGGCGCTTGGGTGGCTCAGTCGTTAAGCGTCTGCCTTCGGCTCAGGGCGTGGTCCCGGAGTCCTGGGATCGAGCCCCACATCGGGCTCCTCTGCTGGGAGCCTGCTTCTTCCTCTCCCACTCCCCCTGCTGGTGTTCCCTCTCCCACTGGCTGTCTCTCTCTCTGTCAAATAAATAAATAAAATCTTAAAAAAAAAAAAAAACAACTAATGATGTACTGTATGGTGACTAACATTAAAAAAAAATCTAAAAAAAAAAAAAAAAGACCACCAAGAAGAACTTAATGGAAACAGGAACCATTAGGCTGTGAAGAATCATTGCCATATTGCAGACTTCTAGAAATTAAGACAAATTGTAGTTGCAGTCAACAGGATTAGATATGTAAACACTTGTTTACAGACATTTCTTTGGGAATTCAGCTACAGGGACTCTCCAAATTATTCTGAGTTGCTGATCAAGGTAAGACTAGTAAACAGAAGCTACAAAGAGTCAGTATTAAAAAAAAAGTATTTCTGTTCAATGTAAAGGTAGCTTTTTCTGGCCATTAAAAATATCCAATGGATTTAGTTACATTCTGCACTAATGACTCAAGTCACTGTGTGGCCCCAGATCAGAGATCACACCATTGCAGTTGGGTTGATGAAACTATAGTACCATATAGCATTTGGTCACTTCATAATGCCATGTGTTCCTCTTTCTATATTTCCATTCTAGCTAATAGTATCATCATACTCTACCCATTTGCCTAAATTGGTAATCAGGGGGTCACATTAGTCTTAATCCACCTTCTTGTACCAAAATGGATACAATGGAAGCTTTAGAGAATCTCCTGTTCCAAGTATCATGTAGTCAGTCTACTCCCCCACTGCCATGTTCTTCAGGCTCTTGTCATCTTCCACTGACCTATTAGAGTAGCCTTCTTATTATCCTCCCATGCTGTTATACTTGCTCGCCCTACCCAATTGGTAGAGTGATATCCCAGGTTTGTAGCTCAGAGTCTCATAACTTCTAGGTGCTCAATAAATATTTGGTGGGTGAATAAATGGATAAGTACATTGAATGAATAATAAAATGCCAATCAAATTATTCTTTTCCCTGCTTAAATTCTGCCCTTCCTTCTTTATGTACAGGTTACAGCTCAAATGCTTTAACTTGTTCTGGTTCTTATGCATCTTTCAAAATTCATCCCTTGCTACATACAGATTCTGGTACACAGTAGATCTCAAATGTTGTAAGCACAACATTGAGCTAAAACTTTATCATACATCAGAATCAGCTAGAGGACTTACTAAAACCAGATTCATGACTTCCACTTCCAGAGTTGATAATCCAGTAGGTCTGAAGTTAGGCCAGAGACTTTGCATTTCTGTCCATTTCTCAGATGATGCTGAGTCTACTGGTCTAGAGAACCTCTGAGATAGATGATCTAAAAAATCATTTTAGCAATAATATTCAATGATATTAGTATTATAGATACCCCTGAGGCATTTATTTGTAACTCAATAATTTTATTAAAATGATACTATTTGGAGTGATGGTTTTGTTTCTAAGCAGACCAGAGGGGTTAGAATATTATAGAAGGAAATATGGTATCTTAGGGAACACACTTTTATATTTTAGAACTCAAAGAAAAAAAAAAACCTATCTCTGGCCTTATGTAGTTACTAAGTTCTGTTGGTTAAGAGTATGGACTTTGTGCTTATAAAGGCCTGTGTTGAGTCACAGCCCTGCCACTTACTAGCTGTGAAATTTTGTAACTCTTTTAACCTTACTAAGCCATGGTCTCTTCATCCTTGGAATAAGGATGGTAATAGGATCTATCTTATAGGTTTCTTACAGGTTTGAGAGTATTAAATAGGATAATGTATGTAATGTACTTAGCTAGAAGGCTGAAACATAGTTGAAATACAATAAACAAAAGTTTACCAGGTAAGAATCTTGGTTGAGGGAATCAGTTGGGAAGACCTGTCATTTATTTTTATATCACTCAATTTCTTGTTAGAATACATATTCTACCACTTAACAAAAAGTAAGTCAATTCAGTTCCCATCCAACCTCCTTTTCTTCAGGGTGATCTGTTTTTTAGGGACTTGTGTGGTGCCTTGGAATGATGTTTGGGGATATCTCAGTTAGGTCATCAACTGTCTACACTAGTATCTATCAAGAAGGATGTAATTGTGATTGCCCTTCAGTCATGAATCCAAACAGGTTACTGCTCTGTCATCCCAAACCATAAGACCACTTTAAATTCTACTTTATGTCATCTGCCTCTTTGTCACCCTTGGGGACACATGACTATTCTGCACCATTTTCTTAATTATAAAATAGGAGTCCTATTCTATACCTCAAAGAATTAATTTATAGGTAAGCATTAAAAGTACTTGACTTCATGTTTTTACTGGAGGATCTAGAGAGCTGAAAAGAGAATCACTCTCAACCTTACCGTGAAAAAATCCAGACAAATTCATGACACTTCTTGACACTATAGAGCACTGAGCTGCAGGACAACTAATTAGCCCAAAAATGTAAGGAAAGACATGTGTCAGCAGTGATAGAAGTAAGCTAGCAGTGGTTGACCTAGGGAAGATGCAACTGGACACCTAGGAGAGATTGTGAAGTTTCTGTAGAGCTACAGAAACTGAAATTCTGCATTTCCTTCAGGGTTTTTCTCCATGAGCTCCACTGGGTGTTCACAGGAAGGATTGGAGGGGGTCCCATGAAAGTGTTCCTTAAGGTACTGATATGGGGGAAGGAAAGAGCAGCCAGTGAAGGAGGATCATAAAACTCTACTGAGACTCTCCTCTTCTCTCTCACTATAGAGCAAAAGCCTAACTGTGGGAGAAAGGGCAACAAATGTCATGGCCTTTAAGGCATTGGTGAAAATCCACTGCAGCTGAGGGAAGAGAACAGAAAGAAAAACTTCTACACTGAAAGGAAAAGTGGCATAGTATGGGATCCAGGCTAGAACTGGAGGAGGAGGATGTGGTCACATCTCTGAGACCCTGGGATATAGTGCCTGTCAAAAGACTGAGGCTTGATCAGAAAAACAGAGAATACCCTTCTCTCACCACTACCAGGCTAACAAGTGTCTAGTAACAAGTAATAATGAAATACTGCTGGAGAAGAATAGAATAACCCCCCAAGAGTGGAGTTGTCTGAGACATGGTGCAAAAAGAAGACCTCAGACTGATGGTAGAGCAGATATCAAGATAAACCCTTTCATAAACTAGCCCATACCCTAAATACCAAGATATCACTAGAGGAATTTGAAGCCTTGAAGCCTGTGGTCTGCTGAGAGTGAACATAGCAACATCAGACTCAGCAGTTCTAATTGCAATACTCCATACTTAATGTCAAACATCAAACCCCAAATCCAAGAAGCTCAGAAACCCAAGCAGGGTAAATACCAAACACACACACCCCTAGTCATTCATATATTCAATCCACTGAACACAAAGAAAATCTTGAAAATGGTCAAAGGAGAAAAACATATGCAGATGAAAAGAGATAGGAATTATAACAGACAACTTGTAAGAACCATGACTTAAAACAGTAGTAAAGACTTAACCACGGGGCGCCTGGGTAGCTCAGTTGTTAAGTGTCTGCCTTCAGCTCAGGGCGTGATCCTGGCGTTAAGGGATCGAGCCCCACATCGGGCTCCTGTGCTGGGAGCCTGCTTCTTCCTCTCCCACTCCCCCTGCTTGTGTTCCCTCTCTCGCTGGCTGTCTCTCTCTGTCAAATAAATAAATAAAATCTTAAAAAAAAAAAAAGACTTAACCAGACGAACAGAAACTGGGAAAATTCATTGCCAGCAGACTGACTCTACAAAAAATGCTAAGGAAGTTGTTCTGCAGGCAGAAGAAATATGAAACAGAAACTTGGATTAACACAAAGAAGTGAAGAGCCTTGAAAATAGAATAAGTGAAGGTAAAATGAAATTGATTTCTTTTTGTATTTAATTGTTCTCAGTTAACTATTTAAAGCAAAAATAGAAGCAATGTATTATATTTATAGCAGGTGTAAAGTTAAATTATGATGTAGAGCAAGAATGAAAGGAATACAGAATATTTTGTGTTCCTTAAGCTACACCTGAAGTGGCATGTGATTTGAAGGTAGACTAGTTAAAGTTGTATACTGAAAACCCTAGCATATCCATGAAAACTTTGAGTGAATGCATATAAACAGCAAGTCAAGAGAGGAGATACAATTGAATCATAAAAAATGCTCAACTAACTCAAGAGAAGTTATAAAAAGAAACAACAAAACAGATAAACTCAAGTAAAAAGAGCTGACAAGATGGTAGATTTAATCTTAATCATATTTATATCATATTAAATTTGAATGGTCTAAGCACACCAATTAAAATAGATTGTCAGAATGGACAAGAAATAATATACATCTCTAGGCTGTCTACAGGTAACTCAATATAAGAATAAAAACATCAGGGGTGCCTGGGTGGCACAGTGATTAAGCGTCTGCCTTTGGCTCAGGGCGTGATCCCGGCGTTATGCGTTATGGGATCGAGCCCCACATCAGGCTCCTCCGCTGGGAGCCTGTTCTTCCTCTCCCACTCCCCCTGCTTGTGTTCCCTCTCTCGCTGGCTGTCTCTATCTCTGTTGAATAAATAAATAAAATCTTAAAAAAAAAAGAATAAAAACATCAATAGTTTGAAAATAGAGCTAGAAAAGACACACCGTACCGATACTAACAAAAGAGAATGGAATATGTATGTAATATATATAGTAACTGTAGTTACTATAACTATTGTAATATAAAAAACATGTAAGTAGAATCCAGGGCAAGGAAGAAAAAGAAACTTTAGGTATGATAAAGGATTCCATTCTCCAAGAAAACACCAAAACCCTAAATATGTATGCACCAAACAGGAGGGCTTCAACATACATTTAAAAAGCAGACACTGATAGAACTGAAAGGAGAAATAGAGAAATCCATGTGTGGCTGCACTTGTTGCAGGATTATTGTCTATTTTTTTTTATGTTATATTAGTCACCATACAGTACATCCTTATTTTTTTATTATAATAATATTTTTTTATTATGATAGTCACCATACCCAGTGCACCATGCAATATGTGCCCTCCTTAATACCCATCACCAGCCTATCCCAGTCCCCCATCCCCCTCCCCTCTGAAGTCCTCATTTTGTTTCCCAGAGTCCATAGTCTCTCGTGGTTCATTCCCCCTTCTATTTACCCCCCCTTCATCCTTCCCTTCCTTCTCCTACCGATCTCCCTGCTATTTCTTATGTTCCATTAATGAGTGAAACCATATGATAATTGTCTTTCTCTGCTTGACTTATTTCACTTAGCATAATCTCCTCCAGTCCCGTCCATGTTGCTGCAAATGTTGGGTAATCGTTGTTTCTGATGGCTGAGTAATATTCCATTATATATATGGACCACATCTTCTTAATCCAGTCATCTGTTGAAGGGCATCTCAGTTCCTTCCACAATTTAGCTATTATGCACAATGCTGCTATGAACATTGGGATGCATATGGCCCTTTTCTTCACTATGTCTGTGTCTTTGGGGTAAATTGCAGTAGTGCAATTGCTGGATCATTGGGTACCTCAATTTTTAACTTTTTAAGGGACCTCGCACTGTTTTCCAAAGTGGCTGTACCAACTTGCATTCCCACCAACAGTGTAAGAGGGTTCCCCTTTCTCCACATCCTCTCCAACATTTGTTGTTTCCTGCCTTGTCAATTTTTGCCATTCTAACTGTCATAAGGTGGTATCTCAGTGTGGTTTTGATTTGAATTTCCCTGATGGCTAATGATTTTGAACATTATTTCATGTGTCTGTTAGCCATTTGTATGTCTTCATTGGAAAAGTGTCTGTTCATATCTTCTGCCCATTTTTTGATTTATTTGTTTCTCGTGTATTGAGTTTGAGAAGTTCTTTGTAGATCTTGGATACCAGTCTTTTATCTGTAGTGTCATTTGCAAATATCTTCTCCCATTCCGTGGGCAGCCTCTTAGTTTTTTTTGACTGTTTCCTTGGCTGTGCAGAAGCTTTTTATCTTGATCAAGTCCCACAAGTTCATTTTTTCTTTCGTTTCCCTTGCCTTTGGAGATGTGTCATGAAAAAAGTTGGCTGTGGCCAATGTCAAAGAGGTTGCATCCTTTGTTCTTCTCTAGGATTTTGATGGATTCCTGTCTCACATCGAGGTCTTTCATCCATTTGGAGTTTATCTTTGTGTATGGTGTGAGAGAGTGGTCAAGTTTCATTCTTTTGCATGTAGCTGTCCGATTTTCCCAGCACCATTTATTGAAGAGACAGATGGACCTCATAGATACATACAGAACAGTACACCCCAGAACAACAGAATACTCATTCTTTTTGAATGCACATGGAACTTTCTCCAGAATAGACCATATACTGGGTCACAAAACAGGTCTCAACCAATACCAAAAGACAGAGATTTTTCTCTATATTCTCAGACCACAGTGCTTTGAAACTGGAATTCAATCACAAGGAAAAATTTGGAAGAAACTCAAACACTTGGAAACCAAGAACCATCCTGCTTAAGAATGATTGGGTAAACCAGGGAATTAAGGATGCGCTTAAGCAATTTGTGGAAACCAATGAAAATGAGAACACATCAGTCCAAAACCTATGGGACACTGCAAAGGCAGTCCTAAGGCGAAAATACATAGCCATCCAAGCCTCACTCAAAGGAATAGAAAAATCTTGGGCGCCTGGGTGGCTCAGTCATTAAGCGTCTGCCTTCAGCTCAGGGCGTGATCCCAGAGTTCTGGGATCGAGCCCCACATCAGGCTCCTTGGCTGGGAGCTTGGTTCTTCCTCTCCCACTCGCCCTGCTTGTGTTCCCTCTGTTGCTGGCTGTCTCTTTCTCTGTCAAATAAATAAATAAAATCTTTTTAAAAAAAGAATAGAAAAATCTAAAATGCAGTTTTTACATTCTCACCTCAAGAAGCTGGAGCTGGAACAGAAGAACAGGCCTAACCCATGCACGAGAAGGCAGTTGATCAAGATTAGAGCAGAGATCAAAGAATTAGAAACCAGGAGCACAGTAGAGCAGATCAACAAAACTAGAAGCTGGTTCTTTGAAAGAATAAATAAGATCAATAAGCCACTGGCCAGACTTATTCAAAAGAATAGCGAAAGGACCCAAATTAATAAAATTATGTCTATTGTTTTTGACAATGCTCTGTGGCAGAGTAAAGAATGAGAGTTGATTAGAGGCAGGAGGTCAAAGCCAAAGGTAAGCAGGAAAATGTAAGTCCCTTGGGAATTTGTGGAAATCTTGGGAGGGCATTAGAATCTCCAGGATATGGAATAGGTATGGGAAAGGAGGATCAGTTCCATCCCATTCCTTTCTGGATTCCAGGAAAGAAGAGACTTTGGCTTATTGGGCAGATTATGGCTTTGAGATATAGGCCATTACCTTGGGGGCACATTCTACAAGAACAATGTGCCAGAAAGACAGTTGAACTAAACCTTTGTATGACTCTCAGAGGTTGCACAATGCATCCCCTTAGAATGAAAGAGGAGGGCTCCAGTGAACTGGGGAATTTATGTTTGTCTCTGGTTTTGGCAAGAAACAAAATGTCACACAGCCCAGAAAAGAATTGCCCATTTGACTTAATTTCTTTGTTTTGAGATTCTTCAGAAAAAGTACAAGCACAACTTTCTTTCTCATACTAAAAACACAAGCTTCCCAGACTGAAAAGACCAGCCCAAAGCTAGGCCTTATGTGGGACAGCTCTGCCTCTGACAAGGGATTAGTGATCCGATTTGGGGGTAGTTTCAGCTTCAGGAAGACTGATTTTAGGGGTGAAATTGACACTTTCAGGAAGTTAGTAGAAACTCTTGAGGGAAGAGGGCAAAGATCTAATTGCTTTGCTCATAGTTCTGTGACTGTTGGAGCTCTGTAGTTGTTCATGCCCTGGGGACATGTTAATAATTACTGGACTGTATTATTGAACAAAATTCAGCTCTTGGGAGGCCAGAGTGTTCTTTCGCAGCATTGGCCAATATGAAAAACAATATCAGAATATTAACACTGGAAGAGTTTAGAGACTTTCTAAACTCAATGTTTTCAGCCACATTCCGTGGTACCTAAAGGTTCTGAAAAGGTACTTAGGCATTAAGAGAATAAGGGAAGCTGAGGGAAATGGGTTCTAAGTTACCCAGTAAAATCTCTCACCCCTCAACCAGAGCATATGGAACCCAACCATTGGGTTCCATATGAGATTTCATTTAGTAGAAATTAGTATTTTTCTGCTTTTTTGTTTTTTAAAAAAACCAAGACTGGTAAAGGTCATTTCAAGGGTTGGCAAAGTTTTTTTGTAAAGAGCCAAAAACTATAGCAAAACAAAACAACATCCTCAGCTTGTAGGCCACAAGAAAGCAGGGCTAAGGGCCACTCTAGTCTATGTCAAGTCAAACTTTGGCTCTGATCAAGACCTTGTCAGGAGGCCCACAAAGGCATATGATCACGACATCCCCTGAACCTATCATAAACTGTATGACTTAGAGTGGCCTGAGAAACTATTGAAATTTTCTGCTATAGGCATGGGAGTTGGGATGTTGTTCATCAAGATGTGGTATATACATAGAACCCAGTGTCATTTTGTGGTGCTGGCACCTTATAGATATGGGTCTGGGACCCAAAGGGTAAAAATAGGAGTGACCCCTCTCACCATTACTCCTAGGGATTCACTTGGGTAATTTGTGCTCCCTGACCCCACAATTTTAGACTCCATTGATCTAAACTTCTGGTTTCCAGGGAGTGAATGTTTCTACAAGGAGACACAATAAGCATTTCACTAATACTAAACTCACAGCTCATACGTGGTTGTTTTGGGCTCCTGATGCCAATGGACTAACAAATAATGAGCTGCTATACTGCCAGAGATGACTGACCCTGATTATCATGAGGATATTGGATTGTTGTTACATGAGGGAGTCAGGGAGAGTAATATCTGGAAATCAAGGGATTCACTGGGACACCCATTGGTGTTCCACGTCCAGTGGGAACTATGCTTGTGTATTGCAACTAGCCCTCACAAAGGTATAACCAGGAGTTTGGTAGTCTCAGGGATGAAGGTCCAGTTACCCTACCAGGCAAACAATCTAGACTAGTAGAAGTTCTGGTTCAGGATAAGGGGGATCTAGAACAGGTAGTATAAGAAAAAGATGATGAATGTCAATTGGATATGAGTAGTACAAAAGTAGGACTACACCGGATGCTATTGTGCCCAATCTGTAACCTTTGTCTTGATCACTCTGATGTACAGCAGCACTTAACCTGCATTTCTTTTCTTGAAGGGGTGAGTGTGTGTGTGTGTGTGTGTGTGTGTGTGTGTGTGTGTGTGTGTGTTTAATGGCCACAGCCTGGTTTGCTGTCCGCAGGGTAGCACATAAATGTTAGGGAATTAATATTCCTTGGAAGAAGTACTCAACCAATTACTGATCAAAGTCAGGGTGTAAACATCTCAACTATCTCCTACTGTAGGTGGGAAACCAGGAGACAAGCATTTTATGCTGGCTCCCAGAGTTTGTCCAGCTTGATTAAGCTTAGTTGCCATTAGAGGTAGCTGGGTTGATTCTGCACCCTTTATTTGCTGCTTTCCCAATCTTGTTTCACGTACCTACTCCTCTTGTGTTTTCCTTCATCTCTAAAATAAACTACTTGCATGCACATCATTTTCTCAGGATCTCCTTTTTGGGGAGCCAAAAAATTGGGGAAAGAGAAATGGGCTATTACTGCTTTTCAGACATAATCATGTGTTAAACTGAGAACTCTGTTTGGTGCCCATGCATCTCTTACATTAATAAATGAGAACCTCACAGAAGCTGGAAGTATAAAGTGTAGTTCTTCAAATCCAGCCCAACTTATTTTTATGCAAATATTAATAATAAGAGTGAAAACTCCGAAAAAATGCTAAACTGAGTTGGGAAAATAGGTATATAATGGGATTGTCTCTGGGAAATTGGGACTTGTGGCCACCATACAAATATACCTTAATCCCTGACTGTCTTTAGCAATTTGGACTGACCTTATCATTTGGATTTCATTTTTGGTTTCACATTCCTGTGAGCTCCAAGTAACAGATTCGTGGCAGTTCTATATTTTGACTCCTGACCTTTGCCCAATGCTGAAGATATCTCTTAATCTCAGTCTTCTGGATCCAGGGCATCCCAGCATGAATGCCATAGAACTGCCATAGAACTCCGTATCCAACTACCACAAGATTTTTAAATATTTGAAGTCAATAATTACTGCTGTTATTATATTGTGAATAATTTCAATATCTTTCATTTTTTTTCTATATAATCTTTTTTCCATCACTTTGACATCTTTTACACATCTTGATTCCCCAGCACCTCAAAAGATCTTGGATATTTCCAATGTTCTAGGGAGCATCCCAGTCTGATTAAGAAGCAACCACTTTTGAATAACACAGCTTTTATTTCAGTGTCCAGCGTGGACCTTTTCCAGACTTGGCTGAGCACCCTTAGCCCTTAGGGATATCCTCCTCTCTCAATAACTCTGGGAAGCAGAGTGACGCCCAATTCACACATCCCGAGTTTTTAGCAAGAAAGAGCATTTTAACTGAATTCCAGGGCAGTTAGTTTGGGTCCTGGAAATTCATCTTTGCCTGTGGGTGGCCTCTTGAGAGGGCTATGTGGTGTATGTGTATCTGTCTGTCTGTCTGTGTCTCCATGTCTCTGTTTCTTTTCTTCTTTTGGATGGGTCCAGCTAAGACATGTTTGGTGTACTGAGTCATACAAATAAATACAGCTCCAGCCCCAGCCACGTTCCTGGATCATCAACTCTGCATAATATCCCTTTCTTAATTATGAAGGGGCCAAGGCCTACTTAGCTACAGGATATTCGCCTAGTACTAGAGTCAACTCCTTCATGACGCCTGATGAATCCCAGAGAAGAAGACTTGTCTGTCTTTTTTATTTGTGACCTCACCTCTGTGTCCTTCCAGAATGGCACAGTTAACTAAGAAAGCATTTTAACTGAGAAATTTAAAAATATCCCAGACAGCATAATTTAACGATCAAAATATTCCACCTTCAGGGAAGAGTAATTACAGGCCTCCCGTCTCTTCTGTCTTTTGTGGAAAATCTGCATGGCTATCTCTTTTTCTCTCAGTAAAGGAGAACAGTTTTGTGTCTGCATAGACAGTTGAAGGTCTGGAGCCTTCTGTGGTTGACTTCTGAGTGCCCCATGAGGAGAAAGAATTCAACACTTTGCTTTATTGATACAGAGACCTCCCTTGAGGCTCATATGTTCTCCTGGAATAGAAACCAACCAGATTGTGAGATCAGGAATGGTTTCCCTAAGAATGTGAAGCCTGAGCTAGGAAGAAAATTTTAAAAAGATTGTTATAGCCTGGCTGGCACCCAAATAATCAAATAGCCTAGACCTCACCTGACTCCAGTGAGATCAGAATTCCAATCCTGCCCTCAGAAATAGCAGTATGGGGCGCCTGGGTGGCACAGTGGTTAAGCGTCTGCCTTCGGCTCAGGGCGTGATCCCAGCGTTATGGGATCGAGCCCCACGTCAGGCTCCTCTGCTATGAGCCTGCTTCTTCCTCTCCCACTCCCCCTGCTTGTGTTCCCTCTCTCGCTGGCTGTCTCTATCTCTGTCTAATAAATAAATAAAATCTTAAAAAAAAAAAAGAAATAGCAGTATATACCCAGTGTGCCAGCAACCTACCATGGGACCTGTCCCTTCCTTCCATCACCCCTGAACTGCATTCTCCTTCTACCATCTTCTAGGGAACATTTGAAAACAGAGAAAAACTTCCCTTATTCCTATTGTTTGTTTGAGATACAAGCCGGCACTTTCCCATGGTGCTCTTTGTCATCCTCATTCCATGATTCAAATTATCCTTTTTCCTCAGCCTCTGAAATGGTTATTGGTTTTAGCATAAGTCTGATTATCTCTCTAGGACACAAGTGCCCTTTGTAGTTCACGCAGGGTTGGAGTAAGATGATACGTTTTCTCACACCACAGTTAGATGTAAATATGATACATAGCTCCTTTTCCCCTATAACTTGTCTGATCATTTTCATGAACATACTCACCTACCTGCTGCTTCTTGGGAGTGCACTCGTCTAGACCCATCACTGTGCATTCTGTGAGTATCCTTTGTTGATGACCCTATGATCCATTCATTTTTGGCCTGATGGCATATTCCTGTTGACTCAACCTGCCCTGTGGCTCTTGCAGTCATTGCAGATGCCTCTGATTCTCTGCCAAGCCCTACATCCAGATGCCTATCAATGTGAGGACCTTGCATTTTAAAGATCCCATGGCTCTCAGCTCTCCCCCTCTTCCTCTTCTCAGTCTTTTTCATGCTGTGTAGCAGACCTGTCTTTGGTACTTCTGGGTTAATTCTGCTATGCAATTTGGAAGGAGTGCCAGTTTCCTCCTAAAATCTGTTGTTCCTGGTATTATTCACAGGTGTGGGGCCTTAGGATATTATTTACTTCTTTCTAGCAGTTGTCCTACCCCTGTAGGCTCTGGTCTCTGATCTCTATCTGGTTTTAAGCTCCCGCCTTTGACTTCAGACCATCTTGAACTGTTTTATGATCCCGCCCCTTTTAACCTGTTCAGCATGATCTGGGTATAGGTCCCTCTCCTCTCCTTTCCTCTCCCCTCCCCTCTTCTCCTTCTCTCCTCTCCTTTTATTTCTTTTTTCTTTTCTTTTCTTTTCTTTTCTTTTCTTTTCTTTTCTTTTCTTTCCTTTCCTTTCCTTTCCTTTCCTTTCCTTTCCCTTTCTTTCTTTCTTTCTTTCTTTCTTTCTTTCTTTCTTTCTTTCTTTCTTTCTTTCTTTCTCTTTCTTTCTTTCTTTCTTTCTTTCAACATATAATGTATTATTTGTTTCAGGGGTACAGGTCTGTGATTCATCAGTCTTATATAATACCCAGTGCTCATTACAACACATACCCTCCCCAGTGTTCATCACCCAGTTACCCCATCCCCCCATAAACCTTTGTTTCTATACCTAACTTGTTCATGCTGGTTCTAAATTACAGCTAACTGGAGACTCTTGCTTCTTCCTGTTTCAGTTTCTGTTCCCAGTGGCAGTCCATCTAGTATTTGTTTACTACCTGTGGAGCATATCCATGTTTCATTTCATTTGTGGCACACATTTCTGGTATGTCTTGAATCAATGAGTTAATCCACCTTTTCTGCCTCAGATTACTGGATTTATCTCTTCCCCAAATATAGCAGCGCTTCCATTGAAAAGCTATAATCTGACTTACTCTTCTAGCCCTAATACTATTTTTCAAAGGCAACACTTTTTATCTCTTCTGTTTTTTTGTTTTTAGCTTTCATGATAGTTACTTCTTTATCTTTAAATAATATGCTTATAACATTGTGTTCTGAGTTACTCCATTTAGACTTCATCTTTTAAACTCTTGCTATGATAAATGATACTTATACTATCCCCAATGCCAGCCCAATTTCTAAAATTCTTTTAAGAATTCTAACTCTTTTAAGTTCTTCTAATAGGTATCTTTTAAGTTTCAGTAGTATATTTACTTTTTGGTTCTGTCAAATATAGAAATTTCTCTAGATTCCTCATTTGATAAGATTAGAATGTTAACACCCCTTTCCTTCCATTCTCCTTTACATGGTGTTACTGCCTACTTCCACATCCCAGGTTCTGTCTTCTCTACATTTAAAATGTCAGGCTAATCATATTTATGTTCTGTTCTGTAAGTGTAATGAGCCTTCTATATTTTGTCCATAGATTGATTTTAAAATGAGTCACCAGTGTTCTCATTGTTGTGGCCATCTACAAATTTGCTGAAGGGCCAAGTAATGTGCTGTGATCACATTTCCTTCCCTAACCATTTACACTCATCTTGTTTCTAATCCTTCCCACCCCTTGCACTGTGTGCCTTTATTGTGTTCCTAAAGTATTTTGACCTCTATCTCTAGGATTCCATCAAATCTTCAAAGTCTCCTTTGTCCTCCTTCCATCCCTCTTGGACTCCTCCTGCTCAACCCACAAATGATTCTCTAAGCTTAATGAGCAGCTGTCATCTTGGGACTTTTCTTCATTACTCTTCTGGGTTGGATTCACTATTCTGTGGATCTCATTTCTTCTCTCTTCATTTACAGTTTCAAGGAACTTCCTATGGAAAGAAAAAATGCATTGGCAGTAATGTTCTGAGACTTGTTTTTATTTCATCTTTACACTTGATTAGTAGTTTGGCTGGACTTGCAATTCCCTCAGCACATTGAACCTTGTCCCATCATCCTCTGGTGTGCAGCATTGCAGAGGAGAAGTCTGGGTCCACAATGACTCTTCTTCCATTATAGATGGTTTTTTTGTTTTAGGGGCTTTTGTTTTTTGCTTTTTTCTCTGTCTAGACACTTGGAACCATCTTTTTTTTTTTTTTAATCGAAGTTGTTTTGATATTTCATAATGATTACAAGGTGTTTCCTTTTTTAATTTACTAAGCTGGAGAACCAGAGGACCCTTTTAATTTGAAGATTCATATCTTTTAACTTTTGCAACTTTACCTCTCTCATCTACTTTATAGTTTCTTTTCCTTCTATTGCTCCTATTCTCTCTCTCTCTCTCGAAATCTTATTAGTCAAGTGACAGATCTCTAGTTTCAAATTTTCCATCACTGCCTTTTGTTCTATGTTCTGTGAGATGAACTTAATTTTTTTCCTCTGTTCTTTCTCTTTGTTATTTCTTCTAATCATATTTTTAAGTTTCAAAAACTCATTCTTTTGTGGTTCCTTTCTCTCTGCATGCTACTTTAATTTAATAGATGAAATTGTTTTTGTATCTCTTTAAGAATTATAATTAGATCTAATTTTCTTTTTCTCTTCAGTTTTTGAATTATATGCTTCTTTCAGGATTATCTTTGATACTGATTTCCTTCTTGATATTTCTCTTTCATGTTGGAAGATTTTCTCAATTGTCGAATGATCTTGGACTTTTCATTCATGTTTAAGAATTAAACGATAGGCATCCTTTATTTGTAATATATGTATTTTAAATTATTCATGTACCTATAGAATTTTGTTAAACACATCTCTAAAGAGTATATAGGGTTGTCAGGGGTGCCTGGTGGCTTCAGTGGTTAAGCGTCTGCCTTCTGCTCAGGTCATGATCCCAGGACCTGGGATCCAGCCCCACATCAGGCTCCCTGGTTAGCGGGGTGTCTGCTTCTCCCTCTCCCTCTGCCCCTCCTCTCCACTTGTGTTTTCTGTCTCTCTCTCAAATAAATAAAATCTTTAAAAAAAGAATTATGTGATAGAAAAACTTAGTATTTGGAAGTGGAGCTTGTTCATTAACAGGCTTTATTTTGAGCTTCACAGGCAGGGGTCCTACTGTCATATGGAGGGACCCATGCATGCCAGAATACTGGGGCCACACCCTCACTGGTCGACCAATATTTTATATTCTATTCAAAATGTTTTAGGTAGAAATAAACGTTATTCTCCCTCCCTACCCACTCCCCCTCCATGGTAGATAAAACCTATTTTCTTAGTGGACGTAGAGTTAGAGAAGAGAGTGGGGGAGTTAACTTCTGTGTTCAGATATTCACAACTGTCTTTATGGCCATGCCCCCACTGCCATTATAGCAGGTATTTCTGAGTCTGGAGTCCATGTGGAGTTCTGCCAATGCTCAGCTTTCTCTTCTTCTTCTTCTTCTTTAAAGATTTTATTTATTTATTTGAGAGAGAGAGAGAGCAAACAAGAGAGCACAAGCAGGGAGGAGAGGGAGAAGCAGGCTCAATCCTAGGACCCTGAGATTATGACCTGGGTCAAAGGCAGCTGCTTAACTGACTGAGCCACCCAAGTGCCCCATTCAGCTTTCTCTTCTAATCTGCCATACCAGCCAGTATTCCTCTATCTACTACAGATATGTGGTGAAGCAACCTGTTAGTAATGACTTTACCCCAATTCTTTGTTTTTATGAAGGCAAATCATTTTTTTCCCTAATTTTCTATTGCAAAGTGGCCTTAGAAAGGTAAAGGGTAAGAGTACATGTTCAGTCCTCTATTTTGAACCAGAAGCTTTGATTTGCATCTTTATTTTTTATTTTTTTAAGATTTTGTTTATTTATTTGAGAGAGAGTGAGTGAGAGAGAGCTGAACGGGGGGAGAGGTAGATGGAGAGGAGGAGGCAGATACCCTGCTGAGCAGGGAGCCCAATATGGGGCTTGGTCCCAGGACCCTGAGATCATGACCTGAGCTGAAGGCGGACATGTAACCAACTCAGCCACCCAGGTGCCCCTCATTTGCATTTTTAGAAGATCCCCTTGGCCATTGTGGGGTAAATGGACTGGATGAGGGCCAGAAGGATGCAGGGAGACTATGTAGATGACTCTTGCATTGTTCATGAGAAGAATGGCACTGTCTTAGAATGAGATGGAAAAAAATGAACATTTTTGAAATAATTCTAAGGTTAGGACCTACATGTTATGCTGATTGGACATGGGAACATGAGGGCAGGAGGGGGATTAAGGATAACTGCAGGTTTCTAGATTGAGCACCTGAGTGGTGGCATCTCAGGTTTGAGAAGGGTTTGAGAAAGAAAGGGAGAAGACAAGCTTTGGAGAGAAATGAAAGTTTCATTTTGGACAAACTAAGGTTGATATGCCAATTAGGCATCTAAGCAAAGAGGTCAGGTAGAAAGTTAGATGTACCTGTTTGGAAGTGATTTGTTCCTCAGGAGATACGTGGCATTTACATTTCTCACCAGTAACCCATTTGGGTAATCTCTAGGGATAGTTTTCCAAAACATTTCCACCAAATCAAAACATTCATTCAAACAGCAAGAATAACACAATTTCCATGAATGTTAATTTAGTCATTTGAAATGAAAAGTCTGTAGGGAAAAGAATATGTAACTGCTGAGGTCCATAAAAAATCTTACTTCTTCTGCCGCTCCGAAAATTATGAGAGTGTACCTTTGGATTTGTATTGATTCTCTGTTCTTAACCTAAATTACTTGAAATACAGCAGCCCTTCTTAAAATTCTCAACTCACCAAGATAATGGTTTAGCAGGAGATCCCCCAACTCTGCTTCCTACTATGTATAACTTATGCTTGCATCTTCTCATCATTAAAATGGGACGAATAATACCTAACTCATGAAGTTGTTATGAGAATGTATGAATTTATATAAAGTGTTTAACACAGTATTTGACACATAATATATGTTCAATAAATGATAGTCATTAACATTTTAAAGGAGTTGTTAAAAATAAACAATTAGCCTTGGAAAGGCACCATTTAATATGTTGTCAGCCTTGACAGAGAGGTAGTAACAACCTCATTTGTGGATGCGATTGAATCAGCAAACCACAACACCAACAGTACTTATTAATTACTCACTATGGGTCTATCAACAATACTTGATACCCTAATGATTCAACATTAAAAAAATTATTTGAAAGCATGCAGGCGAACAGGCTTCCCAGAAAACTAGAAGGCTGGGGCAGAGCTGCTGTTTGCGATGCCTGGGCTCTGATTCTGCTTCCTGTACCTGCTACTTAGAGAGAAATTGATTCTATGTGCTTCTGATTTATCAGATAATAATATTTTGATGGCTGAGATGCTATTTAAGTTGCATGCACACATCTTTAGTCTTAGAATAAGAAGTTTCATTTTGCCAGAAAGCAACCAACACAAAATCATAAGAATTTTTAAACAGAATTTCTGATGGTTTGAATATGCCCTAGCCTGGTCAAATATTTTTTTTTTTCCAACTCCTAATAGCAGTTAGTTTAAGAAATCTTTCTTTTACCATGTTATTTCTGTGCCAGTAACATGAAGATGTCTCAGATGCCAGAGTAGGTACAAAGTGTTTTATGATTGTATAATAGAGAAACAGAATAATTCAGGGAAAGGAGCATGGAATTTTGAATAAAACAGAGTCGAGTTCAAATTCTGGCTCATTGTAGCTGACTCATTAAATTGACCCTCTCTTACTTAATATTTTTCTTCCTTTAACAAAAGCAGGAAGAGTAGGTGTTTCTCAGGGTTTTGATTAAATTTTTCTCATTTGCCAAAATGATATTTGAGAGATAAGACCTAACAGTTTTATTTACCAAGGGTCTTAGAAGACCTTGAGAAAGCTGTGCAAACATGCTCATGAAAAGGAAAATGCATCCTGAAAAGAGGCGAGATGGACAGACAGGATGACTTTTCATTGCATGTGGATTCTGGCTGTCTACATGGGCTTCTTTTTTTTTTTTTAAGATTTTATTTATTTATTTGACAGTCTAGAGAGACAGCAGTGAGAGAGGGAACACAGGCAGGGGGAGTGGGAGAGGAAGAAACAGGGTCCCAGCGGAGGAGCCTGATGTGGGGCTCTATCCCAGAATGCCGGCATCATGCCCTGAGCCGAAGGCAGACACTTAATGACTGAGCCACCCAGGCGCCCCTCTACATGGGCTTCTATCCCCAAGAAGTTTTCTCATTTCTGTGACTCAGTCACTTTAATACTTTTACCTGAGTTGGGAAAAAAGAGTGACATTCTGTATAGCATCAGGATTTACTGATTTCTCTTGGATAGTTTTCAAGCATTGGGTCTTCCAGTTTCCTTTCCCCATTAACTTTATTTCCTGGGGCTTCTCATCTACTCTACATCTCTGTGATGCTCATGAGAACTGATGTGTTGCGGTAACTTGCAATAGCTGGTGGGTAGGTTCTGCAAGTCTCCATGTGTGTTGTCCCCAGTGTGGTACAGAAATAAGAACATAAGAAAGAGGCCAGGCAATAAATTGGGAGCATTGAAACAGTGGAGAAAGGTAACCAGTGAGAAATTCCTAGTAATGGGGGGCTGAAGAACTTTCGGGAAAAACCGTGCCTCATATTCATATATAATCATTAACAGTGGTGCAAGATGCACTACTGTTTCTCCAAACCTTCAGCAAAGCCTGATAGGTGCTATATAGCTTTGTGTTTTGGTGGAGTATAGAATAAAGGACATGAAGTGGTAAGCAGCTCTACATGGACTACTGTCATCTCTGCCTGTTTCCCACTAGACCCACGAAGAGTTATGAGCGTCATATATAGAGGGAGCAGTTCCTGAAGTTGCAGGTGGTGACCTGAGAACAGGGCAGCTGAGACCCAAGTTAAGAGTGGCACAGAGGAGCAGACACTGAATGAAACATAGAACACTACCCTTCTCCAAGTGACCTGGACCATGTGAGTGGCTGAATCTGGGTTATGCCAATGATATTCAGTAACTGACCAACAGATAATATTGATCTTCTCACTTATTCCATTAAAAATGGGGATCACAAGAATACCTTCTTCATAGGGTTGTTGTGAAGAGGAATTGAAATAAAGAATGTGAAAGCCTGTTATAAGCCATAAAATTGTAAACCATTAGTAGTCTTAGCATTGCACATTCTTGTGGCTGTATTTTTCCTCTGTGCAGTATAGGTTCCCCTAAATCACAGATGATCTTTTCTTTTCCTCCTAATGCCCTTCTCCAAGCACGCACCTATGAAGCCCCCAATTTGCTTGCACTCATTCCTCCTTTGGTTCTCTTACACTACGGCTTCAGCTCGCTTAACTTGCCACCCTGTGGCATCTTGCTCTCCTGTTTTATTTTAGAGCATTTAGCTGATTCCTTTTGTGGTTGAGGTAAACATTCTGATATGGATTCTTAGGATGTATGTAATGTTAGTTTGGGGGTTGGGAAGAGCTGATGAAAATCTAAGAGGTATTTTGGAGCTCAGATAGCGAGTGAGTTATCCATCTGGGCACTTTTCCACTGCTAATGGAAGGTGTCACATATCACAAGATACTAAGAGCCCTAATGAAGATCGGATTACTGGGTGAAACCCCTAATTGGATGGACATACATTTAGAGACTGGCTTGTGTGTGTGTATGTGTGTATGCGTGTGTGTGCGTGTGCTAAAGATAATATTCCACTGCCTATTTTGGGAGGTGGGTTGTCAAAGACAGGAATGGGGCTGTGTGGGAAAAGGATTATGAAAGATGTGGCTTTGTGGGGATCTGAACTTATCTAAACCCTTGTGAGAACAGACTCATGTAAAATCATTTATAGACCCCTCACTGTGCTGTGTGATGCAGGTTGGCATCATGAGAACAGTGAAGAGTTCTGTAATTCTGCAGGTTTCATGTTGCTCTGGGACTCCAGTGGTTATGGCCACTGAGTGGGAGGACCCTACCCTGGCCAACATTAATCATCCCATTTCCTGTGATCACATATAAGTTACAGGAGGTGAAAAGGAAGCCGTGGGCTGATGCTGTCTCTCTAAAGGCAATGATACATGTCACTGTCAGGCTGAAAATTGTATGTTAGTGCTGCATATTAAGAGCTCCTCAATGTGAAAGGAAAGACAAGTCAGGCCTGCAATAGTTGGCTACAGAGAATGTCTCCAGATGGGAGATCTACTGCCCCAGGGTGGGCATGGGGAAGTGTTCTCATGCATTGTAGGATGTTGAGCAGCATCCATGGTCTCTATTGACGAGGTGCCAATAGGATCCTCTCCCCAGATACGACAAACAGAAGTGTCTCTAGACACTGTCAGTGTCTTTGGGGAAGGGAATGGTGGGAATCACCCCTAACTGAGACCCTCTACTTTTGAGGGTATGGTCTTTGTTCATATAATAAAGGTGGTGCATGAATACCATATCCACATTCTGCTTCGTGAGATAGAAGAGGGAGATAAATCAGAATGCAAGTGATTTATTTTTAAGAGGGTGATACAGAAATTGCATGTACCAGCTATGCTCATATTCCTTGTGGTGGAATTTGGTCATATGGCAACAGTAAGCTGTAGAGGGAAGCTGAGAAATTCAGAGGCATGCTAAAAATCAGGAGGGTTCTATTTTAAAAAGTATTAGGAGAGTATGAATAATGAGGGGAAAAAATTAGTAGTCTCATTACCCTTATAGAATTATTATAGAGTTAAAAATGATAATAAACCTAAAGTGCCTAGCATAGTGCTTTACATAGTAAATGCTCAATGAATATTTGTCCTCCTCTCCCCTCTGTCTCTCCGTCCCCAAGTACCTGGCCTATGTCTCTTTCACACTGAGATTTGGTCTTAAATCATTCTGTTAAATAAATATTACTAATAATGATTCTCCTTTATAAGCCCTGCATCTGGCCAATATTGGGATTATAGACCACTCCCAATATATGTTTTATGCCATTTTTCTTTCAGGCTTTTGCTGACTTCTTTCTTTTGCCTGCAGTGGTCTTGTCACCCATACCATCGCTCACGAGCTCGTGCACACATATGGATTCTTAGGTGGTACTTTCTGGAGGTCCAGTTTTAAAGTGAACAGCATCTTGGCACTGAACTGATTTTAATCCTGGCTCCAGAATTTACCAGACTTTTCACTTTTGGTTACTTGCTTATTAGTTACTTCTGGGCCTTAGTTTTCTCATCTGTAAAATGTATATAGTAATATCTACTTGGCAGAGTTGTCATGAATTAATCACAAAGGAGAATATCTTAAGCCCCTTTTATTTTTGTCTGGTCCTTTAAATATTATTTCAAAAAATTTTTCATACTACCCTATAGGTTCTGAAAACATATCTCAATTTTATAGAAAAGTATCTATGACTAGGAAAGGTACGTTTGTTTGCCCCAAGTTATATGTGTACACAATATTAGGAAGAAAAAGAGATAGGATTTGAACTTAGATATCTTTAACAATAAAATCAAGGCTCTTTATAATAACAAAGGTTTTCTTCTACTTCTTTCTTGAGTACAGATTACTCAGTAGGCTTTAAACTACTTCTGTCCTTTAAAGAAGCCCTGTGTGTAGGCTTACAGAATATGGGTCCATGGCTTCTCCAAGAGGGAGACTACGCCCCAGAATGAACTGTCCTCTTTGCCCTGTAGAGAGCGATGATACGGAGAGTGACATCTGGGGGTCTTGTGGCCACTAATCATCTTCCCTGTGCCTGGCTATCTTGCCAAGAGCACAGCAAGGAGATCCCTGTTTGCTGAGCTTATCAATGGGATCCTGGCACTTTGAGAGGGGCTGGTCCCCGCCTGTCTTCCTTTGCCTGCAGCTAATTGTGCAAGCTGCTGACCTAAATGGAAAGCACTGCATTTCACGAGAATGAAATAAGTACATTGGACAAGAGCTCCACATTTCCTGCCACCAGCTTGACTTCATTTTCGGGAATGGTCCTGCTAACCTATGATTTCAAAGAATTCCAAAGAATTTTGGAGTCTAGCTATCAGTTTTACTGGTAGTTTCTTTTCTTTTCTTTTTTTTTTTTTTTCTGGGTGTCTCGATGTGGCGTGTTTTTTTTCCTATGTGTATGTGTGTGTTTGCACACACATTCATTCATGGAGGCAATACACACTTTCTGTTCCATACACACCGTGGTGTCTTGTGGTAGGTCACAAAAGCTGTGGTTTAATGAAAAGAGCACAATACTTCGAGTCAGAAAACCTGGATTCAAATCCTTGGTTTCTTACCTGCTCTGTGACCTGGAGAAACTTTCTGGGTCTTAGCTTTCCCAAATGGAAAATGAAACTAACAAACCCTAGGTCGCAGGGCTGCTGAAGGACTTAATGATACTGCAGAAGAATGGCAGTGAACTGTAATGGAAAGAGACCTAAGTTCAAATCCAGAGTGTATCTCTAAAAAGCCATGTGAATCAGGATAATTTACTAAACTCTGTTCCTCAATTTCTGCATCTTTATAAATGGAAGCTATAATGAGACCTCCACCCAGAATCATGTGGGTCAAACGAGATACCTGTGTATCCTCCAGTAAGGTCCCTGGCACACAGGAGTAATGATGCTTTCCTTTTTGCCTTCCTTCAGTCATCATGTGAAACTCATTGTACACTTCCCAATGGTGTTTAAATAAAGGACGATGCTGTGACAAGGGCAGTAGCCAAAGTAAGTGATATGACTCATTTTAGGGAGCTTAGTGAAAGATGGGGAAATTCTTTGGGACAAAGCAGGCTGGACTGTGTCTCAGCAAGGCTTCTTCAAGGGTGCTGGTTACCGCAGCTGGGCCTCTGGGGCTTCTTCACAAATTAATGGGCTGGTTAATGGAAACCTTTGATCATGACCCAGTGGAGAACCCACTTGTCTTCCTCTTGTGACACAAAAGGCATCCTGCCTGCTTTTATTCCTCTTTAGCATTTACTTCTGCAGCCTAATTGGGTTATAACAGGATTGTCCTCCCCAAGAGCCATCTCCCAAATTACGAGCCCCAGATGAGTCTTTGCTTTTGTAAAGATTCATCTTAATCACAGACTCTCTTTGTAACCATTCCTAGCTGGCTCCATTGCTCTATAAAGAGCAATCAGCTTGTGTATCGGGTAAGGTCAAGCATGGTGCCTAGGAATGTGAGTATTGTTAAAAATAGAGACAACAGTTCCAAAATGGAGTCACTTGTGCTAAGCCCCATGTCAGCAAACCAAGACTTCACTCCTACTGTAATTGCAGCTTGAACCTCTCCCAGGAATGTTACCTTTAACCAGCTAACCTGGAATTACTTGGTTAGCACTAGTGAGATAATTTTCCCGATAGACCCTTTCTGTTCCCTTTAGGAGTGCAGTCTTGCCTGAAACAATGCATTCTTTGCTAATAATTTCCTTTTCCCACCTTCTTTCCATCTTTAAAAACCCTTCCTTTTCTTCAACTCTAGGGCTCCTTTTTCTTTCCTAGATGGAATGCTGCCGGATTCATGAATCATTGAATAAAGCTAATTTAATCTTTAAATTTACTCAGTTGAATTTTTGTTTTTTAACTATATGTTGGTATGAGTGCTGTCCACTCATCCCGACTTTGAGATCCAACTTTGGGGTAAGTCTCGCCTTCACAAAAGACTATAGGATAGTGTTCTCATTAAAACTTCCTCTCTCTCAAGCTCTGGAGAAGGCTTTGAGAACTCAGACTTCATCTTCTGGCCCCACCCTTATCACCTGTTCATCACTTCCCACTACCTTCACCACCCACACCCTTACTTTCTGTCCACAGGGACAGAACTCTCATTCTGTGCTTTGGAAGCCACCCACTACAGCGCCCTACCTATGCCATTGTTTGTATGTATTTGTCCTAGGACCTCACGAGCCCGTTATTATTGGAGAGATTATATAATAATAATTTATTATTCATTATTAAAAATGATAATGAGTTATTTCAGTTTGATTCAGATCAACTTTGTATTCATAAAGCAACAGTGGTCCAGGTGCTATGTCAGGCATGATATAAATAGACTGTGCTGGGAAGTTTACACTCAGTATCTCATTTAATACTTAAAAAGTGGACACAACTATTCCTGCTCTCGAGGGGGAAACTCAGCCTCAGAAAGATTTGCTGACTTGCTCAGTGTTGCCAGGGCCTCTGCATGCACAACTGCAAGGACACCATTCCCTTTGTAATTCATGCAATGGCATTGCCAGGATTTGTGCTCCAGGACATTGAATAGAAAGAGAATGGTGTCCTTGGAGCTGTGGGGAGCTGTGGGTCTGGTGATCACCCAGCAGATAGTGACAGAGTCAGCAGCTGAACCTAGTCCTTCTCATCTGAAGTTTAGGGATGCTTCTACACAAAATAGATTAACTTCTAGCATGATGCCATCTCTTTTTGCTTCTGACGAATTAAGAAAGGGAAGGGGTGATTTCAGGTTTATATAAAATTATTTGAGCATTCAGGTAAGGATAGCAACCCCAAACACTGCTTAGCATTCTCATTTGAGTAGTAAACTTTCAGCCCCATACACAGTACCAGAGCTAGCACACTCAGGTGAGTCCTTATAGTTTAGGAAGGTAATAAATATTCCATATGGGAAGTCACCTGGCAGTGGAGGAAAGAGCAAAGGTCAGACAGAGCTCGGTTCAAATCTTTGATTTAGATTTGCCACTTTGTAATGTGCCTTGGATAAATGACAAGTCCTTCTGCATCTCAGTTTTATCTTTTTCAGAAAATGGCCCTTTTGCTTGAGCCAGGCTACCATAAATTCGTCAAGTAAGATTTGCTCAAGTGCTTACAGTACCATAATTTAGTACTTTCAAAAGTGAATAAAGTTTTGGTGCTAGCAGAACTGTTTTAAGTTAAATAGATTTTTAAATCTCCTTTATTCTGAATATAATTTTACAGCTGTTTTCTTCATTTTAGACCACTGTTAAGTCAACTGGTGATCATGCATTCTAATCAGCTTTACTGATTTTTATTTATTTGTTTTTTATTTTTTTTTAAGATTTTATTTATTTATTCGACAGAGATAGAGACAGCCAGCGAGAGAGGGAACACAAGCAGGGGGAGTGGGAGAGGAAGAAGCAGGCTCATAGCGGAAGAGCCTGATGTGGGGCTCGATCCCATAACGCCGGGATCACGCCCTGAGCTGAAGGCAGACGCTTAACTGCTGTGCCATCCAGGCACCCAAGCTTTACTGATTTTTAAAATCAGCGCTCTTTCTGTTATTCTCCTCAGTTTTTAACTCTTTTTTAAAATCTTAGGACAATGTATATTTCATACATGCTCAGTAACTTTAAGTACTCAATCCAGTTATCCCCCGAGTCTGGTCATATCCCTTCTTCCATTCTGATAGTGGTATATGGGGTGTTCGTAGCATGATAGTTTCTACATGAGAGTCAGTGTCCGCATACATATACTCCTCTCTTCCTTGAGTGCTCAAAGATTCCTCACGCTGTCCTTGTGATTTTTATGCTCGAAGAATCCATCAAAGGTTTAGGAGATGTGCTGACAGCCATACATGCTGATTTCCTGGACCTCTTAGCCCTCAGGACCAGAGAGGAAACACAGCCCCTAATGAACTCTCATTTGTAATTAAATGACAAGGATATTGTGGTGGGAAGAGCTGTCTCTTCTTTACTAGGGCCATTTGCTGGCCTTTGGGTTCATTTCTATGTAAGTTTAATTCCTATTGATGTGGGTGATGACTGTTGGTCAAATACCACTCCTACATCTGAGGCTGGCATTCTCCCCCAAAGTCCCAGTGGTAAACACAGAGGAATTGAAAGACAGAATGATTTCACCTCTGAAGGTCCTATTTGGTGCACATTTTGAGCCCAGGGACCAACCACGCAGGAGGCCTGGGGTGTTTTCACTCGGGCACAACCATGAAAGTGTTGTGTATATTTTTCCCCTTTGGTGGAAAAATGATGGCTTTGCTTTCTTGAAGCATTCCTGCTGGCTTATTCATGGAACCCAAAGAGGGCGACATCCAAGGAGGGCAGCACGCAGCCTTCTGTTTCGCAGCCAGAGTCAGGGTTTGGCAAAGAGCTTGAGCTGTAGGGAGGTAGGACTGCCCAGTGCAGTAGGTGAGAGAAGAGTTGGCCAAAAGGTAGGAAAGACTTGAAACCAAAATCCACACTCTGATGTGCGGGGCCTCCCAGTGAGAAAAAACACTCACCAAACACCCACATACTTATTTGGGTTGGAATAGGGTATGCAGTACCGGGGAGGCTATTGAAACAGAGAACTGACCCCCTTCAATGGGCTGGAAGAGCCATAGAAAGCTAGGGCAGGGGCCGGGAGTGGGGATGCCCATGGCAGTACTGTGGATACTTGGCCCAAAGAACCCATTTTGCAGGTTTACTTGGGATGAAACTGTAGATTGTGCCTTGTGTGGGTGGGAGATGGAGAGACTTATGAGAAGTAGTGATCTGTCTTTTCTCTAGAGCCAGACAGAGTTAGGTGTGAATAGAGACTCCACCACTTATGAGCATTGGAACCTTGGGGGAAAGTCACTTAATTTATCTGAACCTCCGTTTCCTAACCAGTAAAATGGGCATAAAATTATGGTATTAAAATAAGGATTATGGGGCACCTGGCTCGGTCAGTTGGGCGTCTGCCTTTGGCTCAGGTTGTGATCTTGGGGTCCTGGGATTGAGCTCCGTGTCAGGCTTCCTGCTCAGTAGGGAGTCTGCTTAAGATTCTCCCTCTCCCTCCACCCCTCCCCCTGCTCATGCTCTCTCTCTCTCTCAAATAAATAAAATATTTAAAAAATTGAATAGGATAAGGATTAAATTTGGTATTACATATGAAAAGTTGGCCTCAATGTGCCTGGCCCTCATCAGTTTGTAGTAAATAGCGGCTGTCTTTCCATATGTTGGATGACTGATTGTATGTAGGGAAGTCAGTCTCAGCATCTCAGCCTGGCTGTAAATCCTGGCTGTCTCTTATACTAGCTTTATGACTTAGTAAGTTTCTTCATCTTATTAAACCACAATTTCTTCCATCATAGAAAAGGTTATCATAATAATACTTACCTCACTGTGTTATCAAAAGTTAAAATAATGTGTGAAAAACACTTCGAGTGTCTTATTAACCAACCAAGTAAGTGTTAGCCAAAATGATGGTGATGGGCATCCTCTGAGGACAGAAATTGAGGATAGGAATTGCATAGTCTAAATTATGGTTCTCAGTGGAACCCCTGGGAGACATTGTACAATGTCAAGAGATATTTTGAGTTATTACAACTTGGATGAGTATGTGTGAGCTACTATTGGCATCCAGTGTGTAGAGATCAGGGATGCTACTGTTCCTCCTACAATGCACAGGATAGCCTTCCACAACAAAGAATTATCAGCTCAAAATGTCAATAGTACCAAGGTTGTAAAACCCTGGTATATAACAGGCACTTTGGCAAGACTCAAACAACATAAAGTTGAAATCAGAAGGCCTGTCTTCATTAGTATCAGGGATAACTAAGTTTTTCGGTTATTAAAGCATATGTCATCTTCTAGATTGTACCTCTTTGAGCACAGGACTTTGCCTTCATCACCTTTATTCCCTGTGGCTTAGGACAAGTTATGCATTCACTAAGTGTCTTTTAAATCAGTGCATAGAGTTACCTGATAATGGTAGCTCCAGTGCAAGTTTAAAGATACAACTATTATTTGAAAATCCATGAAGAATTTTCATTTTGAAACAAAATGGGAAAAATAGGTCAGTTTTGGATAGAGCATCACCCAGGGTGATCAGAACTGGCCCTGAGAAACGAAAGTAGCAGAAAACACAGGAAAGTTACTGCTTGGCATGTACCACCAATTTGGGACTGGGAAGGCTGGGAGTGGATTTGCCTTTCTAATTAGATTTGACTTGGGCTAATATTGAAGTGAGCTTTTGTTCCCTGAGTAGACACCAGCTGGGAGGTACTCCAGGAACGTGCTGGGTGGCAGGGTGAAGTCAGCTTGATATTACACATTTTCTCTGGGCGATCCATAAATAGATGGTTCACACATGGGCATATGAGACCAGTCTATAAACTTAGCTCTGACGCAGAATGTCCTGAGAGGTCAGACTCTTGAGTCACTCTGGATGGCGGTTCAAACCCAGGCTCCATTACTTGCTTGCCGTGTGGCCTTGCACAAGACATTCAGCTTTTATGAGCCTCATTTTTTTCCCCCAATCTGGAAGATGCAGATGGATAAGATCTACCTCAAGAGGTTGTTATGGAGGATAAAAAACAAAAGAGATAAGGGATAATGTTGACTCGTACTTTGGAAAGCTTGGATTACTCCAGATTCATTACACCATGTATTGACTTAGGGAGAACTTGCCTTAAGTAAATGACTTACTGTTTACTTAATTTTTGTATTACCTCTACTATTTACCAACACTTACCCATACCAGTGGATGGTGTCCTAAATATTCTTGCTGCTAATATCTTCCCCCACACCATCATTGTCCTTAGAGCACACTGCAGACTACGCCTAAAACATAATGCTTGTTAAACCATTCCTACATTTAGACATGCTTCCTGTGGCCTATGGAATAAAGTCTAGACCTACTGGCAAGGAGTTCAAGGCCTTCCACCATTTGGTCTCCACAGATGTTCTACTCTTAACACTTGCCAATGCCTGCATCCCTACATACAGGTGAATTCTGGGCCATACCTTTTCCAGATTATTTTCTATTCCTGACACATTCCTATGGTTTCATGCCTTAGGTCTTTCCTCCTACTGTTCCCTTAGCTTGAACCAGTTTTTTAAAAAATGAAATCATAGAGGCGCCTGGGTGGCACAGCGGTTAAGCGTCTGCCTTCGGCTCAGGGCGTGATCCCGGCGTTATGGGATCGAGCCCCACATCAGGCTCCTCCGCTATGAGCCTGCTTCTTCCTCTCCCACTCCCCCTGCTTGTGTTCCCTCTCTCGCTGACTGTCTCTATCTCTGTCAAATAAATAAATAAAATCTTTAAAAAAAATGAATTCATATGCAGTTTTCAAGACTCAGGTCAAATCCCTTTTTCCTCTTGGAAGTTTTTCTTAATTTCTCCTCTCAGTTGGAAATATATCTTATTCCTCAGGCCCTAGGAGCACTTATTTATCTTGGGATCTCTGAGCTTTCTATCTCTGGTATTATAGCAGTTTGGGTACACTTTATTCCTGTATGAAATGAGGAGCTCTGGACAGGTATTAAGATCTTTGTGACCCCTCCCACCATCAGTCAATCTCCCAGCCCCTGGAATAGCATCTTCATAGGGGAAGCACTCAAAATATGTTTGTTGGATCAAACCTCAAATCATCAAGGTTCATTGCTTAAAGGAACCTCTGTTACCAAAGGTGTATCCTTCTATCCTACCAAAATATCCCCCCAAAGGAGTACTGGAATAAATTTCATTTTCCCTATAACCAGAACAAGTTCATGTTTATAGGTGCTAGAAGTTGGGTGTGATAATGAGATGTGATTTAAAGATTCAGTGTGTCACACCGTCTGTCCATTAAATAGTAATTCTTGAAATACAAGCAGATTGTGGTGTGAGTGTATGTGCATGTCTGATTTCTCTTCATCTAGAACTTGAGGTCACTTGAAGGACCATGTGTAATTTCTTTGTATTTCCTATAGTTCTCATCTCAGTGTACTACTTTGGGCTTCCAAAGAGTATAATATGAAAAGGGGATGGGTAAAAGGTAGGGAGTAACTTGACAGTGGAAAATATGACAAACACTATGTCAGCCAGGTGATTAAGACTAACAGCAACAGTGATAAGTTCTGTTGACAAGTCGTGTACCCTTGATATAATACAATAAGAATGGAACTTTACTTCTGTGTTCGTCCTCCCAAAAATCCATAATCCCTGTATAACATAAGAAAAACATCAGACAAACCCAGACTGAAGGATAGTCTGCAAAATACCTGGTCAGGAGTTCTCAAAACTCTCAAGATCAGCAAAAAACAATGAAAGCTTGAGAAAATATTACAGTCTAGAGAAACCCAAGTCTAAATGTAATATATCCTGGTTGGGATCTTGGGACAGAAAAAGAACATTAGGTGAAAACCAAGGAAATCTGAATGAAGTATAGATTTTATTATAAATGTATCAATATTGGTTTTTTAGTTGTAACAAATATGCATACTGATGTGTAATGTTAATAGGGAAAATTGAGGAAGAAGTAAAACTTTCATGATACTATGTATAGAAAACCCAAAAGAATTCAACAAAAAACTAGAACTGATAAACAAGTTCTGTAAAGTTGCAGGGTATAATATCAACATACAGAAATCTGTTGTATTTCTACACACCAATAATGAAGCAGCAGAAAGAGAAATTAAGGAATCAGCCCTATTTACAATTGTATCAAAAACAGTAAGATACCTGGGAATAAACCTGACCAAAGAGGTGAAAGACCTGTACTCTGAAAACTATGAAACACTGATGAAAGAAATTGAAGATGACACAAAGAAATTGAAAGACATTCCATGATTATGGATTGGAAGAACAAATATTGTTAGAATGACTATACTAGCAATCTACATATTTAATGCAGTCCCTATGAGAATACCAAAAGCATTTTTTTCACAGAGCTAGAATAAACAATCTTAAAATTTGTATGGAATCACAAAAGACCCCTAATAGCCAAAGCAAGCTTGAAAAAGAAAAAGCTGGAGGCATCACAATTCTGGACTTCAAGTTATATTACAAAGCTGTAATAATCAAAACAGTATGGTACTGGCACAAAAATAGAACAGATAAATCAATAGAATAGAAAACCCAGAAATGAACCCACAATTATATGGTCAATCAATCTTTGACAAAGCAGGAAAGAATATCCAATGGGAAAAAAAGATAGTCTCTTCAACAAATGGTGTTGGGAAAATGGGACCACTTTCTGACACCATACACAAAAATAAATTCAAAATGGACTAAAGACCTAAATGTGAGATCTAAAACCATAAAAATCCTAGAACACAGGTGGTAACTTCTCTGACATCAGCTGTAGCAAGTTCTTTCCAGATAAATCTCCTGAGGCAAGGGAAACAAAATCAATAGTGAACTTTTGGATTACGTGAAAATAAAAAGTTTCTGCACAGTGAATGAAACAACAAATCTAAAAGGTAACCTACAGAATGGGAGAAATTATTTGCAAATGACATATCTGATAAAGGGTTAGTATCCAAAATATATAAAGAACCTATACAATTCAACACCCCCAAAATAAATAATCCAGTTAAAAAATGGACAGAAGACGTGAATAGACATTTTTTTCCAAAGAAGGCATACAGGTAGACAACCGACACATGGAAAGATGCTCAACGTCACTCATCATTAGGGAAATGCAAATCAAAACTACAATGAGATATCACCTCATACGTGTCAGGATGGCTAAAATCAACAACACAAAAAACAACAGGTGTTGGCAAGGATGCAGAGAAAGGAGAACACTCTTGCACTTTTTTTGGGAATGCAGACTGGTATAGCCATTCTTGAAAACAGTGTGGAGATTCCTCAGAATGTTGAAAATAGAACTACCCTAGATCCAGCAGTTGCACTGCTAGATATTACCCAAAGAATACAAAAATACAATTCAAAGGGATACATGCATCCCAATGTTTATAGCAGCATTATCAGTAATAGCCAAATTACGGAAACAGTCCAAGTGTTCATGGATTGATGAGTGGATAAAGAAGATGTGGTATATATGTACAATGGACTATTACTCAGCCGTATAAAAGAATGCAATCTTGCCGTTTGCAATGATGTGGCTGGAGCTAGAAAACACTATGCTAAGCAAAATAAGTCAGAGAAAGACACATACCATATGATTTCCCTCATATGTGAGATTGAAGAAACAAAACAAATGAGCAAAGGGGAAAAAAGAAAGACAAACCAAGAAATAGCCTCTTAACTGTGGAGAGCAAATTGATGGTTACCAGAAGGGACGTGGGTGGGGGATGGGTTAAACAGATGATGGGGATTAAGGAGGGCACTTGTTGTGATGAGCACTGGGTGATATATGGATGGAAGTGTTGAATCACTATATTGTACACCTGAAACTAATATTACACTGTGTGTTAACTAACTGGAATTTAAATAAAACTTTAAAAAATAGGGAAAATTGGATGCGGCATACATAGGAACTCTTTATGCTATCTTGGCAATTTTGTTGAATGCCTAGTGAGGGAATGAGAGAGAGGGTATTTGCATTCAAGTTCCATATGAAGAATTAGAAGAAAACTGAACAGTGTAAAACTTGCAGCCACAGTATGGAATTGGATAACTCTGAGCAAGTCACTTGAACTTCTTTGTCTCCTCATTCATTTCATAATAATTTGTATTTTTAAAAAGATTTTATTTATTTTATCTTTAGAGAGACAGAGCATGTGAGCAGGTGGAGGAGCAGAGGGGAAGAGAATGGAAGGGAAAAGAATCTCAAACAGACTCCGTGCTGAGCGTGGAGCTTGATGCAGGGCATGATCTCAGACCCTGAGATCATGCATGACCTGAGCTGAAGCCAGGAGTCAAGACGCTTAACTGACTGAGGCACCCAGATGCCCCATAATAACGATAATTTTTAAAAGTGCATAACTCATGGGATAGAACAAATTAATCTATACAGGCTGCCTAGCTCTTGGTAGGTGCTCAGTGCATGCTCCCTTCCCTTTGTCACAATTAGACTTGTGGGCAAGTCACTGAACCTGTCACTGTGGACAATAAGGTATTTGTTAGTGAATGGAACTGAAAGAAGTTATTTAAAACAAAAACTGTAGGTACTACTGCCTTCAAATAAGTAGGGGAGTATAACTTTTATCAGCAGGGAAAATGAGTCTCTATACTCTCCTCTTCCAGTTACAGATGCTTGTGGGAGAAAGAGAGAGAAAAGATGGAAATTTCAAAGTTTCTTCCATTTCTTCTGTGCTGATAAAGGATGAGTCCGACGGTGGATGAACCTTTGTTTTGTAGGCACATTAATAGGTGGTATTTTAAAAAATAAGCCTGGAATCAAATAGGGGATGGGAGAGTTCAGAACAGCTGAACTGTTCAACATAATTAAGTTAGGGAATTCAGATGAAAGGGCATAAAAGTGTGTGTGTGTGTGTGTGTGTGTGTGTGTGTGTGTGTGTGTGTGTGTATTTAGGGAAGACTGAGCAACAGAGCAGGAGGCTGTATCCTTTAGAGAGAGGTGACCACCAAGAAATTCTCTACTGAGGCACAGCTCTAGAACTCTTAGAGCAAAACTCTCTAAATTCTCATTTTTAGCTTGTTTTTCTCTTATATAAATGCCTTTCCTCATCTCAGTTTTCAATGAGTCTGCTAAACACACAAATGTCTGGCGTGAAAGATTCTGGTAGAAATTAAAATCCTCATCTATACTGGTACCAATCCAAAGAAAAAGAGCAATTCGGGTGGGTGACATGAAATGAGATTTTGGTTTCAGCAGAAAGATGAATTTGGACACAGAAATGACCATTGAGTACACACATCCCTGGGAATTTGAAGAAAGATGGGGCTGGGCATTACATTGGGACTGATTTTAATAAATGGGGGTGTGTATGTGTGTGTGTCTGTGTGTGTGTGTCTGTGTGTGTAGGAAGCAAAGCTATACTGCCACTAATGAACAACCCCCTCCACTTTTTTTTATTATAATAATATTTTTTATTATATTATGTTAGTCACCATACAGTACATCCCTGGTTTTTGATGTAAAGTTCCATGATTCATTAGTTGCGTATAACACCCAGTGCACCATGCAATACGTGCCCTCCTTACTACCCATCACCAGTCTATCCCATTCCCCCACCCCCCTCCCCTCTGAGGCCCCCAGTTTGTTTCTCATAGTCCATAGTCTCTCATGCTTCATTCCCCCTTCTGATTACCCCCCTTTCTTTATCCCTTTCTTCTCCTACTGATCTTCCTAGTTCTTTTTTTTTTTTTTTTAGATTGTATTTATTTATTTGACAGAGAGAGATAGCCAGCGAGAGAGGGAACACAAGCAGGGGGAGTGGGAGAAGAAGAAGCAGGCTCCCGGCAGAAGAGCCTGACCTGGGGCTCGATCCCAGAACTCTGGGATCACACCCTGAGCCTAAGGCAGACACTTAACGACTGTGCCACCCAGGCGCCCCGATCTTCCTAGTTATTATGTTCCATAGATGAGAGAAACCATATGATAATTGTCTTTCTCTGCTTGACTTATTTCACTTAGCATTATCTCCTCCAGTGCCGTCCATGTTGCAGCAAATGTTAAGAAATCGTTCTTTTTGATAACTGAGTAATATTCCATTGTATATATGGACCACATCTTCTTAATCCAGTCATCTGTTGAAGGGCATCTCGGTTCCTTCCATGATTTAGCTATTGTGGACAATGCTGCTATGAACATTGGGATGCATATGGCCCTTCTCTTCACTACGTCTGTATCTTTGGGGTAAATACCCAGTATTGCAATGGCTGGGTCATAGGGTAGCTCAATTTTTAACTTTTGAAGGGACCTCCACACTGTTTTCCAGAGTGGCTGTACCAACTTGCATTCCCACCAACTATGTAGGAGGGATCCCCTTTCTCCACCTCCTCTCTAACAATTGTTGTTTCCTGCCTTGTCAATTTTTGCCATTCTAACTGGTGTAAGGTGGTATCTTAGTGTGGTTTTAATTTGAATTTCCCTGATGGCTAATGATTTTGAACATTTTTTTTCATGTGTCTGTTAGCCATTTGTATGTCTTCATTGGAAAAGTGTCTGTTCATATCTTCTGCCCATTTTATGATTTATGCCCTTAAATTTGTGTGGAACCAGAAAAGGCCACGAATCGCCAAGGAAGTGTTGAAAAGGAAAAACAAAGGTGGGGGCATCACAATGCCAGATTTCAAGTTGTGCTACAAAGCTGTGATCACAAAGACAACATGGTACTGGCACAAAAACATACACATAGACCAATGGAATAGAATAGAGAACCCAGAAATGGACCCTCGGCTCTTTGGGCAACTAATCTTTGATAAAGCAGGAAAAAACATCCAGTGGAAAAAAGACAGTCTCTTCAATAAATGGTGCTGGGAAAATTGGACAGCTACATGCAAAAGAATGAAACTTGAGCACTCTCTCACACCATACACAAAGATAAACTCCAAATGGATGAAAGACCTCAAAGTGAGACAGGAATCCATCAAAATCCTAGAGGAGAGCATAGGCAGCAACCTCTAGGACATCAGCCAAAGCAACCTTTTTCATGACACATCTCCAAAGGCAAGAGAAACAGAAGATAAAATGAACTTGTGGGACTTCATTAAGATAAAAAGCTTCTGCACAGCCAAGGAAACAGTCAGAAAAACTAAGAGGCAGCCCACGGAATGGGAGAAAATATTTGCAAATGACACTAAAGATAAAAGACTGGTATCCAAGATCTACAAAGAACTTCTCAAACTCAATACACAAGAAACAAATAAACCCCTCCACTTCTTGCATACCTTTCCAGAATGGAGTCCTGGGGGAAGGAGGAGGGCTGATGTTTCCCAGGCTCTTGGTGTGCTCAGAGATGTGGCCTCTCTGTGGGTGAAGGATCCAAATGCACAAACTATGCCATAGCCCCCACACCCCCTTGTCCTCATGTCCCAGTATGCTTCCACATACTGGAATTGCCATACTAAGTCATTGACATGTCCTGGCACTCAGGGCCTTTTATTCTTTCTCCAAACAGTGCACATGCTGTTTCCTTACCACTTTTCCAATCCCCACCCCCACCCCCCACCTCATCCTTGAAGCCCGGCTCTAATATCTCTCCTATTATGAAGCTTTCCTAAGCATGTTTCCTCCCTTCCCAAATTCTGGCAGTAGAGCTCACTCTGCCCATTGTGGGCACACTGGGGGGAGATATAGAGATAGAGATGGAGATGGAGATGGAGATGGAGATGGAGATGGAGATGGAGATGGAGATGGAGATAGAGATATATATCCCTCCTACAACTCATAATGGAGGGAACTGCAGTTATTTGCAGTTATTTCTCTACATACCAATCCCCACCCCCAAGACTGTGGAGACAGGGTGAAGAACAGAGGAGTTTCATTTTCATGTCCCCTGAGCACTTAAACCATAGTGCCTTGTTCTTAAAAGGTGCTCAGTAAATATCGGGCAAGTGACTAACTCAAAATCTCTCTTACATTGCTGGTATAATTACCTGGTCCTTACGCTACAGCTGGTTGCATTGACTAGTTAGCTTCCTTTAGCACAGAAATTTTCAAGCTTGTGGGCACACTGGAATCCCTGGGAGCTTTAATAATTCCTGACACCTAGTTTTTAGCCCAGATATCCTCATTAATTGGTCTGGCTGCCTCCTAGGTGTGGGGACTTTGAGACCTCCTCAGCCTTGCTCTAAAGTCCAGTGTCAGGCTTGCTTGGGGTGATTTCCCCCTCTTGCTGCCATTGCAGCAAGCATATCCAAGAGCAAGAGCAGGGACAGACAGCAGAACTCTTCTCACAGGCCCATCCCAAAGCTTCTCCATCTCAGATCAGTCCTCTGGAAGCTCTTACCAGAGATGCAGTGGGGATCAACTGGACAATGAATGAGAAAGTGCTTACAAGTGCCTTTTTCAAAGTGCTGTGGACACAGACAGTCACCCATCGCAGATCCCTCTTATGTTTCCAGGTGCCCATCTGCTGGCTCATGTATTCTTTGCTTGTGAAGGCATCCTCTTACTCTCTTTGGGAAAACAGCTCTAGGAGCTGCTTTGCTCAGGTTTCAAGAACCAGAGTACCTGGAAGTGTTGTGTGTGTCCCTGGAACAACCTTAGCCGATGACCATAGATGAGTAAGTATAAAGCCCGGACCCCTTGGCCAGAGTTGGGACATCCTCTGAACTATAATTCACATTCCAGGGTCCCCTTGAAACCTGGGTCTGAGGCCTTGCCTAAAATCCCATGCTGGCTTGGCCTCTTTCCTGTCCTGCCTCAGTCCCTTACTGGTTCCTCCTGAGAGCACCTCATTTATCATTTACTTGCACACAAATCTTGTCTTACAGTCTGCTTCCAGGGAAACTGACTGAAGTCACAAATACAACATGATACAGTGGTGTAATTCCTCCTGGCAATTTGATGATTACAGAAGTATATACTTACTGAACATCTTCTTAGATTCTGTTCAGTGCTTTTTATTTGAAACATGCATTACCTCATTTAATCCCCAATCCAACTCTTTGTGAATAAAGAAGTAGAGGTTTAGGAGGATTAAGTAATTATCCCAAGATCACATACTAGCTAAGTAGTAATTAGAGAACAGAATGGATTGAACCTAAAACTCCTGCTTTAGTGGACTCCATCTGAAGCTGAAGATTTGGGGGAATGTATTTTTCCCTACCTTTTTGTTATTTTTTCCCACCTTTCCTATTCACCTCCATTTCAATCGTGTTAGCCCAAAGGCAGGTTTAAGGAGAGAATCATGTTCTTCTGACAGGCGGATGGGAAACAAAAACTCTTCTTGTAACTTGACAGGAACAAGGGTAGTGATTGATCTTAGTTTGCTGCTCCAAATGGCAACCACTTTAAAACCAGTCCTGCCTCTATCCTGGGTGAAGAAAGCATCACTCACCATAATACCCATCCTTCTCAGGCTGCTGCGTGCAGTTCTCAGCTCAGGTGTGAGAAGTAAAGTGAGCTGTCAAAACAAGGTCTCATTGCATGGGGAGGTCGGGGGGGAGATTCAAGCAGTATTTCTGTGGGAAGCGAGAAGGCGGGTGATTTGCAGATTATTTTGAGTGACTGTTGATTATTTTATTATTTAACTTCATATTGAGTATTAAGCCTCTGCTGGATGGCAGATGCAGAACACAGAGATGGGCAAGGCTTGATTCCTGCCCTGGAGGAACTCACGGTCTATGGATGAGACAGACACATTTGGCCAACCAGAGCCACAGAAGGAATTTGACACCTGAGATCGAGGACAAGCAGGTCTGCCTTAGAGATTCATAGAAGTCTTCAGATATAGGACAGTACTTAAGCTAGGGTTTCTTCAGGTAGCACCATAGTGTGGGGAGCAGAGGGTTGAAGGTATTTCAGGTGAAGTGAAGAGAATCCAGAAGGGCACCGGGGTCTTAGTTTGTAGAGCGCCTTCTAGGAATGGTCCAGAGTAGCTGGAAATGCTGGAATGGGTAATGCTGAGAGATGCTGTCATACTTTACTCAAACTTTCTTACATGCCTACCATGTACCATGGTAGGGTGCGAATCATATGCAGCTTGTTGACCTTTAGTTGTTTATAGGTGGAGGAGATAGACAAGCAAAGAGCTAATCACAGCAAAATGAAATGTGTTAGGAGAGAGCACAAGGAAGTGATCTGATAGAGCTAGAAAGACTTTCTGGAGGAGGAGACACTTCAGATAAGTCTTGCAGTTGAAGAAGGATTGATGAGCTTGGAAGGGTGATCTGTGGACCAATTACTGAGTGCTTTATGTCAAATGTGGGGGTTTGGAATTAATCTGGTAGTAAAATCAGAATTGATGCGTGTCTGGGTATGCTGAGGGGACCACTGTTAGATCTGGTTTTCTGAAAGATTATGTAAATGACTGGCTCTGCATGTGCTGGTCCTCAGCACTCCTGCCCCTTCTACGGGTTGATTGATGAGGCTGTGCCCTAGGTTTTGAGATAGCAGCCCTGTTATTCCAGTTTACTTGTAGATTTGCTCTTATCTCTATAAATAGGTGGCTGCATGGTCCTAATAGAACAGAGAGCTAATAGAAGGGGGTTGAGAGTGGAGCAGAGAAAGGCTTTCAGCTCAACCTGCTGTGCTGCATCCTCTCATTCAGTGTTCTGTAACAGAAAAGGAAATGGATGGAGACTGATTGCTGATTTGGTAACTATGGTAATGTGCAGGCTCCTGTCATTTATGAGGGGCCTGAATGGATTAGAAGCACCTTTTAAAATGCTTGCTTGTGAAGAGGTAGCTAAACATGTCTTGACTGCCTGCCTGTGACAGGCCTATTTCCAAGTATGCAAAGACAGGGTTTTAGAAGGCTGGGTTTCAAAGGCATACCCAGCCTTTACAAATAGAGAAAGGAGGTTTTGAGGATCATTCAAGCCTGGCTTGCATATTTCCAACTAATGCCAGGCAGCTGCCCCTAAGCCGTTCCCAAGTAGCCCACAAAACAAGAGCTTTGCTTTGAAACTAAGACTCTGCCCCAAATATCCATCTATTTAAAACAGCAACAAAAATTCTGTCCCTTTGTTTGACATCTTTCCACCAGTCCCACCTTTGGGGTCTTATTTGAACTTCCATAATAATCTGTCCCTACCCCTTTCCTTTAATGTCATGAGCTCAGAACTTCCTAGATAAAGAAATTAGACTGACTTAGATTTCAGTCCAATCCCTGCTGCTTATTTCCTGCTGTATGACCTTAGAAGAGTCACTGAGTGTCTCTGAGCCCCAGTTGTCTGATCTATAAGACAGAGATGACAATGCCTGAGATTTTTGCAAAGTCTCGAGTCTTACCTATGCCAGAGAATGAATACTCAAGTAAATAGTGTTTTCCTTAACTTCCCATCTTCATCCTATCCTCCCAAAGCTGTGAGCTTTTTGAAGACAGACTCCGAGTCTGTCACATGTCTGCTTTCAATTCAAAGTCTAGACAGCCAGTGCATAAGGAAAATGAGTGAGAGAACTGAGCCTGGATCCAAAAATTCTGTTCAACCAGTTTATGTGGTCTGAGGCCAACATATCCCAGGTTAGCCAGAAAATAGCACTCTTGCTGGGCCTCTGACTTCACCCAGACCCTACAGGGGGAACTCAAGTAACAGATGAATGCAATCTATGCAAACTGGCCTCCAATCCCAGGAGAGCAGGCCCAAGCACTGGACTTAAAGATGGCAAGAATTGCAGAAAGGACAGAACACTGGAACCTGGAGACAAAGAAAGTATTCTCAGAATGCCCCCAAATGGTGTCCTGGCCAATGTCTTGAGATTTTTAGGCAGTCTCAGAATCTCTTCATATCCCCAAACCCTCATTCACACTCCTCCATTTGACTGGAACACTCGCTGTGCTAAGTCAGTCCTCTCATCCATCCAGGCCCCCATGCTAGTTGCATTTTTCCCATGAAGCTTTCTCATTGCCTCTGGTTAAAGTTGATCCCTCCATTTCAGACTAAGAAAAGCACTTACAGTTTGAATGCTTACCATTTGAGAATTAACTTCATTTTGTAAATAACTTTTTTACATTATGTTTTTAAATTATAAAGCAATGATGTCACAATGCCAAAAATAAAAAGTTTAAGAGTAGAAAAATCAATCATGAATCTAACCATACTGGATAAATCCAACTGTGTGTATCTAACACAATTGTATTTGACATGATATATTAACTTCCTGTGTTTTAACTTTATAAGAATTTTAACTTATGTATAAAACATAATTACATAAGATTTTATATATTGCACCCTACTTTTTATATTAAAATGTTAGCATTTGCCTGTATTGCAACATGGCATTTACAACCATCAATTTTTGGGGATGGTTATGTTATGAATAGGTTTATACTCTTAAACTGTATTTCATAGTCGGACATTTAAGTTACTTCTGCTTTTTCATTATTATAAATAATACTGCCCTCTGCATATACACTTGTATAGTCAGCAGACACTAATGTTTCAATGGTTTAAACAGTAAATTTTTTTTCTCACTCACATCCCAGCCTAATGTCATCATTCCTTCTCTCCCTGTTCTGCTTCACACAATTTATTTAGGGTCCCAGGCTTCTTCCATGTGGTGGGTCTTGCCATCTTTGAGACTCTGAATTTCTCCAGAGGATCCTCAGCATTCAGTGGGCAGATAAAGAGATGATGCATGAAAGATTTCAAGGGAGGCTTTTGGTGTCTTCCTGGAAGTAGATATATAAAATTTATATATACATGTCGCTGGCCAAAACTCAGTTACATCACTTCATCTAACTTCAAGGGAGGCTGGGAGAGGCCTGATATATACCAAGGGAGAAGAGGAAGTGGATTTAATGAGCAACTAACCGATCTCTGTCACAATTGCTTTCTTTATTTTATATTACTTACTTAGACTAGATGAGTGATTTAGTTTAAAATTCAATAATGAATGCTCTTATTCATATATATTAAATCATCATCCTTCACTGATTCATTTACTTTAAAAATATTTGAGTGCTTGCTATGATACAGATAATATACTAGGAAGGCAATAGGATACAACACTGAAAAAGACATATTGTTTGAATTCTGGCAACTAGTCCAACTGTCTATTATTCCTTTGAATCTTTTCCTCTCGAATCTTCTAAAGTGTCTAAATCTCTATCAAAGTTTCATACACCCTTACAGCCATGTATTTCTTATATAGTCTTGATATTATCTAGCTCAATGCTGGACATACAGAATTCAAAACATCTATAGAGTAAATGAATAATGTGATCAGTCATTCAATATACTTTATGAATAAAGCTCTGAGGGGCAAAATGACTGTCTCGAAGAACTACAGAAAAATTCTAAAACACAGTAACCAAAGTGTTCAATTGATTTGGAGAAGACATCAAATAATGGTTCTCCAAGGAAAGGAAAGATGCTTTCTGAGCATGAGGAGTACTCTTCCACCTCCACTCTGCCTGAAATAGCAGCACAGACATTGTATTAACTCACAGCAGGAGGGACTTATAACAAATGCAGAGCTTCCTGTCTTGATGGTTCACATTAAAGCCAAAGGAGGTTGTAAACTTCCCATCCAAGGCAATGCTAAGAATGAAGGGAGTCTCCTACTAGTCTATGGTAACTTGGAAAAGCTCAGCTCACAGGAAGGGGTAAACCTTTTGTTTTACCTCCATTTCTAATGTATAACTTTTGTTTTTAGGCACAGTACTACCTGCTTTATGCTACTTTGCCTCCTTTTTTTTTTTTTTCTTAATAAAGCATTAAAAGAGAGTCTATTCCCTTCTGGGAATTATGGTGTTTTCCCCCACTTCTCATATTTCTCAACACCTGTTGGGCAGCTGCTACATCCTGCCCAAGTAGTGGCTGCATTTGCAAGGACTAAATTCTAACAATATGGAAAGTTAGTGATACTTAAGGGATTTGCAATATGAACTTAACTATAGTCGATTGCTGGAACCACACTCTCATATTTCCCGTGTACGTCTGTGGTCTCTATTAAGAAGCAATAAAAATAACAGAGCTACTAAGTTCACTGGCTGTGTAGCTAAATCCTTTCCTACATCTATATATAACCACATAAATGCAACACTTATATAGCTGTATATGAATGAGTATGCATGTATATCTAGCTGTGTATCTTTATATCTGGTAGTTATAATAATAGTTTCTTAATTGCATTACTGTAGCAGCTAACACTGAGCTTTTATGAGATGCCAGGCATTGTTCTAAGCATTTTATATACATTGATACATTCAAACCTCAGATAATCATAAGAGGTAGCTACTATTATAATTCTTATTTTATAGATGAGGAAAATAAACTTCAGAGAGGTTAAGCAGCTTGTCCCATGTCACCCAAGTAGTAAGTGGTAGAGCCAGGATTTTAACTGGACAGTCTGGATCCGTAGTTCATTATTTTAATTAGTGTGTGGTACTTGCATTTAATATTTTATATTGGATTTTTAAAACTACATTTCATAGTACAAAATGAGGATTACTGTTTTTTACTGTTTTTAATCTGTAGTAAGCTATTAGGGTGCCTGGGTGGCTCAGTTGGTTAAGTGTCCAACTCTTGATTTTGGCTCAGGTCATGATCTTAGGGTCATTAGATCAAACCCTGTGTTGGGCTCCATGCTCAATGCAGAATCTGCTTGTCCCTTTCCCTTCACCTCCCTCCCCCCAGCATGTGCACGCATACTCTCTCTCTCTCTCTCTCAAATAAATAAATAAATAAATAAAATCTTTAAAAAAATTGTAATAACACCCAGTGCTCCATGCAATACGTGCCCTCCTTAATACACTTCACTGGGTGTTATATGCAAACAATGAATCATGGAACACTACATCCAAAGCTAATGATGTACTGTATGGTGACTAACATATCATAATAATAAAAAAATTTTAAAAAATTTGTAATAAGTTATTGAGATAAGTGGGACTCATAATATACAGTTCTTGTTTATGTCATTATCTCTTCTATAATAAAAGTGAAGCTCAGAGAAATGGAGTACCTTTTTAAAGCTCATGTTGTTCATAACTGAGGGAGCAAGAACATTCTACATCCTGGTTTTATGTACCCAGACCTAGGAAGACAGGTAAGGGACATTTTATGGTCTAAAAGAATTAAGTTCCATATTTCTTGTAAAAACAACATATATTACTTAGTGACAAAAAGTGTTACAGGTTTTTATAATAGTCTAAAAATCCAAGTTATTAAAATTTCAGAGCCACTCAACATTCCATGAATGCTTTATATATCTGTGGAGGTTTGAGAGAAATGAGATGAAAGATCTCTTGAGCCTGGATTCTGCCCTTAATTCTTCTAGAGATTGGTCTCTAGTAAGGAGAAACTAGTTCTTCAGCCTCTCTGGGCTTTAAGTTATTTTAAAAATGAGCCTAGAGATACCATTAGTAAATACTCAAGCAGATGGACAAACACTATAATATGCCAAGAGTTGGTAAGTGCTGTGGAGGAAAATAAAGGAGGATAACCGTGGAGGAAGAAAATAGGGGTAGGGATTTTACTTGTTCTTTGAAAGAAAACTTGATTTAATTGATATGAGGTTATTTATAGTCATTCATCTAATTTGGTGTGAATAGTTACGTTTTGTTACAGCAGTATTAGTGCATTTGAATATTGGGTGCTGCCACAAACCTTGCTGGGGATATTCTGTAGTATACAGTATATGCATGTAGATTTATAAAATCAGAAAAAAAATACATTCCAAAGCACATCTGTTACTGAAAGATTTCAGATAATGGGTCATGGAGGTCTATCAGCCAGACTTCAGGAAGAGGGTCAGGACTGGAAATATAAATGTGAAAGTCAGCATCTTATAGATTTTGATGAAGACCAGTGGCTGGGTGATAGCAAGTGGCAAGGAGAAGGGGAGAAAGGACTGAACTGTGTCTCACTCCACTGTTCAGAGGGATGAGGTGGGAGATTGACAAAGAGAGATTGTCCAGAAAGCAAATAGAGGAAGTGTTTCAAGAACACTGCAGACAGGAGCAATCAGCAGTGTGGAACGAAGCTAACAAGTCTGTAAAGATGAGGATTGAGCATGTGAAAGAAAAGCAGCCCCAGCAACATCAAGCATCTTTTCTCCTCTTCATTATCACTGCTAGGATTCTTTACGCCGACAGCCGTGCTTGATACACTTCTGTGTATCTACCATGATTGCATAATGGCCGCTTCTTGGAGGCACTACTTAAATTACTTACCTTTCCTGGGGGTCAGGTGTATCTCATGGAAGCAATAAAAAACCACAAACTTCAAAGCCAGGTGGACTTGGGTTCAAAACCCATACAATTAAGTTGCCCACACCTTTATAGGTCAACATCAGACAAGTTGCTTAACAGTGCTATACCTCACTTTTCTCACCTGACAAACAAGGCTCTTAACAACAATTTCAAATGTATGTTGAAGATTAAAAGCAATAACCTACATAAAGGGCTTTAGCACATTACAGGTCCTCAAAGTTCTTCCTCTTCTCTAGGGACAGTGTACAATATGCAATCATGCAGCATCATGGTAGGACAAAGCATGCCCTGAATCAGACCACGGAGATGCGGATGGGGGCTCCGGCCCCCACAGCTGTATTTTGTGAAACCCCAGGTAACTCAGATCATATATTCCTAAGCTTCGGAATTGGAAATCAACAGCCAACAGGCCCAAACTACCATATTGGATTGAATTGGAATAATATTTTTAGTTGGCTGGTTGGTTGATTTGTATCACTCTCTAGTTTGCTACAATTCATCCTTTCTTCATGACATCATTCATTTACATTACCTGCCTGTCCCTGAATCCATTTGAGTTTGCAGTCCCTAGAGTAAATAATCTTTCTGGTCCCTTCATTTAGAATATTTTACAGGGACTTAAATTTTACAGGGAGGCTCAGTCGGTTAAGTGTCCGACTCTTGATTTGGGCTCAGGTCATAACCTCAGGGTCATGGGATTGAGCCCCATGTCGGGCTCTGCGCTGAACATGGAGCCTGCTTGGGATTCTCTCTCCTCCTGTACCTCTGCAACTTCCCCCGCATGTGCTCTCTCTCTCTCGTAAAAAAAAGAAATAAAAAAAAAAGAATATTTTACAAATTGTGTAACTAGCACTCCAAGATGTCCTTGTTCAGGGCACTTTTACACACTAAACAGTATGCATACAATGCTTTGGATCTACCTGCTTTTCAACACCCTTCAAAAAGTTTTAGGCCTGAAAACAAAGTAATTGCCTCTCAAATAAGATAAACAGCAAAATTAAGTGATAAAAGTTTTCAGACACAAAATATATAACGGCATATCAACCATTCAACTGCAACTGAACTAAGGGAGTTTGATACTGAAAAATAAAGTTTAAGTCACAAGAATAAGATTAATAATTTATTCTTCAGACACTTTGGAATTATAGAAATTATCAAAAATCTTCAAATTTTTAGGACATAATTGCCTTTAATAGTAACATGAAAGCATCAGAAGGAGTTCTTCAGGAATTGTAGTTCCTTTTTTGTTCTTTTGCCATTCTTCTTGGAAAAATGTATCCCACAGCTTTTGAGATTTTTCATCCATTTCCTCCAGTGATTTCTCCAAGTTAACAGAGGAGTGAGGAAGGGAATGGTTATAGATGCTTCCTCATTCATACTTAGAAGTATAAAGGAATTGATGTGCACCTAGCATGCCCCTTATATTATTCATTTGCGTGTCTCCATTTCTTTTTTTAATATAATAATATTTTTTATTATATTATGTTAGTCACCATACAGTACTCCATTTCTTTGTCAGAAATTTTGGTAGCAGTATGGATGGTAGATGATTCAAGTTGAACTTCTTGGAATTGCATGGAATGGAGCTTTTCTCTGGTCATGTCATAAAACATCCCCTTCTAGATTGTGAGATACTTCAAGGTAGGGAGGAGAGGAGAGAAGCTGGTTAGTGCATGTTGGGCTTGAGGACTGTGGGGTACAGATTTGGAGATGACTCCCAGGCAAATGTACATAAAATTGGGACATGCCTAAGCTGCTTTGAAGTTGCTTTAGAAAAATAATTAATTTAAGATAGTCAACCAGGGAAGGAAGTTATTTCTGTTCTGTGGTTATTTACAAATAAACATGTATCCAGAGGTTTCCAAAAACTTTGTATCTTAAGATATATTATTTAGAATTTTTTCCAGTTTCGTCAGTTTTTCAGGCATTAGAGAAGCTTCCTTCCACACCTGAGTGCCAAAACTCAGTTAATTGTGACAGGAGCTAAGAGTCTTGCCTTTCATCTACATGCCTCTTACTGAATTCTGTTTCTTCAGTGGAGATTTAATCACCAGCAGTGGTGGGAGATAGGATGATTCTGTTGCCATCTGTGGGCCTCCGTTGAAGTTGGCTGGTCCAACTCATCACCTCTTATTTCTTCAACTTTCCCATGTATTTGAGAAATTCTTCTCTTCCTTTGTCAAATATTCACTGAGCTCCCAACCCCCTGAAGACTACCAAGTATCTTCAGGATTTCAGCTGAATGATCCTTTTCTCATGAACCCCAGGAATCTAGGAATTGGTTTGATTACAGTTAACCAGTCTTGCCATGGACTAAAATATATGGAATCAGTTGCATACTAAGTATCATGTATATATTTATCTGCAGTCTGTGTATGTACACATACACACATGGAATCCAGCTGCATACTAAATTATCATATATATTTATATGATAAATAATCATTTATATATTTATATATATACCTTATCCCCAGTAGTAGCCAGTTTTAATATAAATCATTCACAGTGACAAAATATGTGAGACTCTATGTTTTTGCCCCAAGACTTTGATATGACTGATAGAAAAACACCAACAAATACGGATAAAGGATATAGTAATCCTATTGGTGTAGGACATCAAAAGATAAGAAACATTTATTTGGAGCTTTTGATACAAAACAGGAGACAATACATCTTGTCCCCAGTTCAAACTACAGGCTTCACGGGTTTCCTAACATGCCCCATGAGATGTCCATTGGCTGATGATACACCTTGTACTGAGTGAGGATCCTCCCAGATCTGAGAGAGCTTTGCCATTCCCTCCCCAACCCTAGTCTATTCTAGTTGCATTTCTCCCTACTCATGAGATACAAGTAACAAATGTAGAAACAAGCCCAGAACATCCCTCAATGTCCCCGGTGACACTGAGTGAAGAACATGTCACAATCTCCAGCTTGCCTGAAATTTAAACCTATACTCCAATTCCCATCAAAGAGTTAGTTTTCTTCTGGATTCAGCCCAACTGGTTCAACCATTAAATCATTAAAATATCTTTCTAAATAATTCTAAAATAATTTTTGTAGTATAGGCAGATGATAAGAGAAATACCCATCATTATTACTTAAATTAGTCAAGGAGTTTAGGAAATGGTGCTGTATGAATGAAACAAATTGAGCTATTTCACTTTTTTTTTTAACCTATTGAATTATTTACTTCTCCCTCTTTTTTGGTAGGAAATCACATGCCAGTAAATTGAGTCACCTTAGTGAACATGACTTTTTTCTAGGATAGTTTATGTCAGTTTTCACTTTGGGACATCATTGTAGACATACGACCCTTCTTGAAAGATAACACTGGTTCCAAATAACTAATCATTTTTAATGCTCAAATTGTCACTACTTGGTCATTGGCACCCATTTCCACAGACTGGCCTGTTTACCCTTTGAACTCTGCTCTCAAGTACATTAGATGATATTCTTTTAAACAAAAAGATGCCTCAGTGTGGTCTTTTGTTCTGCCTTCTTCAAATAAGAAATTATCTACTTTCCAAATATTTATGTGGTTTGTTTTTAAATATGGCATTTGACACCAAATACATTGAGTTTTTTTTCATATGATTATTTGAGGTCAAAAAGTGATGTATGTACTACAGGTAGAAAAACTACCTTTGTATCAAAAGTTATGATTACATTTATATTTATTATTATTATTTTTTTAAGATTTTATTTATTTATTTGACAGAGATAGAGACAGCCAGTGAGAGAGGGAACACAAGCAGGGGGAGTGGGAGAGGAAGAAGCAGGCTCATAGCGGAGGAGCCTGATGTGGGGCTCGATCCCAGAACGCTGGGATCACGCCCTGAGCCGAAGGCAGACGCTCAACCGCTGTGCCACCCAGGCGCCCCTATATTTATTATTTTGCATGCATATGACTTCTTACTAATTTTTTACCATATTCCATGAGTTTATTACTTCAATGTTTATCTCTCCTCTAACATGTTAATAATTGTCATAACAAGCACTATTTGCAGTTCCCAGATGAATAGTGATGTAGAGAACTGCTATGCAGACTTACCATTGGAGTGTCTTTTTTTAATTAATTAATTTTTTTGAGATTTTTATTTATTTATTTGACAGAGAGAGAGAGCAGGAGGAACAGCAGAGGGAAAGGGAGAAGCAGACTCCCCTGCTGAGCAGGGAGCCCAAATGGGACTCGATCCCAGGACCGTGGGATCATGACCTGAGCTGAAGGCAGACGCTTAATGGACTGAGCTATCCAGGCGCCCTGTAGTAATTTTTTTTAATCAAAGTTTAGCTATGTAGTCATTATTTTTTCCACATCTCTATACCCTAAAAATTTAGTTTATCATTTTTTCCCCCTACTGCATTGGAATCTTTGGCCTGCTGTGATCTACCTCATTCTTTTTGGCAATGGAAATCCCTCATACCAGTTTTGAAGTGATTCGCTTCACATTAATACCTGGCTTCGAACTTCCCAACATAATTACAATGAAATCCAAACTAAAGTGGCCAACAGCCAGCTTCTCTGATCCCATCGTTGACCAACCTGTGCTTCATTCCCTGCTCTCCTGACACCAGGGCCCTTTTTCTGCCTCTTGAGCATGTGTACAGTAGCCCCCTCCTTACCCACAGTTTTGGTGAGCCCATGGTCCACCACAGTCCAGAAGCAGATGGTCCACATAGTCAGAGGGTCAATAGTAACCTAATGCTGCATCACACCTACGTCATTTAACTCATTTTGTCTCATCACATAGGCATTTTTTCATCTCATCACAAGCAAAAAGGTTAGTACAGCATAATAAGATGTTTTAAAAGAGATACCACTTTCACATAACTTTTATTACAGTATATTATAATTGTTCCATTTTATAATTGTTATTGTGAATCTCTTACTGTGCCTCATTTATAAATTAAACCTTATCTTAGGTATGTATGTATAGGGTAAAACATAGTGTATTTTGGGTTCAGTACTCTCTGTGGTTTCAGGCATCTGCTGGGGGTCTCGGAACTTACTCCTGTGGGTAGGCATGGACTGCTGTGATACACTTCTGCTTCAAGGCCTGAGCGCAGGCTGCGACCTCTCTCTGGCCCTTCTTCTCTCATGTCATTACAAGTCTGACTCTTCTCACTGTTTAGTTCTCTTCAAACATCAGTTTCTCTGACGGGCATTTCCTGAGCTTCCTAGCTGGAGTACCTACACATAAACTCCTCTTTCCATTGCTAGTTATCTCTTTAAGGGCTTATGTGACTTCCCAGTAAAATGAAAGTTTTGGGAGAGTTGAGGCGTTTTGTGTTATTTTTCACTGTTTTCAGTGTCTGGCACACATTAAATACTCAATAGATATTTGTTAAATGTCGAATAAAAGATCAAAACATAAAAAAAGGACGGGAGAAGGCATAGGGAAATGCTATTAAAATCTTGTCACAGAGGGGCGCCTGGCTGACTTAGTAGAACATGCACTCTTGATCTCGGGGTTGTGAATTTGAGCCCCACAGTGGGGTAGAGATTACTTAAAAATTAAAAAAAAAATCTTTTCAAAAAAGATCTTGTCATAGAGAAAGCTTTTCTAAGGATACCACCAAGCAGAGAAGCATAATCAATAGTGTAGTTTGTACATAAAATTGTAGAACTTCTGTCTAATAAAAGTCTCCAAAAGAACAGTTGAAAGAAGAAAATATTATATCATATACATAATTAATGTTGGCAAATACTCAGTTCAGAAATGATGCAATACCAAAGACAAACAGCATAATAGGGAAGAGGGCAAAAGCTTATATGCAGTATCATTTAATTTATATGAAATTGAAGCATAAGGTAGGAAAACATTTCCAAATTTATTAGCAATTTAAAAATACATATTTACACAATGAAATGCAATTTTCTGTCCATAAAATTGGTTTAAAACAGCTTTAAAAATTAGGAACATTCTAAGCTTATCTGTGTGAGGAAAGTAGGTTTTCTGTTCTATAACTGGTGGAAATCTGAATTGTAATGACATTTTTAGAAGCCAATGTATATCCAAATTTAAATGTACAGACCCAGCAATTCCATTTCTAAGAATGAATCCTATCAAACCAAACTCCATATGCAAACATGTCCATACAAATTATTGCAGCATTGTTTTTTTCTAAAGATTTACTTATTTTTAGAGAGAGAGAGAGAGAAAGAGCAGGGAGAGGGGCAGAAGGAGAGAATCTCCAGCAGGCTCCCTGCTGAGCATGGATGAGGGCTTGATCTCATGACCCTGAGATCATGACCTGAGCCAAAATCAAGAGTTGGACGCTTAACCAACTGAGCCACCCGGGCACCCCTGCAGCATTGTTTATAATAATAATATGGTAGCAATCTAAATATTCAAAAACAGGAAACAGGATAAATAATGTGTAGTACACTTGTGACAGAATTTCTGTGACCCTGAATAGATAGAAGTAAATCTGAGTGTACTATGTACTTTGGAAGGTACAATGTATCTGAGTGTGGGGCACCTGGGTGGCTCAGTTGGTTAAGCTTCTGACTCTTGATTTTGGCTCAGGTCATGATCTCAGGGTTGTGCTTAAGATTCTCTTTCTCCTTCTCCTTCTCCCCCTCCCCCTCCCCCAAGAGAGCATGCTCTCTCTCTCTCAAAACAAAAACAAAAGCAGAGCGTATTTTTGTTTCTGAGTGTACATTGATGTAAGAGAAAAAACAAGCTGAAAATCAGTATGTGTACCATGAATCCCTACTTAGGAAATAGAAGACTCCTGACCACATCTAAAATAACAAAGGCATCGTAGGATCTTATATGACAAGAAGTCTGGTGGAATTGTTACAGGGTTAGTTTAATAATCAATGGTGTCAGAATATTGGGTTAATGACGCCATGATTCTCTTGGCCTTTCTTTCATGGTCACAGTATGATTGTAACTGCTCCAAATAATGGGTCCACATCAGTTTTCCAAGCTGAAGAGAACAGGAGAATAGGCTTTCTTCTCATGAATCTGTACTTTTGCCTAGTAAGATAATCTGTCATAGAAACCTCCTGTAAGATTTGCTGTTACTTCACATAGTCCAGACCTGTGGCACATGGCCACACCTCACTGCACAGAAGCTTGCATAAGTATCATACAAAGGAGAATGGATTCTATAGTCCAGTTAGTGGTATTATGATTAATCCTCAGGGTTGGAAGAAGAGCCTGGTGCCTTGCAATCAAGGATCTCATCCCTCGAAAGCATGGGACATAAAAAAAAAAAAAAGATTGGTAACTTGGTCCTCATTAAAATTAAAAACTTCTGCTTCTCAAAAGACATTAAGAGTATGAAAAATGACTGGGAGAAAATCTTTATTATACATATATCTGATAAAGTTTCCAGAAGATACAGTCTTTCAACCTAAAAAAGAGAAATCAATTAGAATATACAAAAGACTTTGAAACAGCTCAGAAATGAGACTATCCAAATGGCCAATAAGCTTATGTTAAAAGTTTTCAACATCATTTTCCCTGAAGAAAATTCAAATGCAGATACAACCACAGTAAATCCACTGTATATCCACCAGAATGGCTAAAATTTTAGAAATTGACAATAGCAAGTGCTGGTGAAGGTGCAGAGCAAATAGAACTCTTGTATATTGCTGATGGGAATGTAAATTGGCTCTGCCACTTCAGAGCATTCCTATGTGATAGCTACTAGCGAAACTTACAAATACTCTATGACCCAGTAATTTCACTCTTGGGAATACAACCACAGAGATGAGAGCATATGCGCATCAAAATATGTCAAGGAATATTCTGAGCAGTTTTATTCGTGGTGTCACAAAACTGGGAGCATTCCAGGTGTTCATCAATAAGAGAATGGATAAGTTGTGGTATATGCATTCAACAAAAAACCACACAGAGATGAAAAAGAATGAACTCCTGAGTCATGCAACAAACCGTGCATTAATCTCACAGAAATGCTAGCAGAAGCCAGACACAAAAGCTTATATGCAGTATTATTTAATTTATATGAAATTGAAGAAGAGGGGAAATTATTGTTATAGAGATCAGGAAGAATAGTGATCTTCTTTAGGGTGAAGGGGCATGATGAGGCCTCCTGGGGTGATGGACATAATTTATATCTTGAGCTGAGTGGTGGTAAGACAGCTGCATGCAATTATAAACATTTACTGGACTTAAGATTTGTAAACTTTGCAGTATGAGAGTTATACCTTAATAAAAAAGAATAAAACAAACCAAAAAAATCTCAAACCAGTAAAAAGAGATCTTTTCCCTCTGTCTTAAAAATTGGGGTTCTTGTCGTTGGAAAGTAGAAGTTTGATGATCATGGCTGTTGGGTTCAAAGGACATTGTCTGCCACAATTCCATTTGTATACATACATAATCACACACACACACACGTTATGTGTATATGTATATATAAGCATAGGCATTTTGAAAGAGTGTGCGTCCAACTGATAATAACAATTATATATGAAGATGGAATTAGATACATTTAAAATTTTTTTTGTTTACACATTTCTGATTACTAAAATAAAGGAAAATCATAACGTTAGAGCAGAAATTTTGTGTGTCTCTCGCCAAATGGTGTTACGTGTTAAGGAATTGTCCTTTGTGGTAAATCAATGGAGAGAAACAGATGAGAGACCCCCCCCCAGAACTTTTTGGGGAGGTGATAGGAAAAGTTACCAAGGGCTGCAAAGCCTTCTCTAAGCTCATTTCATCACGATGGAAAAATCTACTAGGAAAATTAATATGCCTGTGAATAGAGAGCTGCCTACAGTATAGTCTCCTGAAATGACATTTTCTCTCTTATGAATGGTGAAAAGAGTAGGCAAGCAACCTCAGAGGTCATCGCATTTAATGCCCTAGCCAATGTGCCAATCTTTTCCGTGATTCTTACTTTTAAAGTGTCTCAACAGTTGTGTAATAAGTGGAAAATATGGCTTTACTACCAAGTAGGGGATGTGTGCTGTATGGTCAACTGGCTGGAAAACAGGCTGTCAGATCACCCTGGTGGTTTACTTAGCCACCTAGAGTACTGTTGATGATGATGGTGATGATGATGATGATGATGTGTGTGTGTCTCTCTGTCAGTCAGTCAGTCTGTCTGTCTGTCTATGGAAGAGACTCAAAGAGTCTGAAAGAGAAAGAATCTGGTGATGTGAAGGAAGCTGGTTTTTAGAACCCATTTCACAGCACTTGCTTGGGTTAAGTAATGATACGTCTAACATTGGCAGAAAAAATAATCTAGAGCTTAACCTCAGTGCCTTCATTCTAGTTTTCTCTGAGCGTCAAAAATTTTTTGACCTCTCAGAAAATGAGAACAATGAATCATCGAACTTTACATCAAAAACCAGGGATGTACTACTGTATGGTGACTAACATAATATAATAAAAAAATATTATTAAAAGAAAAAAAAGAAAATGAGAACAAGACATGTTCTAACATGGCTTTCTGTATGCCCATTCTCAGTTCCTGAAGGCAGCAGAACTTTTGCTAGAGGTATTATGTTTTCTAACATTACCCAGTGAGTTTTACATCATTATTTATCATTGCCCCTTGATCTTTTTCTCACCAACTATTTCTCCACCTGTTCAACACATGAGTTTCACACACCTTTTCTTCCCTGGTTTTTGAATTCCCAAAACCTTGATACTGGGGGAAATGAATGTAAAAGTAGATTTTAAAGTGTATCTGAGGACTAGAGCCACACTTTATTCCTTAGACTCACTACAGCCCTCAGGATGGGGAGGAGGAAAATAAGGGAGGATGTATCAAACACATGGACCCTGGCCATTCCAGGAGTAACAGGAAATCTGTGCTAGGCTTCTTGGGGTAAATGCAGTATGAGTAAAAAAGAAAGACTTCAGGTAAATGTGTTGCATTTGAGAGCAGAAGGTCCTGTGTCTCACTTCTGGAGCACGTTTTTGGAGGGCAGAAAGCCCTCAAAGAAGGTCTCTAGGCTGATAGGACTTTAGACAGACTCCTTGAGGTTCTCAATGTGTAGTGTGCCACAGAAAAATCCCCCTGAGAGGGACCCAGAAGCAATAGAGAGAGAACCAGAGCAGTGGTTCTGAATGAGGACAACCTGTGCAGGTTAGTAGCAGGAGGACCATGGGCTAGCATGGGCAGCAGCCATCACCTCAACAATGCCTTGGTCCTGTGTAAGCCTCCCAGCAACTTGGACCACCTCTGTGAAAGGCAGATGGGGGATTGAATTTCTGAGCTGAGACTGCTTTTCTGCCACTTTATTAGAATGTGGGCTCAAAATAGAAATTGAATTACACACACACACACAAAATTAATTTGCATATCATCCATCTCTCATCCCCATGCCATGACCATGCAGAAAGCATGACTTTGTCTCCTTCTATTGTTACATAATGGGTTCAACTTGGACCACCACATTTCTCTGAAGCAGAGATTTTTGTTCCAAAAATTCTATGTTAAGGAGACTGATTTTTTAGAAAGTCTTTATTATTTCTTAGAACCTCCCATTCAATACTCCACAGAGGTCCATGTGGGTGACTGGTTCAGAAAGAACAGAAAGAGTACCTGAGCACCATTCAGAAATCCTCTGGGCCAGTCTCCTTTATTATATTCCTAGAAGGGGAAACAAATATGGGGAAAGAAAAATGCAAGGATAAATAATTGTTTCCACACACAGCTTTCAAACTGCAGGAAAATTTGCTTCCTTAAAGTGTTAGAGAATCCAGGGAGCATGTGTGTGCTGTCACGATGTTATCTCGTGGGGACTTTAGAATCAATGAAGAATTTCATTAGGGCCTGCGGAGTCCATTGTAGACCTCCAGTTAACTGGGTCAGTACATCAGAGTTGGACAAAAAGCCCAGAGACATCACCCAGGCAACCATGTTCTTCCTTTCCAAGCACACCTACTGTGTGCTGAAGCTGAGTCGCTAACCAGAGAAGTGCCTCAGAGTGAAGAATCGAATGGCACTTCTTATCCGGGACCCACCCCTTATCTCTTCCTCTCTTATCTCCTCCTCCTCTTTCTTTTAATTATTCTCACTTCCAATACTCAATGGCTCAGGTTGGGAAGCCTTTCAGTCTTCATGATGGAAAATGTATCCTCTTCCACCCATCTTTCTATCTGGCCCTTCTTTGCTGCTTCTCCATAGGCACTGCAACCTTGAGAAGCATGGCTTCTGTTGGCTCAGCTGCATTTTCTCTTTTGTACTAAAGATGCCTTCTTGCAACTTACTACCTGGCCTTTATTGCGCTGGGTACTCAATGGACTTCCCCTCCTAACTCATTCTACTCTTGGTTTTTTATTTAATTGTGTTTCCACTGCATAAAATTGTGTTCTAAAAATATACCCAGGATGTGTTTTAATCAAGTATGGAAAGATATGCAGATATGGAATGATTTTCATGAAGGAAAAAGTTTATACTTGAAGATCCTTAGAAACAGGAGACAAAGGATGCTATGCAGGGCCACATGGGGAGGCACCCAGATTGGCCAGGAGACAAGGGGGGAGAGGAAAGGATATGGTCCAGATCCTTTATTGAAATTCTGGGTAGGGGAGGGGGGGCACCTGGGTGGTGCAGTCAGTTAGGTGTCCAACTCTTGATTTTGGCTCAGGTCATGATCTCAGAGTTCTGGGATTGAGCCCCACGTCAGGCTTCATGCTCAGCAGGGATTCTGCTTGAGATTCTGCCTCTCCATCTGCCCTTCCCCCTGCTCATGCGCACATGCGTGTGCTCACTCTCTCTCTTAAATAAATAAATAAATCTTAAAAAAAATCTGTGGGAAGGAATGGACAAGGCAGGGTAGGTATGCTGAGTTAGTTTGGGACTGGATAACTTAAATATTTTTGGCAGGCTCTGGATTATAGGGCTGGTCCCTAATTGTCCAGTACCTGGCCCTCAGGTAATTTAGGGGGGAGGCATATTGGGTTGGTGTGTGAGAGTTGGGGATGTGGGATCTGGATTGGTTGGTTTGTCCATCAAAGGCATGCCCATAGGGGAGTCATTTGCTCTGTCTAGAAATTAGCTAGCCCTGAGAGGAGGAGTATCTCTAGGATTAAGACTCTAAATGCCAGAGCATCAAGAATACAGTAAATAAGAAAATACAGTCAATACAAGTTAGGTTCATAACAACCATTGTTTCATGTTATACCATTATTGTTGGTCTATGCATTGCCTCTTTTACATTATGTTTTTATCTCTAAAATAAAGAACAGCTCTGAATTAACCACAGAACCTAAAATCTAGGATATTATCAATGACTTACACTGACTTATGAGCTTCTACCCTAATCTTGTGGAGTCCAACAATTCCTTCTGCAGTTTATTAATGGATCTCAACACCTCATATGGAGAAGAATATCCTAGTTTGGATGCCTGCCAATGGTCACGTACCTGTCCTGTCCTCTCATCTGTCTCATTAGCTTGAATTTCAAGCTCTTTGGATGTTTTCCAACTTGTAACTTAAACACTGGCAAACAGAAGAGCATTTCACTTGGGTTTGGTTGAAAAATTCATGAATGCATGGAGATAAATGCTGTTTGAAAAAATGTATATATTACTTTGTATCTACATAAGCCAACACCTCTGATAATGACAAAATATTCTTCACATCTCTTGAACAAAAACCTAAAACCAAGAATTTAGGAAAGAAAGGGCCTTTCCAGAGAGCTTTCCAAGTCAGGCTTGAGGCTTTGTTAACACCCACAAGAGTCTTCTTACTGTCTAGATTTTCACAGCTCCACTATTCATTTTGAATGAGGGCTGCCAGACATTGTCAAACAGCAGCCAACAGACGTGAAGGGACAGGGCTTCTCATAGGTTTTGAGAGTACTGATGATGATGCTTTTTGCACAGAGAATTTGAGGGATGTTATGTTTGGAGAAACTGGTGGGACTGTTGTTGAAAAATCAGCGGAAATTGGATGCCTACAAGAAAGGACCTTGGAAAAGCCAGCGGTACACAGTGACTGGCAACAGGTATTCTGGGGGAGGGGCTGTGTTGGGATGATGCTTGGGAGACTTCAGACTGACTTTCCAGTTCCTCATTGCAATCCTAGAAGCTTTTAGGTATTTCTCTTCCCAGGTTTTTAGAAACATGACCAAGAAAGAACTGCTGTGTACGCTGGTGGCTGGATCAGTTCTGCCTCAGTCAGCCCTTTTGTTTTCTGTTCTTTCTGTAGTTCTGGGCACAAACATCCACATGGGTTCCTAGCTATTGTTACAAACAAAGAAATGTGTAAGACCAGGGTTTTAGGTCTTCATGGAAACATCCTTTTTTTCCTGCTTCATATCCTGTGGGAACTTTGGAATTTGGCTTTGTTATGTCCTAGGCAATACCTCATAATCAAAAGGTTTTTAGAAATTTCCTCAGGTCTCAAGTTCAAACCAAACAGTTGGTCTGGTTGTATTTTGTGCAGATAAAGTATAAATCATTTTCTGTCAGATTTTAGACTTCCTGAATGAACTGTCCTGGGAAAAGAGTAGTTGGGTATTCAAGGCTTCCACAATTTAGGGACTTTTGGCTGGATCCCAACATATTTAGGAGACCCCATTTAAAAGTATTTACCCATCCAAATGAAATGAAAAGGTACTTGTCCTACAAATGGCCCCTGAAATAACTTTGGAAGTTCAGCCCCTGCCACTGAACAGTGGCTATTACCCTTGGACAGTGGTAAGCAGGGCTTATAATTCTGAAATAATTTTCCTTTGAATTTATGTCTCTTCAACTTCAGTTCACACGTCAACCTTCTCGTCTCCTCTCCCATGTTAAATTGGTCCATAAAACTCCACACACCATAAAATGGGATCTGGATGGAGGTGTGGCAAAGCATCCCCCAAGGTCGACATTATGAAAGACTCCCCATACCCACCCCCTCCAGCCCCACCCCAGAGGAAAGTGGAAACAAAAGGCATGTTGGTCTGCAGACTTGACTTCTGGCAGCCCCCAACAGCCGTATGTTCTTGTTTAGTTGGGATAACAGCGGCCTTTATAAAAAGAGACCCCCTTTCTTTCTCCCCATGTCCCTTATCTGAGTAATGATCTACATAGAAGATCAAGAAAATGCCGCAGTCTCAGTAGGTTCTAGAGAGCTGACACCAAGGACTTCCTGTGGCCTGGCTCCAGTCGCATGTGAACAGCTCAGCCTAGAGCAGCCAGCCCTGATCATGTCTGAAATATTTGGCTCCTGGCTCAGGCTGTGGGCTGGCTGTCTGGTTTGTTTGAACACAAACTAGCCTGGAAGTCTTTGTGTAGAATGCTCCTTGAAGCTTTTTCCGTGACATCTGCCAATTAAATGTATGAATTACTCTGTTTACTTCTCTGTGACAGGGCAGATATTTTATTCAGAAGCAAAGGATTTCTTCTCATCCTTGCTTTTTCTTCTAACATTTGATTAGCTTCTATTATGTGCCAGAAACTGGGCAGGATGATTTTACCTTTGTGATTTCACTTTATTTCACAATATAGCCCTGATAAAATGGGCTTAGGGTTCCTATTTCATAGACAAGCAAACTGAGATACAGAGATAGGCAGCGATTGATCTAGGGCCACGCAATTATAAGGGCAGAATGGGAGCTAGAATCAGTTACCTATTTCAAGGTTGTTTTTTTTATTCCTTTTAATCTCCTCCATTCCAGTTTCTTTATCATTAATGCTTGCTCTTTTTGAGTTGGTATTCGAGTTTTCATTCATTTGTTCACTTGTTCAGCGTGTCTACCAATGAGCCTCTACTATGTACAAGGTCCTAGATCCAAAGACTGAAAGCACAAGAGTCTGCGAACATTCTGTAAAGAGTCAAATAATAAATATTTTAGGCATCAAGAGCCATGCGGTTTCTGTTGCAGCTTCTCAGCTCTACATTGCCGCACAAAAGTGGCCATAGACAGGTAGATCAGTGGACGTGGTTGTATTCCAATAAAACCCTAGTTATGAAAATAGGCAGCAAGTCAGATTTGATACTCTAGCTGTAGTTTTTGATAGGCTACCATGCAGTGCACAACCTGCACAACCGTACATATTATCCCTAGTGAGGTACCACATAATTATATGTGTTGACCCTGAATTCTGAGCCTGTCATGACAGTGAGGATCCCATGCTTGGATTATCCCCTGCCCTCTCAAAATAATCCTGAGAGGCCCAGCTGAGTTATCATTGCCCTCTGTGGTGAGATGCCACCTCTCCCCAGCAGCACTTCTCTCGCACCACTAATGGGAATGTTGCTAGTGCTAATGAAACCCCTGTGTGACTTCGTGGGCAAAGTATTAAATAAGAGACAGTAACAAGGCTGGGGCTCAGAGAACATGGAAGAGTCTAGGCTTGGGCATGGTCATCCACACACCTGATTACATTGTAAAACCACTGTAACAGCAACAGTTGTTACAATATCCAAACCACGGACCGGTGTTTATATGCGGAAGGCACCCATTTGCATGATCTCACTTGATCTTCACAACAATCCAGTTCATAGGTATTGCCATTTCCACTTTCCAGATGAGGAAACTTAGAGAAGTTCAGACATAAGGTCAAACAACCAGAAAGTAGCAAACTCAGGATTTTTTTTTATAATTATTTATTGGACAGAAAGAGACACAGCGAGAGAGGGAACACCAGCAGGGGGAGTGGGAGACGGAGAAGCAGGCTTCCCGCTGAGCAGGGAGCCCCCGATGTAGGGCTTGATCCCAGGACCCCGGGATGAGGCCCTGAGCAGAAGGCAGACACTTAACGACTGAGTCACCCAGGCTCCCCCCAACTCAGGATTTGAATGAAAGTCTGTGTGTTACCAAATTCCCTCACCACCAAAATAGACTGCTTTTGAAAGAAGAAAATAGGAGAAAGAACAATCAGCTTTTATTGTTGTCATTGTTATTGCTTTCGTGGAATCATGGCAGCAAGATGAACCATAGGGCCACTTGACGTGAAAGATGCATTTGTGGAGACAGCAACCGCACAGTATATTCCTATTAACTGTGATCAGATTCCTGAGGCACAAAAGGCCTACTTCCAGTGTGTGCCTACAGTGCTCTCTACTGCCCAGGAGGAATACCACAGAGACTCTGTTCTTGCCTTCGTGAAGATGAAAGATGCTTACTACCAGTTGTTGAAAATTGGAATTTGAGTCATGATGTGAGATTTTACTAGGATTCTTTTCTTGTTACTTCCAATAATTGTAAACACTGTATTGCTAGATTGGGGATCAGGTGTGGGGAAGAGGAGAGGGAAGCCTCAATCTACACTTGGTTGCCTCCCACCTGAACAAGAGTGCAAATCTTTTCTAGGGTGGCCTATGATCGATTGAATGGTGATGACGTCTGGGTGAGGAAGAAGTCAAGGAGACTCCCGATGATCCCTGGGGGCATTTATAGCTCCAAGTCAGGCAAGTTTATTTCATTAGTGAAAAAAAAAGTTTTCAAGGAAATAAGCAAACAGTGCACTGACTTAATGGGTGCAAGGAAAGGGAACAGTGTCAAGACAAAAGAATACAAACCAACTGATTGCTAAAAGAGCTAGAATGGGAGAATTAAAAAAAAAAAAGAAATTAAATAAATAAAGTATCACCCTTCATGGTACAGTGGTGCTGTGGCCTGGGGATGGAACTGGAAACTTTGTGTGGTAAGTTCTAGTGGGATGTGGGTTGGGCCAAAATATATTTGTCTCCAAGAAATACATTTTTCAAAATGCTAAGCTTTAATTTTTTTAAAGTAAACAGCCACGAAAATGCCAGGCTTGATCCTTTTTTGAATGGGGCCCTGGGTATGTCTTATGGAAGTCCCTGTGAGGGGAAAACCCTTGGTAGCTTGACCCAAGCTAACTGCTGCACTGTAGGTCCATTCAGTTCGGCTTTCACCCATCCACTTTGAATCTCTGCCCTTGTAGCGTCCTGGGCTATGTCCAAACCTCCCCTTTCCACCCCGCTGCCGGCACATGATGTGCTTCCTTTTTCAAAGGAGCAGCCATGTTGGAAGAAATACAGGGTCCCGAAAAACAATTTTGTTGGTCCAGTAGTCAAATCTCTGAGCCCACAGAGATGTTTCTCTGCCTACCACATTTTCCTTGGCTCTTCCGGGCTCCATCCCTCTAAGCAAACATTCTCTCTACATTTAGACTCCTTCTAACACTGAGTATAATGTAATGGAAAGAAGCGTTGAAGACCTGGGTTTTAGTGGTTTTGCTCTTAACTTCCTTAGCATTTTATATCCTAGATTTTCAGTTTTCTCATCTTTATTCAGTATTATCCATGCTATGGTGCCAACAGAGAATTAAATGGGATAATGTACATGAAAGTATGTTAATAAGTGGAATGGTCAAACAAATATTTATTCAGTGCCTGGTATGTGCTTGGCATCGAGAAATACTAAAATACTAAAAGGCTAAGACACAGATTTTGACCTTGAAGAGTTTATAATTTTGTCAAAGAGTTAAATAGAGAAATAGGTAATGTCATGTGTGAAGATTGGCTTGTGTTTGTTTGTTTTGCTTTTTTTCTTGTTGGCCATAGCAAAACAACCTATGACCTATTTCAAAGCTATACCCATTGCCACTAATTTCCCTTCTTTGTTTAGACCTCAGATTTCTGATTTGCCAAATGAATGGGTGCCTAGATAATTTGTTGGACGTGTCTGAAGGTGAGAGGAGGTGCTGTTAATAACTGTGACAACTATGCCAGAGCAGCTGGTTGTAAATGGAAACTATTCCAAGCTATCAGAGATTATGGTCACTCTACAAATGAGTGGGGGCAGGCATTCAGAGAGATCTCAGGCCTATTCAAATTCTCAAAATTTATGGCCTTACATTTATTATCACAAGTCTTTCTTCCAGTCCCAGTTAGCCCATTTCCTCTTTGGCTGCCCTTGTGGGCATGGCTGTTGGTCAGAAATACAGAGAATGAGTTGAACACTGGCAATCCCTGAAAATCCTGGCTGTTGCCCTCACAGGTCAAATCCTTTGTTGGTCAAACTGCCATATTCTTTGTGGCCACATCACCTATTGGAGCTTAGCCCAGTCGGCTGGGAAACTAAATGAAAATAAACTCCAACACAAGCAGCAGAGGTCCTGCGACTGTGGAATGTTAAACTCCTGAATTGTCTCTTCCTCCATCTCATATGCTTTTTATATGACCCTCCTCTCCCAATGCAGTGAGTCCTGTGCTCACATGGATGGCGAGTTTCCAGACAACACATAGGTTTAATAATACCCACCCACTGTGAGTTTCAGCCAGCTTAAGATCAATATGAGGAAAGGATTCATGAGCTGATTTTGTGTATCTCTCTCTCTCCCCCTCCTTCCTCCTTCCTCCTCACAGTTTGATCTCCTTTCTATGTCCTCTATTGACATTTATGGGCTTGGAAGGAAGTCTTAAAGTTTCTTGATTTTTCTTTTACTCGCCATCCAACAGAAGTACCCCAACCACAATGCTGGGGAAACTGAGACACAAATGAACCACATAGGCGTTCTTGATAACCTTTTACATGCTCATACAATTTGTGTTAAATGATATGAGATTAACAGTGCATTCTCTTACATATTCAGGCTGTATGTTGCATATCTTCCCAGGAAGACACACTTAAACATAATCTCAAAACCAAGGTGATGTGGCTGGGCTAATCATACCTCTTCTCAAACACATACCCATGACCCACATGAATATCTTATCGTAGAGATTTGCATGGCCCTAGAGTTTTCTTTTCCATCATCCTTTCTAGTCTCATTACCTTTATGGAAAGTACTGAGGATTGCAGGAACAGAAAGATTCTGGAGAAGTCTCATCATCCCAGCAGGCATCATAGGGTCTGGTCCTAAATGTTTTCAACTCCGTAATTAAATAGCCCATTTTGGTGGCTCAGTTCTGGGATAAAATTTTGTGCAGAAGGAACCAGGTGGGTGTTCAGAGAGGTGATTGTGGGGTGGAAGGTTGAGGGAGAATACATTGATATAGCTACCAAATTCTTCCTGAACCAGAAGGAACTTATTGAAGACCCACTGAGAGGGCAGGTGTGACCCCTGATACAATGGAATACAGGGTTTTTTCCTTCTCCTTTCTGCACAGCTGGAGTATGCTGTGCCTCCTCTCCTGGGACCTTACTAAGCCCCTATCTCAGCTGGCTACCTGCAGGAATGAGTAGGGAGCCCCAGAAACCACAAATCCTAGTTCAAATGGGGCTGCCACTGTTGTCGTCCACCCAACTACTTTATCAGGGAGCTGGGACAATTAATATTTGGTGGTGGTGTAGGAAGTATACTGGAAGTGGAAATTAGTATGATTTGGATGGCTGGGGACAGGTGCCTGGGCTTTCTGGGCTTATTCTTGCTATTATTTTCCAGAATAAGTTTTATTCTTATCCGTGCTTCAGGTTCTGTATCCCTCTCTGTTGGTTCTCCAGGAGACTGGTGGTCTTATATTTAGTAAGTAGGACTTAACGATTCTTAATCCAAGGGCCTCAGATTCCATATGGCATGTTCTGAAGGAAAGCATGCACATTATCTCAAATTCTTTTGGCTTTATATTTTAAAATTTTATCTTGAAGATCAAAAGTAAAAGCTCTCCTCTCATGTTGAGCCCAGCTGTCCTGTGGGGTCAAGGACAACACTGCTCAGCTGTGCACAGCAATTTGCCACTTCCCAGTCCCCACCCTACTTTGCCCTGCAAGTACGGACATGATACTGTTGAGTCCCCACAGCTAGAAAGATGATTTGAGGTTTTCAGCATAATTTAGCCAGTGTTAAGTGAGCATCTATTCTGTCCCAGATTCTGCTTTTAAGTTTAAGGATAGTTTTAAGTCCAAGAAAGGGTGGCTGGGCTAACAAGATGAAAAAATACATTTTCAAGAATATATCTAATATTTTATTGAGGGATGTTTAAGTGCATGGCATGTAGATAATTGGAAAACAGCATATAAACAACTCATAACAAGGTGAATTGAAATAAGAGGCATATGGAAGCATTAGCAGCTCCTAGAGGAAGGAGCTGTTAATTCTGCCTAGGGTATCAGAGAGGACTAGTCAAGTATGTTAAAACTCTGATAGTTTAACCTGAGCTTTGAATATTAATCCGAACATGCATTCCACAGTCATTTACTGAATGCCTGGTTAAAGTGACAGGCAGTGCAGATTATGACAACTCTTGCCACCAGGGAACTCATGACCTACCCGCTAAGCCAGATAAATATATTATCATAAAATAAAAAAGATTAGTTTTATACCGTTAATTATAGTAATAGCCTCTGCTTTTTTAAAAAAAAGCATTACCATGTACTAGGTTCATTCATTAACCATTCAGTAATTAATATTCAACTCATTATCTAATGACAATGCACAATCACCCCATACATAAGTGTTTAATATAAGTTTACACAAGAGGAAACTTGTCCAGAGTTGCCTTGTTAGTCAGTTCAAGAACCAGAATTTGAATTCTCGAATCCATGTCTGTTGGATTCTGAAGTCCATACTCTTAAATATTAAGCAAGAGTTGGGTGGAGAGAGCAATGCAAAGTAAGGGAACAAAAATCGGTAAGACAAAGAAGAGTAAAATGACATTATAAGATCAGGGTGGGGAACTTCTTCTGTGATTGGAACTTAGACCACCCTGAGGGATTTTATGCAAGGCTGGACAGGTAGGATAGGGTTTGATTTTTGAGACCCTTGGATAGTATACTAAGGAGTTGAGTTTTTATTCTGTAAATTGTGGGTACCCACAGCAGAGATTTTAGATAGGTTGTAATGTGAGAGAACTTAACTTCATGAAAGTATCTCTGCCTAAATAATGAGGATGATGATGGGTTTTCTGAATCCTCTGTACATCTTTCTGAAGTATGTGGTGAGGGTTAGGACTCTGGGCTATGGATTTGAAATTATTTTCTTTTCTGAATGGATACAAATGGCTTGCCTGGAATTGATCTTTTCTCTCAGGAGCTATGAATCCAGATGTGTGAAATACATGGTAACATCTTTATTTTTCTGGAACGCTACTTAATTCTTATATGACAGAAAATGTAGTCTTAATGAGTTTTTACAGATATATTAGGTTTAAACACATTCAAATGAGAATTTACTCCCTCTTTCTCCTTGTGTGGACCAAAATCTGGAGGGGCTTTCCAAATATAAAGGGATGGGGGTGGGTGGGAGGATGAGAGGGCGGTATCTGATCACTGGTCATTGGTATCTGTCCAGTCCTGCAATATTCTCCAGCCATTGGTCATAAACTGTACCATTCTCAATCCTTCCACCTCCTTGTAACCCTTTGTAAACCTTTTGCTCCCCTGTCTGGAGAGTTTTCAGGTGGTTTCTCACACCATTCTGGGGCCATACAAGAAATTGGGGGACTAGCTGAGGTCTTTCTAGACCTTGATGATTTTCCCAAACCCTACTCAGGAAGCAAACACAAATCCCTTCTCTCATTGATCCCCCCAGGACTTGGACTCAATCCAAAGGGATGAGGCAGAGCACAGAGCCTCCAGACCTGGCTCCAGGTCTTACTTCTCCTCCTACTCCTCACCTCCTGAGCTCAGAAGATCTTTATCTAAACTTGTGTAGGGGTAGAAGAGTTTTGCAGGAAAACTAGTTCTGCCTAACAGCATATTCTTCCCAGTCTCTCTTGTCCTGGTATAACCTAGACCAAGCCTTTTGAACTTAAAAGCCGGAATTTGCTGAATGATGTCCACTTTCCTGAATAAGAGAGACCTACATGGTAAAGAGAGAGTACAGATAAAAACACATGGGTTAGCATTTTACAGTATTGTTCCTATGTTATTAGAACCTTGATAAGAATTTTAGCACCTTGGAGAAACCAATCTGAGTTCATATTTTATCCAAAGAAAAATTCGGTCTCCATAGCCAGGCATTTTTTAAAATGGCAAATTTACAAATTCCACTTCCTTATTTTCTTTGATTCCCCAACAAGGGTCTCATCTATGATCAAAGCCTTTTTTTTTAACAGCAACTGGCATATCCTTGAAGGTATAATTAGCTACCATAGTAACTATAAATTATAATGTTCCTTTGATTTTCCAGACAACCTAAATAAGATGCCATCACTTTCCCCCTACAATTAATACTCCCTGAAGAAATATCTGAGTGTCATGATCTATTGCTAAATTTGGAACATAGAGGCAAAAATTTGGTCATTTCCACCAGAAGTTACAGTGGTAGCAAATTCACTGAATTCAGCAAAATACATGGACATACAACTTGCGTTAGCAAAACAGATCGACTAGGAGCTTGTGAAACTAAAAGCTAAGTATCAGCTGAAAAAGTCTTATTTATGCTTTGATTGCCAAAGATGTGAATAGAAGGGAGTGTTATTATTATTATCACTCATTTAACTGATGCAGTGAATTATGGACCTACAGGTTCATTTGCTATCACACTTCAGAGCATTTACTGCCAACTTGCAGTGGAGTGTTATAAAGATTAAGCTATAATCCTGTCTCTATAGTTATGAGGGGCAGGGGAATAAACTCACATCTGCATATCTGCAAGTGTTTTCCAGGCGCTGTGGTGAACACACTATAATGTTCTTCACATTCAGTCATCATAATAACATTAAAAATAGATCCTATCATTCCCATTTTATAGATGCAGAAATCTAACTTCTAAAAGATGAAAAGAATTGGCCGGAGTCAGCCCCACTAGTAAAAGACAGACCCTGTAGTTCAACTCTGGTCTGTATCTTACTAAAATAGGACATGATTTTCCTCCTTTTCTTTTCCTGAGCCTAACTCTGTACAATGAATGATACCATGACAGACTCACTGAAGGATGGCTCCATCCTGGGGATGGGTGGTTCTTCCCTCTGAGAATATCTGGGTCACTTCCAGGACCAGGTTTACTTAGCTCTCAGGGAAAGGGGAGATCATGTCTGTCCCCTCGTTTCCATTTGTTTTCCCACCTCTATCTCCATGATCTTTTATTTTTAAGAGAAGGTGGAGGAAATGAAAAAAAATTGTGCACATACTATGTCCCAATGCTTACAACAATTTTACAAGCTATATATTACTATTATTATTCTTCTCTTTATAGCTTGAAGATCTAGAGCTCAGAGAGGTTAAAAGACATATCTAATACTAAAATAAATGAATGAATAAATAAATGTACACACACACACACACACACACATATATATATTTAATGATGTCTACAAACAAAGCAAAAAACATACAAAATCACATTGTTAAAATGTAGAGCTGGGAATCAAACCCACATTTGTCTCCCTTCAGAAATCCTCTTTTCTTTACACTATTTATTTATTCAGCAAATATTTGTTGAGGGCCTGATTATGTGCTAAAGTTGAATATAAATTAGTAAATAAAATAGACATGGTCTTGCTTTCACAGAACTTACCATCTAGTAGAGAACAGAGATAATAAATAAACAAATAATTAATACAATGTATACTGCTATGAGAAAGAGTAACTGGGAGTCTCTTTATAGATTAAGTATGTTTAATAAATGATCTGTTACGTTTATATTAACTCAGAGGAGAAGCTAGGGGAAATAGGTGGTCTGAGAGGTTCTCTCTGAGGAAAAAGGCAGTTAAACTGAGATCTGGGATGTGAAGGAACCAGTCAGGGACATAGTTGGGGAAGGTATTGAGGGCAGAGAAGAGACTCTGTGAAGCCCCTAGGACAGTAAAGAACTGGAGGTGTTCAAGGGACAGAAATAACTTTTGTTCAGCTGTAGAGGATTCTCTTTAGGGAAGAAGGTCATAGAGTAAGTTGCTGATATAGGCAGGGGCAGATCCTGCAGGGAATTGAAGTCATGTCAATGAATTTGGATTTCATTCTAGATTCTGTGATGAGCCAGAGAAGTGACAGGATATATATGGAAATAGGTTGCTCTGGCAGCAACATGATGGCAGTATTTGAAGGAAAAGCAAAGTGATAATGGTATATTTAGGGAAATCATCATGGTGACTTGTGCTAGCTGAGGGATTGTGTGTGTGTGTGTGTGTGTGTGTGTGTGTGTGTGTGATGGGTATATATAATGTGTACACATACATATACGCCATGTAATATATAGGCTTACAGTAAATATAACCAATAGTATAGAAAATATAGAGCAAATAGGTATGGAGGAAGAAGAGCCAGGACTTGCACGGTCTAGTCTAGAGTCAAGGGAGAATTCAGGCCAATTTGCAGGTTTCAGATATGAGCAATGGGTAGATGGTGGTGCCATTACTAAGATAATGAAGCCTGGGGAGACAAACATATTTAGGGAGAAGATCTAGAATTTGCTTTCAGACATCAGAGATTTGAGCTATCATGTAGTTGTTGGTTGTATGAATTTGGAGCCCAAAAGAAAAAATTTGAATGGGAGATATAATTTTCTGAGTCATCAGCTTATAGATGACATTTAAAATAATAGGAATGAACAAGTTTACCTGGAAGAATTTAGAAAGTTAGAGAAGATAGCCTACAACTTAGCCATGAAGTATTCCTATATTTAAAATTAGATTAGAAAAGAAAGATGTTTCAGAAGAGACAGAGAAGGAAAGTCCAACAAGGAAGGAGCCAAACCCCAAGAATATTAAATGCTGCTGAAGGATCCAGAACTCTCTGCCATGATGGAAACTCTATGTCTGTACTGTCCAGTATGGATCTGATTTTCATGTTGAAATACTGTTTCATAACAATGAAGATCTAAAAGGACAACAAGTGAAAATTGGCCACCAAATTTGGCACCAGGAGTTTACTATTGCCACTGAACAGGGAGGAGATGAAATGGAGGTGGAAGCCTTTGGATAAATACCTAGTATTGCTGGGTCAATGTTTATAGCAGCAATGTCCACAATAAACAAAATATGAAAAGAGCCCAGATGTCCATCAACAGATGAATGGGTAAAGAAGACGTAGTATATACATACAATAGAATATTGCCCAGCCATCAAAAAATGAAATCTTGCCATTCGCAATGATGTGAATGGAACTAGAAGGTATTATGCTAAGCGAAGTAAGTCAGAGAAGGACAAATACCATATGATTTCACTCATGTGTGGAATTTAAGAAAACAGATGAACATAGGGAAAGGGAAGGAAAAATAAGATGAAAATTGAGAGGGAGGCAAATCATAAGAGACTCAACTATAGGAAATGAACTGAGCGTTGCTGGAGGGGAGGTTCATGGTTGGGGGGAGAGACAATTGCATAATGGGCATTAAGGAGAGCATTTGAGGTAATGAGCACTGGGTGTTATATGCAACTGATGAATCACTTAAATTCTCCCTCTGAAGCTAATATTTTTTTTTTAAAAGAAATGGAAGTGGAAACCAGTCTAGTGTAGGTAGAGAAGGCAAAGAAATGGAAATAGAAGTTTTTGGATGACACTTGGAATATTGCCTCTGAAAGGGAGAAGAGAAATTGGATAAGAGTTACAGGAATATGAAAGTTCAAAAGAAGGGTATTTTATCTGGCGGAATGGAAAATGCCATTTACTTATTTATTTATCAGGTATTTATTGACCCCCACCAAGTTTCAGCACCATTTCTGAGCTGGAGATGGAGCAGTGAACTGGACAGGCAAAATCTCTACTTTCACTGGATTTATGGCCTATTGGGTGAGGGGAGATGATAAATAACAAACAATAAATTAATTAACTGTAGGATAATTATATAGAGTGATAAGTACTATACAGGAAACAAAATAAAGTAATAGGAGCAGTAAAGGGTAAAGCAGTAAAGACTGCAAAGGGAGTGAGAGATATTTGAATAGGGTCAAACAGGGCCTTTCCAAGGAGGTTAGATGAGCCAAAACCAGCTAGCCCTAAGGAATGTACCAGAGTGAGTCTGAATGCTGCTGGGTGACCCAAATGAGAGGTAAAAATTGATAAGGTGGGAGGGGGGGAATGAGCAAAGGCACAAAGTTGAGGAGGTAAGGGAAGATGAGAAAGATTCACCTTAGATGGGAGTCAGGATACTTCTTCAGAGGTGAACTATATGGTTTGAGTGTTATGAAGAGATTGAACAATTGTTGTTAATGAGGAACCTGAGAAGCCACGCTGAAAGCACAGAGGATGATGATCAAATGTAGGATGTCCCTATTGAGAGGTGAGGTATTCTTTGTAATGACAAGGCCAGAGCATGGTATCAGAGAGAGAAGCTGAGGAATAATGTTTTGGGTATTGGGGTAGTGGTCTTCAGAGCCATGGGTGAGAAATCGAGAGGCTGGGGTAGTAGATGGATTGCCCGCATGGGTGTTGGAATAAGCAAGAATGATGACTAAAATTGGATGAAGAGGAGGAACATGAGCCAGAGCTAATTTATTACAATATATGAGAAATGGCCAGATAAATGGTAGCAACAAGGAGAGTATATCTGCAGGGAGTAAACCTCAAATAAACAGAAGGTTTTGCAGGAGAGAACAGAAGTTACAGTTTAAAAGTGGGAATGGGGAATGGAGGATAATGATCTTACCTCTCTGTCCTAAGATATGTAGGAATTGAAAACAAAAAGTCTCTACTTGAGAGGACTTTGGGCAGACTCTGTTGGTTCTTTAGATAATAACCGTCTCCTCAACTTTTCCTATTTGCCTAAAAATCTCAATCATGTATCAAGTACCAGAGGATTAATAATTCTTGGTTTAAGATCACAAAGTCGGTATCATTCCCCTTTGCCAGTAGTTTCTTGTGTAACCTTTTTTGTAGCTAAGGGTGGCTATGACAATGGTTATGGCAAAAGGACATTCATTCAATAAAATGTATTTTTGAGCACTTGCTGATATGTATCAGCGTGGTTCTAGGTGCTAAAGATACAACTGTAAACACACACAAGCCATGCTTTTTTGGAGCTTATATTCTAATGAGGGGAGGCAGACAAGAAACAAATGAACACATATTTCAAATTGTATTAAGTACTTTAAAAAAAAAGCATGGGGGAAGACAGATTGTATCAGAGAGTTGCTATATTAGAAAGGTTGAAGGTCAGATGCAAATGGAAATCTGGGAGGTTTCTGGAACACTTTCTGGGAAGTTTCTGGAGAAGTTTTTGTTCTATCAAAAGGGTGATTGTGAGAAGTGAATTTGTTGTCATCTCTCTTTATCCTTATTTTTTTTAAAAAGATTTTATTTATTTATTCGACAGAGATAGAGACAGCCAGCGAGAGAGGGAACACAAGCAGGGGGAGTGGGAGAGGAAGAAGCAGGCTCATAGTGGAAGAGCCTGATGTGGGGCTCGATCCCAGAATGCCGGGATCACGCCCTGAGCCGAAGGCAGATGCTTAACCGCTGTGCCACCCAGGCGCCCCTTTCTCCTTATTTTTGATCTGGATATGGATGTGATGCCATGGGCTACAGCAGCCATTGTGTGACTATGGGACAGTAAACATGTAGGCAAAATGTCAATATGCTATGTTTAACAGAGTGAAAATATAGAAACAATCTGAGCAACACTGAGATTTGCCCCAAACTTAAAGACAACTTTCTGTAGACTTCTTGCTATATGAGATTATTAAGTGTATTTACTGTGTGCGGCATTGAGTCATTCTCCCAGTTGCAGCTACAAGTATTCTATTATAGAGCTACATCAAAAGCAATGTCATCTGGAGAGAACCAAGTTTCAGCGAAGATGAAGGGCTGAGTAAATGCTTAAAGAATAACAGATCAGGAGTTTGAGGAAGCATGGTGTTCCTACAGGAGGCTCCTGGTAATGAGGTCTTAATGATTGGTGTGTGCTTCCCAGGACATCATTGCGAGTATGGCTGACTGAAGAGTTTGAAAGTGCAAAAATAGAGGAAGAGCAGACTGAACCTTCAGTTGCATTATAATTCTAGCTGCACCACCCTCTCTCCCAACTAGAAACTGGGGAGACATTATTGACCTTGGTTCTTGCAGCAAATACCCCACCCCATCTTCCTTTCATTCCATTCTAAAAACCCATTTTTAAACTCTTCCTTCTTTCTTGGCACAACCAGTGTGTTATTCTTCACCACAAAGGCTCTCTCTACTCAGTAATTTAAAGCAGTTTGTGTCAAAATGACATTAATTATGTCAGGATCTATTGAAACCCCTTATGAAAGATATTTTGTTGTTGTTGTTAAGAATGAAATGCGAAGAAACCACTCTTTTTTACAGTGGACATCAGAGCCCAGTGGATTGCAGAATTCAATAAATAAAGACAGTTGGGGGGATTAAGGACAAGTCAACTTTTCAAAAGGATAAAGTATATAGTTTCCAAAACACCCATTTCTGGGTATAGGCTGAAGACCAATATCTTTTGCTTGTAACTTGTTTTAGCAAAATTCCAGCATTTAATTATTAGTTTGGTGAATGACCACACCAGACCATTTAGTGTAACATGACAGGCCCTGAAGGGAGTAGTCAGTAATTTGAAACACTAACCATGTGTTTTGTCTAAAAAATTAATATCTGTAGCATGATTGGAGTGGCACGGTTCCACCAATCAAAATATAGAAAAAAAAAAAACGCCATGGTATTAATAAAGGCAGCTACTGTTCTGGCTTATGGCAAACATAATAGATGCTATTTGTTAACTATTTACTATGTGCCATTGCTATAATGCATTATCTCATTTCATTTTCTTGACCACTCCATGAGCTAGAGGACAGCAAAAGGAGCTAATATTTGCTGAACATATACTATGTTTCACAAATTTTTACATGTTTTATTTATCTCACTCAGTCTTCATAATATAATATTATTTTATCCCTGTGTTAAAGATGAAAAAAATGAGGATTGGAAAGTTTAATATTGACAGTAAATGATAGAGGTAAGATCTGAACTGATGCTTGTCTAGTTCTGGTGTTCATAAGCTTAACGACTACACTACCTCAAAAAGAGTGAAACCCAACTCATTCTGACTGAACTTGAGGAAGCAGATTATGGACTGTAAAGTCTTCGGTCCACACATTTGAAGAAAAAAAAAAAAGAGAGAGAGAGTTCCACTCTATCATGTTTAATTACAGATAGCACCTCCTGCTGGGCTAGTCAGTGGAGATCCTTGTTGCTTTTAATAATTGGGCAAGTGGATTTGTAATCCTACAGATAGATTTAAAGAGCTTGCAGAGGACGTGTTCAAAATATAGCAGTGGCTGCCACATTACAGATATGATCATAAATACTGACTACAGCCCTGAAATATAGACACTAAGGTATTAGACATAGCTATGTTTCCTACTCAAAAACAATTCATCACTACCTTCCCAGTTTTTAACAATTTTAGTTGAACTGTCCACCCTTCTCCTGTGGTCTTATACTGCAGGCAAAGTAAGCCCAAGCCTGAGGGGTGAACATGATGAAACCAAACCAGTTCTGGTAATGCAGCACCCCTCGCCAGTGATTGGCTTGGGCATGGACATATAGCGCATTTCTAGCCAATGAGGCATGAAGAGCAGGCTGCCCGGGGATTTCGGGGAAGATTTCCTTCATTAGCTTGGAGACATATAGGAAGAACATACCCACTTTCTCTGCTGATCATTGTCATGTCTGTGTGTGACGCCTAGAATTGCTTCAGCACTCTTATGACAATGAGGGAATTTGGATGAGTACCAAGAGTGACAGACAGAATTAGGAAAAAAAATCTGGTGTTATGATGATGTCGAGTTGCTAACTCACTAACTCTAGAACTTCTTGCTATGGGAGATAATATATTTTCTGTGTCAAGTCAGGTAACTCGGGGTTTTTCTTGCAGTCTGCAGCTCAGCTTCCTAACTGATACATTTATCATCCCTGTTTTTCTGGAAAAAAAAAATGGAGCTCAAGATAACTAAGGACTTGGTTACATTCACATCCAGTAAATGATAGGGCAGGATTTATACCTACATCTGCATGATCCCTGAGCCTGTCCTTCAGTGTAATACACTGGCTCTCACTCTTCCTTCTGTAGAGTTAATTTGTGTTGTAAAAACCCTTTTCTCACTGGGAGAGTAGAGGGCAATTGAAATTAATGTTTTCCTGCATGCTGAATGTCTCCATTGCGCGTGCAAATGGGGACACAGTCGTGAGTAAGGAGTCTTTCCAGGTCTCTCACAACACTTTGACAGCACATGTACACAAACAGCTTCCAACTCTTCTTCTATGCCAGAGATTAAAATGCTTTGATGGCCTGCCATTGCTTATAGGATAAACTCAAGACTCCTTACCAATGTCTACAAAGACCTATCAGTCTGACCTCTTCTTTCCTTTCCAGCTTCTTTTGCTACTCAGACAGCCTCATGATGGAGGACCCCAAACAAATCCTTTGTCACTTCCCGAGTACATCCTCCTTCCAGGCTCAGAGCATCTGCAAGTTCTGTTCTATCTGCTTTGGCTATTCTTTTTTGGGGGGGAGGGTAGTGAGTGCTCATGCATGAGAGAGAGAGAATCCTCAGGCAGACTCCGTGTTGAGAGGGAGCCCAATGTGGGCCTTGATCCCAGGACCCTGAGATCATGACCTGAGCTAAAATCAAGAGTCAGCTACTTAACTGACCGAGCCACCCAGGTGCCCCTGCTTTGACTATTCTTACTCCTTCTCTTTACTGGGATATTTCTTTTTCATCCTCTAGGTCATAGCTTTGCTTCATTTCCTATCCTCTTTAAAGTCTTCTGATTCTCTTTTAAAGCATTTATCACAGTGGTACTTACTTCTATCTCCATATTCATGTTCTCTTCCCCACAAAATTGCTAGCTCTAGAAACGCAGCGGGCTCTGTCCACCTCGTTTACCATTACTTCTCTGGCTCCTAGCCTGGAAGATTGAATTTAGGACAGGCTCCATAAATGTTTGTTGAATGAGTGAATGAATGATGAGTGAAGATGCCTCTCCACTGCTTGTTTGTATCTTTTATATTGGTCGTGGTTTGCTTGGATGGGAGCTAAGAGAACCACTTATATGTGTGTTTTTTCCACACTCTACATCTGGCCTATTTTTATAATATTATCTTACATGACCCTATTCCATATTTTCTTAGGACTCCTACAGTGCTCATCTTATTAAGCACTTTATGTTCAGTCTTGCCATCCACACTTAACACACCTCAACAAATACACCAGCCCATTCACCACACAATAGCCACAGTGGTATTTTTAAACTGGGACCACATCATATCACTTGCTCACTCTTCACCTTCTTTTTTTCAAATAGAGTAAGATCCAATGTCCTTCAGGGTCCTGCATCATATAGCCGTGCCTGCTTCTCATTCCTCATCTTCCACAAGCTTCTTCCTGGCTCACCATGATGTTTCATTCACTCTTTCCTCTTTCCTCTCTCAAATATTCCCAAATACACCCAAAGCCCTTTGCTCCTGGTGTGTTCTCTGCCCCAGAGCAATGCATAGCTGCCTAATTGTTGTAGGGGCCATCACCCAGACCCCATAACTGAAGTATCCCTCATCCTTTAAATCTCTGTCCCACCATTCTATTTAATTTTTTCATATCTCTCATCATGGTCTGAAAAAAATATCTTTCTTTGTTTATGAATTTGTCTCTCACCACTAGAATATAAGCCGCTTGAGGGCATAAATCTTATGCCTTACTATCTATATCTATGTTTTAATTGCTTAGAACAGTGTCTAGCAAGCAGAAGAAACTAAATAAATATTTGCCAAATGAATAGACAAACGAGTGCTCTCAGAGAGGTGAGTTATTCTACAGATTCAGATTTGATCACTATTTATGGTGCCATTTAGCAGAAACACCGTGTTAGGCATGAAAGCTGCCTGATAATATGATTATGATCTAATTCTTCCCTTAAAGAGCCCAAATAGTGTACTAAGGACAAATTTGTAAATGAATGTGTTCAATATGGTATAAGTGCTGTAGTAGATGGGCAACTAAGATACCTTGGGGCCCAAAGATTACAATGGCCATGTCTCCTTGGAAGAGTCAGGAGAGGCTTCCCTAGGGAAGATTCGAGGGATGAGTAGGAGTTTCCCAAATCATTTTTGGGATGTTTTCAGCATTTCAGGCAAAGATTAAAGAGTTTCCAAAGAAGTGGAATCATACAACAACATGGTGTGTTGGGGAAACTGATTGGTTTTCTGTCTCAGGACCATAAGGTGTGTAAGGAGAAATATAAGGCTGAGCTGGGGAGTAGACACAACAGAAGTCTACTCAGTACTCCTCTACTTTCTACAAATAATACCCCTTTTCTACTGGGGAATCCTTTACTCCATGGGGTCCTTGCATAGCCTTTGCAATAATACTACCCAGGCTTTCTGGCACTGATGTAGAGTTTATGATGTTTTTGACCAACTTATTTCAACAAATTCCTTCATACAGTGATTTGTCAAGTGGCAATCAGGTTTCCTCCCTGATATTTTATATATGGATACCAAGAGAAAATAACTTCTTTCTTTCACTGGGATCTTCAAACTAGAAGACTTGATGGTCATGCCCTCTACCCTTAATTTCCCACTTCCCCCTCCACAAAGAAGGAAGAAAATGCAGGTAACAAAGAGAAACAGAACAGAGAGAGAACAAGAGGGCAAGAAAGAGAGAGAGAGAGAGAGAGAGAGAGGGAGGAGGAGGAGAGAGAGAAGAGAGCTCTAGACATAGGAAGATCCAGATCTAGAGATTACATTTAGGTTTCTGGAATCCTTGGAGTCAGCTCCATCCCCTAGACATGTCAGTTATTATCTGAACTAGTTCATTCCTTTTTGTTTTTACCAGTTTGGGATGGCTTTCTGGCAGTTACAGCCAAAAGAGTATTAGAAAGCACATTCTGGTGTTTAGATTAATGAAAACTATAGGAAGAAAAAAGATTTGGAGAAAAGATAATGTATTTACTCTTGGACGTGCTTTCTGAGATGCTTATAGGCACATACCACAAGCATAGATATCCAAGGGGCAGTTAAGTGTGGGGGCCTGGTATCCAGGAGAGAGGGACAGTTAGCTATACAGATGTAGAGTGAGTCAGGATAAAGTTGATTGCCACAGCTATTTGTCTAGATAAAATAACTCCTGGAAAGCTCAAAGAATAAGAGAAAATGGAAACCACAGAAAGAACCCTGAGGAACTCTCTCTTAAAGGAACATGAATGGATGAAGAGAAAACCTTCAAGTCTACTGAGACGATGTCTGAGAGGGAGGAGAATGAGGCAAGAGTTGACTTCCAGAAACCAGAGGTATGAGTAATTTCAGAGAGGAGAGTGTGGCTAAAAATCCTACACAATACAGAAGTAGAGTCTGATGAGGTCTGTATTCGTTAGGGAAGGCTAGGGAATGCTGCAATAACAAATTAACCCCCAAGCCCCATTGGCTTTGGACAACAAAGGTTTTTCTCTTATATGCTACACGGCCTTTGCTAGTTATGCAGGGACTTGGGGTAACTGAGGCTTTCCCATCTTGTAACTGCAGGATATGGAACCTGCAATATCCCTGGTGACTGGATGGAACAAGAGAGAGACTGGAGCCCACACATGAGCTTTTACTGCCTCAGTCTGAAAGATACACATAATGACTCAGCACACATTTTTGGCCAGAACTAGTCATCTGACCCTGCTTACTTAGAAGGAAACTAAGAAATGTAGGGGATACAGTGGAATATTGGATTTAGTGAGCATTATGGTCTCTGCCAAAAGGACAAAGATGGAACTTGGGGTTTATCTATCAGCAGGCTATCTATCTATATATCTATATCTATCTACATATATACACACACACACATATACATATATATTATTTTAATTTTTTAATTGAAGTACAGTTGACAAACAGTATTACATTAGTTTTAAGTGTGCAATACAGTGATTAGACAAGTCTACACATTATGCTATGCTCACCACAAGTGTGGCTGTCATCTGTCACATGTAACAATTACAATACTGACTATATTCCCTGTGTTGTACCTTTCATCCCTGTGACTTATTCATTCTAAACTGGAATCCTATGTCTCCCACTCACCTTCACCCATTTTGTTCATTCCTCATCCCACTCCTCTTTGGCAATCACTGGTTTGTTCTCTGTATTTATGGGCCTGTTTCTGCTTTTTTGTTTGTTTGTTCATTATCTTATGATAATTGTCTTTCTCTGATTGACTTATTTCACTTAGCATAATACTCTCTAGGTCCATCCATGTTGTTACAAATGGCAAGATCCCATTCTTCTTTATGGTTAAATAATAGCATTGGTGATTTTAGAAAGCAGATTCACTGGAGCAAAGAGGCTGGAAATCATCTTGAAATCAATAAATAAATGGAAGGTAACAATGTTGGGTGCTTGATAGTCTTCAGTATACTTTGTCACATTTAAAATTGGTACAATCTTGTGAGCCAGTTGCAGTTTTACAAAGGAGGAGATCAAGGCACAGTAAAGGTCACTTGGTGGTTCAACTATTAGTTATTGAGTGTTTGCTAAATGCCATAACTGAGGAGTCAGTAGCAGCAAAACAGAGGCACATGCCTGTCCTCATAGAGCTTACAGTCATATAATTGTACAGCTTAATATGAAATCATAGCTCTGCAGCATGCTGTAAAGGAACATCTAAGATGTGATATAAAAGAGCCTTGATAAGCCTGTGGATATTAAATGCTTTCACAAATGGGTGATGAATCAGGCTCCAGTAGGCAGAGTTTGGGGGTGGGAGTTGGGTATGTCTGTTCCCCAGATAGAGGAGAGTATATGCAGGGCATTGAGGCATGCAAGCAGAGTTTGAGGTACTGAAAGGTTAGTGTAGCTGGATCATAAGGAGCCAGGGGAGGGAAGCATGGTGTTAAGATATAACTTAAGACGTGACATGGGACAGGCTGCCCCTATTCCTGTGGGCCAAGTGGAAGCTAGTAAAACCATGTGATAATTCAGCAGAGGTCTGTTGAAATGTCTCTATAGAAGAAATGCATTGTCCCAAGTCATCAGCCCAAAGTCACAGAGAGATGCTAAGCCTCTAACCCAAGTCTGACCTACTCTGAGCTGGTCTGTCCTTCACTAAACTCCAAATGCCTCTACAGCTGAAACAGTGCCAAGTTCAGCTGGAGATGCAGCACGATATTGTTAGGCAAGTTCTGAGTTGAAGGAACAAGGACAGGTGTTCTTACCACTTAGTATCCCTCCCACAGAAAATCTTGCACGGAATTCACAAATAGATGGCCCCATTTGCTGTGTAATGTGGAACATTTTCTCCCCTTCCCTCCCCTCTCCCTGGAGAGAAGGACTCATGGGCTTTTTAAAGTAATTTTAGCAGGTTTCAGGGCTTTCTCATTTTCATTCTCCAACTTCCCCACTACAGAGCAGTGTCAAGCTGATTTTCCAAGGGCTGCACTAAGGGGAGTTTGCTTTGTTCACCTACGGCTCTGAAGACATTCAGGCTGAGGTAGCGAAAATCCTGCCATCGGATTTCATTTGGTTTTTCAGGAGTTAAAATCGGTCTGATAAAAACTTGATAGAATTGCTGAGAGGGTGGCTGGGGAACGAGATAGCTTTTGCTATGGAGATATTTTTGTTTACATGCACTTTTAAAATAAACATCATCTTTGTCCTTTTCTCCTCTCACTTATGTAAAGATAAAGGAGAAGGAAAACCCGCTTGGTTGAGGGCAGCATTGACAGGAGAGGCACAAGGCCATCTCTTCTCTGACAAATGAAGTGTTCTATTTATATAACTCTAATAAATCAGGAATGGGGATTGAGCCCCTCTCCCACCTATCCACACCCCCTTCCCCACTTTTATTTTTAAAAGTTGCATGTTCCCAAACAGCCGTCTTTTGGGCTTATGATGCAACTTCAGTGCCTCCCTCCCCTGCCTCCTCCTAAACATTTAGCTGGTCTTCTGCTCTAGCTTCGCAATCATACCCATGAATTCAAACACCATTCCAATCAGAATTTTACAGAGGACATTTTTCTTTGGCAGGAAAACTGCTGAGAACAGCTTTGACACTGTCTCTCTCTCTGTCTCTCTCTCATACACACACCCACATACACGCACAGCCCCCCAAGCAAATAAACTTTGAAATGGGGCAACATTTGAACTTGTATTTATTTTTTCAAGAATTAAGCCATGGGGGCCTGTAATGTTAGTGGGGTGGTTTAGTACAGTACTTGCAAGCGGAGGGCCCTGACACGGGGCTGCTTGGGTTCCAAGTCTAGATCTTAGATATTAACTGTTTAACTATATGAGGAAGTTACCTAAACTGTTGGCTCAGTGAAAGGTTGTGGTGGTAAATAAAATAATTTAGGTACGAAGGTTAGCACAGGACCTGGCATAGCATCAGCTCTCAGGATTTGGGCTCTTAGGGGCATTTGTTTGCTAGGGGAGTAATGCAGTCTCCAAAATGTGTTTGTTTTTCCCGGCCATTTCATTGTCCTCTCCAACTTTTATTTTCCTCCAACATTAATTGAGTGCCTATTGTATAATCCCAGAAGATTCTGGAGTTAGGATGAATGAATGAGACTTGGGTCCAGCCCTCAGGTTGCTCCCAGCCCATCTGAGTGCACAGATGGGCAATCAAGGACCAGGAAGGATGCCTTTCTTACCCTGCCTTGTCCGACTCTGGAAGGAGAGTTCTCTCTGAGAGCCCGTGTGAGCATCTTGATATTTTGTACGCTTTGCACCCAAGGCTACAGCAGCCTCTGTTCTGTAAGTGCTGTAGATAGGCAGCGGGTACACTCAAGGCAAGGATAAGGAGGGCTCCCAGAGTGAAGCCAGACAGAACAGTGGGCACCAGGACAGTGACGCCAAGTAGCAGCATGTCCCTGATGTTGTACTGTTTTCCCTCAAGCGGGAGAACCAGGCAGAGGAGGCCAGGGGGCTCCTGGGAAGGCCTGGCCTCACCCAGCTGTCTCCAAGGTGACTGGAGAAAGGGAAGGGACAGACACCGTCAGCCTCCTCGCACCAGATTATTTATAGTCCCCTTCCTCCTGAGAGCCCTGGCTGCGTACTCAGCGGCCTCAGCACACAAGTCAAAGGGAGACATGATCCCACAGGGCAGAGCGACCCTTGGGGAGGGAACTGCCTTCGGTTCAGAACAGTACTCCCACTCACTGGGGGACAAGGAGCTCTGATCCATCCTGGAATCTTCGTAAAGCCCCTGGCTAGCAGGAGGGGCATCCAGCGTGTTCCCATGCCTGTGCTTCTCAGGAGAAAGAAGAACAGAACCTCTTTGAAATAGGTCCTCTGCTACCCTTATTCTCCTGTGCCTCTCTTCCCAGTTATCTGTTGGACCCCCTTACTGCTCTGTGTTTTCTTTGGTTCATAACTCGTGCTACTATTACTAAACAAGAGGAGGAACGGAACAGAATGAACAGATTGAAGGCAGGTGTATGCGGAGTTTTGGGCTGGCTGCCTTGAGGGGCCAGACTACAACGGAGCCCCCTTGTGTAGCGCAGGGCCTGCAGTGGGCACTCGAGATGGAACAAATGCATCTGCCTTTACTCTCTTTCCCTCTCACGTACAACGTGGATTTCTGATGAGACAAGGTGGCAGTCACCCTTTATCCACTGCCCCACCTTGAACTTCAGCAACTAAGCCCTCTTGGCTCATGTTCCTCACTTTGGCCCCTAACTGCTGCTCCCAGCCCCTGGACTTGACTCTTTGCCTCTTCCTGAGCCAGATCTGTGCTCAGCCCTGAGATGGCCTTCTTTTCTTCCTGACGTCAGAACTCTTGACTCCTGAGGCCCACCCAGGACTGGCCGCAAAGGGTTTTCCCAGAATTCAGCAGGAGAGCATAAAGCTGGGAGAGGTCACAGTGAGACCTGAGGCCTTTCTGGGGGTGGGCCATAGTCCGGTGTGAAAGCAGCAGCTAACTAATTTTAATAAACGTGATAAGGATCACACTCGAGTGGGTGGTTACAGCATTGTTTCCCAAAGTGTGGTCCTGTGGGTCAGAATCACCAGAGGTATTAGTTAAAAAGAAAGTAGGCCATAGTTTCAAACTAGCGAAACAGAATCTACGTTATTAATAAGCTCCTGATGTAAATTGCATGAAATAAAATGTGTATATCTTTATGTAAATATTATGAGAATATTAGCCGCCAAGAGTATTGTTATTTAAACATGCCCCCCTAACAAACAACAGCTGTATGTAGCAAGAGCCTCCCTTGATCAGCTAAGAATAAATTCTAAGGCTTTAGGAAAACGACTTCACTGTTCTGGCTTCAGTCTTCTCACCTCTGTTAGGAGAGGGTTGGCTTGACTAGTCTCCCTAGATCCTTTCCAGCTCAATTTCTCCCTGAGTCTAGGAATCTGTAAGAATGGAATGGTCTCTAAGCATAGTGTTGTGAAAGAGACCTCTGCAGTTCTGACGAGTCAATGAAAGAAACAGAAAATAAGAGAAAAATCATGTCACTGTTTACATGGGGACTGCAAAGAGGGGTGTGGAAACAGAAAGAAAATCCAGCTTTGTAACTTTAGACAACTTTGTATAAATACTCCTTAAGGGGCCTTTTCTGCACCTCAATTTTGCCTTTTGCAAAGGGGTGCAAATAAAGACTGTTGTATGACAATGTTTATAAAGCCTACAGTATAGGACCCAACACATTGTAGGGCTTCAGCAAAGGGTGAATATTATTACATTGTTGCACAGTATAGTATTCAGGATAATAATATGTCCATGAGATCCCTGGTGCAGGATATGGCACAAAATAGATGCCTAGAAAATGGGTGTTCCTTTTTCTGTGTAGTAGAAACACATTGAATAATTTCATTCATTGACTAGTTCACTCAACAAATACCTGTTTAGTTCCTAATCCATAGCAGGGACAGTGTTGATACAGGGGGTACAGTGGTTACAGAGATGGCTATGCTTCTGACTAGCATCATGGTCTAGGAGAAGGTAGAGGCAAGTAAAGAGATTATTAACATACTGTGTGATCGATTCAGAGCCATAGGAAAAGTGAAGTATGACAGACAGATAAGTACCAGAGCGTACCAGGCTAGCAAAGAACAACAGGTACAAAGACACAAAGAAAAGAACGAGCATGGCACAGCCGCGGAGATCAAAAAGATTGAAGAAATGGTAGGGGCCAGTTCAAATGTAAGTGATGCTGTTTACAACTTCCCCTATCTTAAGGGTATTGGGAACCACCAGTGTGTTGTAGGAAACGTATTCTGATAGCTAGGTGAAGAAGAGCCAAGTATAAAGCCAGAGACAGGGGCAGGAGGCTGATGCAGTAATCCTGGAAGATGATGGTGGCTGAAGGCTTAGATAAAACAGATTCCAGACATGTTTAAAAAGCAGAATCTATAGAACTTATGATCGATTGGATTTGGGAGTAGGGAAGTAGTATTTTAGAATCTGTCAAGTTGCTTATCAATTACCA